>NC_136529.1:21596929-22106929 GCF_910591455.1 Pholis gunnellus | reverse complement strand
GCAGTCTGAATATGGGAGAGAGAAGACCCTCCTTTCATTGAACCAGGCCTCAAACACTGGCTTCCTCTCTGACCCACGGTTTGGACAAGGAAACAAACAACATGAGTTGGAAATAATTGAGCACATTTTGGACAGTCATTTAATAATTATGTTATTCCACAGCCAAGGGAAAGGACCAGACAGAAGTTTGTGTTTGCTGTTTCTATTCCTCTCTGCATGACTCCATGTCCTTTCCATGGAGCTAAATGAAACTGTAATGATATCTGTAATATACAGTCCTTATCATGCATTCACATATCTTGTAGAAGAACGCAGGTCTTAAGGTGAATAGGTGAACCGGCCTATTAAAATGCATCTCAGCATGATTTGGTTCACCTCATTATTTTGAATAGCCCATTACGGTAGTGCTCATGGGTAATATAATACGGCACAGTGTAGTGTTGAATGTGTCACAGTCAGAATGACTGGGGGCTCCTCATTTAGAGGGATTTCATCAAAAGCAAACGGAAGCACACAAAGAAAAACAAATGTTCACTCACCACTCAAGTTAACTTCCCCCACTTTTGCAGAAGAAAACTTTAGAAACAGGAGGGAACGTGTGCCTTTTTTACTGTTATTTGATTTGATTTTCTCTACACACACATATCTATATATATATATGTGTAATATACAGTCCTATGTATGTGTGTGTAGGAGCAAGTAAGCTCAGTGATATTGAAATGTCAGTACTGCTGTTTGCTCAGTACCCAAAATGAAAACACGGTGGGTTATTTACAGCCTCATATTGCGGAGTGTATTTCATTACAGCTCGTAATGAGCTCGTAATATGCATTTTGGATACGCTTGTTTCGTCTGCAGTTTTATTGCATCTCGTGTTGCATTGGCATATATTGTTTCCACTGTATCTAGTTTGTGTATGTGGGTGAGCGTGTGCACGTGCGTGTTTCCACCAACATATAGGTAAATTAGGTAGTACGATGTACGCCATTAGATTACATCATTCGGGACCAAATGTATCTAAATTTAACACTTAACAGAATTCTTCACCCGGAAAAGGAGAGGTTTTCAAATCAATTACTTTGCTAAATCCACCAGCACAGTTTTCGAATGGAAAGCACATTCCTTCACTTCTGAAAGAGGCAGTGAGGGACAGTGAAGGACACACAGCAGCAAAATAAACCTCCACTCATTCAGCATACAAAGCACATGTAGTTTCAGCAAAGTATTGCATAACAAACGACTTCCTGTAAATCATCTCATGTCTTATACCACCTGATTGATTGGCAGGGAGTCATAGCTCAGTCATTGGCTACTCTGAGTTTCAGTTGTTGGGGAGCCCAAAGGCTTTAATTCAATGTTTTGTAACTTAAATAATACATTCAAACGTAGCATGATATGACTGGTGGCACTCTCTGTAAGGAAGGTACTAACAAGAGTTGTCAGCTCACCCCAGGTTACACGTTACTTTATCTTCAAGGGGGAAGTCTCGAACATGGCAACGTTTTGACATGAACCCTCATCCTGCCAACATATACAACATGTATATGACGACCAAATACGCTACTATAAGAAGTCATATTTACAACAACAAAAAAAACGCTTGGCAAAAGTCATGAAGAATCGCCAAGACAGAATAAAACACCTGTGACAAAAGGTAGACTACCACTGGGGCCTTCGGGGATGAGGGTTAATGTCAGAACTTACATGATATCTGCGTGCTTCTCGACAGTATGAACATCTGAAAACACGAGGAGTTTGATTGTGCAACATCAAAATCGTGGGGTTTAGTTGGGTTTAAGCTATTTAAAGGGCTGCAGGGGTTTGAATCTTGTGGAACTGTAGTTTCTATACTCTTCACTACTTGAACAGAGCACTGCTTCCTGAGTAGACTGTGTCACATTTTCTGTCCTAATTGCTAAGCCACACAGCAGTAGGCTCCGTTACATCGAACTAAAGTCTGTCTGTCTATCCTCTGCATATCTCGAGAACCGCTCATCTCCACTTCATCGACTTCAAACTTGATGCTTGTGTTGCTGGGGACCCACGGGAGTGCTTTTGTAGAATTTGGTGCAATTTAGACACGTGACACGTTCAATGTGAATAAACTCTAAATAAACAGCAGCAAGCTAACTCCTCTTCACTTCCCTGGAATCAACACGTGCGGTTAGCCAACTGGAAGCACAATCAAAACCAGAGTGTATTTCAACAGTGTTTTGTGACTTGGCTGTGTTCTTCTCCCCCATGAGTAGGACCATATTTCACTAATAACGTTACCGCCAGCAAAATACCTGCTTCACAGCGTCGCTGGTGTGTTTTTTCAGGGGTGGATTTAGGGATTTCGGTCTTGCTTTACTTGTTGGTAGAAGAAGTTTTTGCTGAACAGCAAACACAACAATACATCTACACCAATCTTCATGGCTGAGCTGAACAGTGTGAACTAAATTATTTCCACTCTACTGACAGCAGGTAAAGATCATCATTTAATTAGCATAACCATTTCAATACCTCAAAATGACTCCAATAGTTCAATCTGTAATTCCCTATTGCATAGCCGTTAACACCGAAAGAGCCAGTAAGAATTAGTTCATACAATCAGTTGCTCATTACATTTCAACTCAGCTCAATTTTCACCCACTCCACCTCCATCTAGAGTCCATGTCCTCTCGAGTGGTCCAGCAGATGATGATGACTCAAGACTATTCATGTCGTTTCTTTCCTGGTTTTTTTTTGTTGCTCTTTTAAGAAGGTCAGTCTTGACTTGCTTTTAGTGACAAACCCACAGAGAATTATAATCAAACTCTGCAGTTCCCCTCATTGGAACATTGTTGTGTCTTTTAGCTCTTTGTTTCTGTTTCTTTTCTTTCTCTCATTAACTTCATTTCAAGCAGCAGCCGCCAGCCTTCAGCAAACACTTTACCTGCCCAGCACCAACAAACTGTGAGAGAAAGTTAGGAACTATAGTGAAGACATAATATACACACATAATGTAAGTATTCTGTCAAATAGTCCCTTGCCTTTGCTGTTGATGGATGTGCAGGTCAGTGCAGTCTAACATAATGTGAGAATTTCCCCATGAACACAAATCGCTTTCAGCTTAAAAAGAGCACGTACAGTATGTGTAAACATTTGTGCACATTGCCTTCTGTTTGCCGGTCTGTGCCAGCGTCTGAGAGTGCACGGGTGTGTACCTTCGTATCTGTGTGTGTCTCCTACGCATTGTCTGTGTATTTGAGCGCACGTGTGCGTTTGTCATTCTCTGCATCCCCAGTCAGACAATTAGAAGGTGACAGTCCCATTAGAGCCGGCCCAGTCGTACAAAGGCGGAGTGTTGTTGTGAGTGACACAGAGCTCAGCCTCTCACTAAATAACTGTCAGTCTGCCCTCGTCCCCTCTGACCCCTCTGGCAGCCTCCCTCTGAGCCACTCGAACTCCCCCTCTGGACTCCCATTGGCAGCCTTAGCAGCTCCCTGAGCCAAGCATGGCCCTCCTTTCAAGCCTGGCCTCTAACTGATTGGTTGGACCCCGTTAGCCTTAGGCACGCCAGAAGGGCTTTCAACCGGCCTCAGGGTGCTGCTGATTGGCCAGGCTGTCGGGGCCGCATGTCCCCGATGGGAGCGTGTGGCAGCAGCTTCGGTTGAAGGATGCAATCTGACAATGGCGGTAGGTGGAGGGGAAAAGTGCAAGAGCAGCAGAAAGCTCCTCGCATCCCCCTCCCTCCGTCCATACCGCTACCTATCTATATATCTACCGCTGCATGCTGCTGTCTTTCCCTTTAGTCAGCCTTCCAGCAGCCAACCATGTCTTCACTGTAATTATCTTGTGGGATATTCTCTGTGCATGGAAGACCTGTGGTTTACCTATCGTTCTAGTATTGGAAATCCTTGTGTAGAGCAGGAGAAGTGTGCTATTTATCGAGTTGCAACTCTCCAGGGGGTCCGCGGTCTGTTTGGGGGCGGGTAAGACAGGAACGGCGGCCTTCTTCTATTCCCATCGCAGAATTATGGAATGTGGTTTTCTTTATAAAGGAGACAGAATGGCTCTATTTGCTCTATTCTTCTCCCCTCGGTGGGAATCGGGTGAATTAATGCCATTGTTAATGCAGAGAGACCGCTGGTACATTTCAACAGGATTCTCTCCTTTCGCAGAGCTCATCTAAATTGCCTGGCTAATGCTGTAATTGGGTTTGTGAGGCACTTCTTAACTTCCATTAATATTTGTTCTCCTTCTAATTGCCCCTTTCTCCGATCCTACATTTCATTCCTCCGTCTGGTTAATGGTCTGAGGTGGAGGCAGCGACTTGAGAAAGCATCTAATCTATTTTTGAGCAGATACAAAAATGTGAAAGCGCCGGGACGTCTTTCTCTCCTCTGGGTAACGACGGATGACATACAGGAGGGAACAGGAGGGTATTCAAGTTCAAGAGAGAGACGACAGAAAAGGTTGGCGGTCAAACTTTTTAGGGGCAAACTCCAGATATCTTTGATCCATATGAGATTGGATAAAAAAAGAACTTTCATCTCACGACTTCATATCTGTTTTTTTAGTTTTTTTTTAAATTTGAAGGTTATTTATTGGATATGCTGCCGGGATTCAGAATGCTTTCTGGTGTTCATTAAAAGAGATATTTCTTGACGATGCCTCTGCGTCCTCAGATGTGGCCTTCTAAGCTTCCTCCCACTTTTCACACTCACATAACTGGATTGTCTTTTTCTCTCATGCATCACATTAAAACACCTCCTCTGTAGGGAGAAAAACATCCTCCCCAAAAGGTCTCAGCTTTGTTTCCTTAAATTGCCTTGAGAAAGAGAAAGTCTTACCCTATTATCTTTAAATCCAAACCCACTTCACAGACGAATTGCCTCAGGAAACCTTAGCAACTCAAAGGATTCAATTCAATTGACCGCGTTAGAAAGTGGAGAAGGATGGCGGAATAACAGTGTCAGTACCGAAGCAGACAAACCGTCCTCAAGTGGCGACTTTCGCTCGTTTCGTATTGATGGGACTCTCACTGCTTCCCTCCCGCTGGGAGCATTGGGAGGAGAGTGAGAGACGGAAAGAGACAGACGAACTGATGCGGCGGCACAAACACAGAAAGAATGGCGATGAAAAATAAACATATTGCAGAGCTGCATGGAGCTTGGTTCATTTCCCATTCAGTTTCTGATCCATAATGCACTATGCCTGTGTGCCGAGGCCCAGACGCGGCTGTTCGTTATGAGTATCAGGGATAACTGTGTGCGACGGTGGCTGTCGGTGGCTCTCGCTTGAGATATATTAAACCTGAGCTCTCTGCAGCTCCTCTCTCACACACAGACCTCCAATGTGACTATTTTTAAAACCATCCGCACCATTCCCTTCTCCAGACGCCACTAAATGACAGGTTTTACCCCTCTTCATCGCCGCACTCTCTCGCGTTTATTGTATTTTGTACGAGGGAAAGTTTGAAGGCTGGCAAAAAAAAAAAAAGAAACTTGAGGTCCCACATTTTGTTTCCATTTTGTCAGACTATCTCTCTTTCTTTCATCTTGTGCTTCATATTTCCTCCTCCTCCTCCTCGTGGGATGTTTGTGTGGATGGCCTATCAGATTATTTGAATTCCTGCGCCCTATCAGCTTTGAAGAGTGACAAGCACACAGCAGGAGAGATCAAAGCAATGCAAAACTGAAATTTAAGAGGAAGTTAAAAAGCATGTAGTTTTGCCATTTCCCTCATGTTCAACAAAGAGAAAACAGATACTGTATAACAGCAGGGAGAGATGAGACGTTATCAAACAGCGATTTTCAAGGATGCCTGTGTAGTTTTCTGATGCCCTGATGCTTTTGATAATGCCGTTCAACATGGCAGTTCATCCATTTGCGGTGACTCATGTAAGCAGCCATTTCAGCGCAGCCACGAGTGTAAAGGTTTATTGTCAGCTCTGAATATTCTAAACCCAGTGGTGACACTGAAGGCAGACTGCTCAAGATATGAATATCAGTAGTCTCCTCCAGCATGATAGTGTCATTTCTTCCCTTTTAAACCACTCACTAAGGTGTCAGACCTGCTGTGAATCTGCTATGGAAACATACAAAAAAAAAATGAAAGCATATTTTGTAACCATTAAAGAGCTTGCTAGCGATTCTCCAGGTCGACAGGCAGCCGTGTATAAAGGAGCAGTAAAGCAAATAGAAATTAGACGTATGAGCTTGCGGCGGAAATTACGAGAAATTCACACTACTTGAGGGAAATCTGAGTCATTTGAAGGGAGAAGAGTAGGAGCATGAAAGAGCAAATTAGATTTGATTATCTTTAAAACCCCTGTTCAAAAATGTCTGATTGTGTTCCGCTTACACTAGATCCACATGATGGACCAGCCATCATCGACAGAATACCTCAATCTAATCCTGAATTTTGCCTCATTATTTATATTTTTGGATATATAGAAAGTCTGAATAATCTTCATCCCTATTTTACAACCATTTTGTTTTGTCTAATGTGCTCCCGTGCCAACGTAGACAGGCGGTTCAGAGTCTAAAAGCAGAGCAGGCTTGTGAGTAAATTCGGCATCCAGTCAATAAGTCGTCTCTATTGAAGGCATCCAGATATTTGGCAGACGCTGTCTTAATTATGGTTGACAGCTATGACGGCTAAAGCGTGACAGAGAGGCCTCCAGAAAGGCTCAGTCATAGTCTGTGCCCTGAGTGTTTGGCATCACTTCCTCCCACAATGCACCTCAGCATGGAAATGCCATTAATTTAGCTTTACTGCATATTAACCATCCCTCAAACTTACATACTTGCATACCAAACTGCTGTGTAGTAGGCGTTTGTCTATGTTTGGCTAGTGGCGCCACTCAGTAACATAAATAGCTGACTTTATATGCCACTTGCCTCACTCTATTTACTTTATACACATAAAACATTATTGCATATATCAAACGTATCTATATTGGGTTAGGATTGAGAACACAATTATTAAAGCACAACCCGTTATAAAATAGAATTATTTAATAAAACTATACGTTTAAATGTAACTCCAAGATAGAAAGAAATAAAGAAAAGATTGCACATAGTGAACATATATGAAAAGGATTGATCGAAAGGTAAACACACAGAGGGAGAGAGACAAGACGAGAGTCTGACTCTCCTGGAGGACAGAGAGTAGATTTAAACCATCACCCAGTTTCTCACAGACTCACGGGATTTTATCTTTCAACCTGGGTCTTCTTTTCTTTTTTTTTATCTTAATTGTTTCTATTCTTTCTGAGGGTCATGTTAAAGTTGCACTCGCCAACTCCATTAGAAAGATTTTATTTTTTAAAACGTGGTAAATGGACTGCATTATTATAGCGCCCTTCTACCTCACCAGACAAAGCGCTTTACAATGTACCTCTCATTCACCCACACATTCACACACCGAAGGACGGCCTCCTGATACATCGACTGGGGCAAGCAGTGCAAGCCTCCTAAAGCTTTAAACTTCCAGTCTACATTGCCGCTAAAACCTTTTCCATCTGTAGCACTAAGGTGCTACACAAGCTACAGACAAAGCAACCGTTTATATTCAGGGATTTGACCAAAGCAGGTTAAAATAACAGGAACGGGTTGAACTGGCTTCTTTGCAGTCCTAAAATAATTCAGCTGCTTCTATTTTACGTGCATGTGTGACATTTACACGTCTTTAACCTACAGTGGAGCACACTTTTCTTTTTTATTTCATGAGCATTTGATCAAATGAAAAAAGAGGCAGCATTGTCCTCTTGATGATAGAGTAGCTGAGCGTAAATTCATACTGTGTTGAATAGATCTGTGGTATTGAATGATCCCGTGGTATCCTGGTGTGGCTCTTGTGAGCCTGTGTAACCTCTGGGGGTGTTTGATGTGCCCTAAAGGCAGAGGGAGGAGGCTGAGCCCATAAAGAGCTATAAAGAGCGAGAGAGAGAGAGAGTGAGAGAGAGAGAGAGATGTGTGTGTGAAGCCGAAGGACTACAACACAGACCTGAACCATTAAGCGCAGCCGAGACATAAAAGAGGCTATCAAAGAGTGTAAACTACAGATTCCCATTATTGTGTGACATTAGCCCATAGCACACAGTAACCCTTAATGATCCCATGGGTGCCCGCAGCACACTGTCCTTTAATGACTTGCTGGTTGAATGAATGTTGCTTCCTGGAAGCCAAATACTGCCAGGGAAAAAAGAGCACTCCAGCTCCACGCGCGCACCTCCTTTGCATAGCAGAACGCTGGTCTGTTCGCTGTGCGGTTTCGCTGAAAATAAGTCCGACGTGGATTGAAGGGATGAAAGGCAGACTACCATCAAACAAACAGCAAATTAGTCCCTGTTTATGTAGGCATCAAACTATTTATGCAGATAGGGTGATCATACAGGGTTGGATCAATTAAAGGAGATATGGACAGACTGAAACTTCACACTGCGCTAATTAGGCAGCCAGCCACTATGCTCAATAAATGGAAATGTATTCCTTTACATTCCTTTCCCTCTGTCTGTTTGCGTGCCTCGAATCACCCTGAGGAGTTTAACAGAACACTAATTCCCCATCTAATTTTCCCCCAACTCCTCGTTGCTTTCGCTCCCCGTGTCTCTCTGCCTCCATCCCTCTCCGTCTTTCTTCTCACGCTGATAGCTTGTCCCACAGGATCCCAGTAGTTGTCAGTAATCAAGGAAATCACTCTCAAAGAGTTACAAATAGGTCACTTATCTGAAGTCTGGTCTGATCTGACGGAGACAGACAGCCAGTTAGTTCCTTGCATCTGCTATTTTTTTGCATGATTAGTAGCTATTCTATCTGCCAAGAGGTACTGAAGTGAAAGAATGAAGGACAGCGATAGATAGATAGATGGAGAGGGATGGAGAGGAGGATAGAAATCCCAGCTTTCATCATTAGCATTCCATTGAAATGGCTCAATTGAGCAGTTGTCACTCATGGGATTCCCAGGACTCCGAGAAGCCGTGTTTCTTCATTTATTCAATTTATTGATATAAAGACTCTTCATTAAGAGACACCGGCAAATGTGACATCTGGTCTCAGGTGGCCTTAATGTGGAATTTTAAAGCAGGCGTGGAAAGCCGGAGGCCGCATGACGTGTAAGAGCTCCTTTTGTCTCCTCTTGGGGCTATTCCACCAGTGTGGCAGCTACACGCTGTCTGCTTTGAAGCTCCAGCGAAGAGACGGATCGCACGCGAACACTCAGACACTCGCACCACCAGACACGCAACCGCGCGCGCACACGTCCGGATGCAGAAGCGCAGCGCCGTGGCAGGTGAAAACTTCACATGTTCGTTTCCCACATGACGGCCTTGTTAATTATTGAACCGAGCTGGTCCTTTTGATCCTCGCTTTGGTGTGCTCACAGAGAATCTCTTACCTGTCAAACACTTCACATCACACACATACACGGCTACAAGCTGCCTCTTATGCACCCGAGAAAAATACTTACATTCAGAAATAGATGCAGGGTAGTGTTCTTTGTTTTTTTTCTCATTGCAGTATTTTTTTTTTGCATGTTCCCACAACTCGACCACATCTGGCTGAGGCCTTGACAAATTTGTCTACTTCACAGATAACACAGAGAATTTCTCAGGCATGTTCTCGTTACTGCGATGCATAATCCGTCTGTTCTGCACCGCGTTATGACACTGATGAGGGTGAATGATCAAATTAAGTTATTATTGATGCGTCATTTCATCCCGCTTTGATTGGCAGAGGGTGGGCGTCGTGAATAATAAATGTAATCAGTCTTACAGTATCATTGTCATGCTACAGTGATTACATGTACGCCAAGTAGAAGAGCCTGAGTGCACAGATTGATAGGAGTAATACTACGCTCTGCATTACACCTGAACCTGCGAGGCCCACATTTGGATCCTGTGTGAAGCGAGCTCAGGAAATGAAAATTGCGGGTGTGAAAGCTCACATCAGAGTGCTACACCGTGGGTGTGGGAGGACCACGTTGGAAATTAAGAGACGGGGTTTCATGTTCAAACAGAGAGATGTTTTATGCAGAAGCCGCCGTCACTGCTGAACGGATGAAGTAATTTCATTTTCATGCATGATCTGCAGCCCCACAGACCGGGGAAATTGCAGAGGAGGAGAAGAGAAAGATCAAGAGAGAAAAAGAGCCAAGCCTTCCTTTTCTCACCATTTGACTCTGGGATTATTACCTCTGATTTGTAATTTGTAACCATAGTGATGGTTCAGTCCCAATAAAAAAAAGAGTCAATCTGAGTTCGGAGGGAAGAGGGTATGAAGATAAAGCACCAAGAGATAGATTAAACTGTCCAGGATCCATAAATCCATAAAATCAATCCATATTACTGGATTTATAGAGTCATTGGCCACTGTAATTTGGTTAAATGATTCCTGTGAATCGGTATACTAAGCGTGAACACAGTAATCACATTACAGCTTTGTATACTGAGTCGTACTGTAGTTTGTTTTAGATGATGATTCCCAACCACAAAGGGTCATGAGATGAATCGCTGTGGTCATGAAACAATTGCTTTTTCAAGTTTGGAAAATGGTCAGAAACATCTGAACAAACTGGTTCACAGGAAAAACACCAGGACCAGACATTTAGGCAAGGTAGGCAACTGTCTGGGGCCCAATTATGCAACTCATCTGTATTCTACTTCCTGTGTACTTCAGAGGAAATCATTGTTGTACTACACTACCATACATAGAGATGTTACTGGTTGCGTTACAGATTAAGATTTTTACTCACAAATTGTATCAATTTAAATATGATTAAATATTATTCATTAAACTTAAACATTAAATTCAGAACATATCAGAACACAGATTGCGTTCACACACAGGTCTCATCATGGCGGCGGCTGGGCAAGCGGCTTGCAGCTAACGGTGCTAACAGCGCGAACAGTGCTTGCAAAAGCCGCCCTGAGCATATTGAAGATATTGAATATATCGAAGGTCCAAATTGCACCAACTTCAACACTGCACTTCCTTGGGTCCCCAGCAGTACACACGCCAAGTGTGAAGTAGATCGGATGAGTGGTTGTAGAGATATGCAAAGGACACACACAGACAGATATTCTTTGATTTATAGTTAGATAATACTGCTACAGCGACGCCTATTGACACCAAAATTTCCCATGGTCCCTCACAGACATCATATCTACACATAACATGTTTGGTAATATAAGCTTTGCCCACAGAAGGTATTTGAGCAAACTGTATAGAACTTTAAAAATCCATAAAAGTCCAGAGATGTTCTGCACCAATTTGGTGACAGTGCTCAAAATTGAACGTATGATCATGTTAAAAAAGAAAAAATAATAAAAAAGAAAATGTGGACACAATTCAAAAATTGTTCCTGAATATGGATAGATTTGTCTGAATACAAAGAAAAAAAGAATTTTAGTTTTTGAGGTTCTAACGTTAAGTTGTTGTTGTAGCATCACCATCTGGCCAAATCACTCCCAGTTCAATGTTCTTAGGTCCCCAGCAATACACCGGCCTGGTGAAGTAGATCGGTTCTTGAGATATGCGAAGAACGCACACACACTCGCACACACGCACACACAGACAGACGTACAGAGATTCTTTGCTTTATAGTTAGATGTCACATTAACGTTGCTGCATTGTGTTGTGAGATAGTTGAATCCTGGGAGCCCATTGGAAATCAATGGCACAGAAATGCTTCAATCCCATCTCCTTTTGTCTTCTTTTGAGTCAGGACGGTGCTGAGCAAAAGTATTGATATTTCTATTGCAGTGGCAGTGGAGGCGTACAAACTGAAACTTGTTCAAAGTAAAATATATCACTCTTTAAATGTCACATTTAGATTAGTGTGAGAAATAACAACTGAGGTGTTGAAGGTGAAACAGGCACATTGAGATATTAAGCGCCAGTCAGACGTGGTTGAGAATAACGGGCCGTTAGCCGTCAAAAATACCAGCATAGCTGGTAGTAAGGTCCTTTTACACTTGCTCAAGGTCTGCCGAGACGCCGCCATGCAGGTAAAGAAAACCAAAAACTCAACAGGTCAGACAAAATCACCTGAACGTGGCTCTCGTTCCCTCACTGCACGTTGTTCAATTTTCAGGTTTTAGCTTCAGGCTGTAGGTTCAAAGCGTGAGCTCAAAAAGAAAGAAAGCAGTGGAAATGTTTTCATCTGTGTTTCTATCAAACACCCCGTGTCCTTTCACGCTTCTCTAAAACTGTATTTCACAATGCGTTTTTTTGACAATTCATACCTCTCTGCTCTGATCGTGTTGTGCTTTCTGTTGCAAGTGCAGGAAGAAAGCCGGGGCAGTGTTAAACTTGTTTCTCTGGTTCTGTCCTCAGATCCGCTCTGACCAGGACAAGGCGTCTGGCATCCGCTACAGCATCACGGGAGCCGGCGCCGATCAGCCCCCGAGTGGGATCTACAACATAGACCCCATCAGCGGCAACATGTTTGTCACCCAGCCCCTGGACCGAGAGGAGAGAGCCTCCTTCCATGTAAGGACGAAACCAGTCCGTCTTGTCTGTTTCTGCCCCCCCCCCCCCTTCCCCCCCTTTTGCTCTATTTCCGTCCATCTCATTATCTCCTAATCATCCCTGTGGAAACGAGCCTCGCCTGTCCTCTTCCCCATCTACCTTTCATTCTAACCCTAATGTTGCCTGCCGACAAAACAAAAGCACAAGTTGGAGCGCGTTCAGAAAAAAAAGTGTACAGTGCCTCCACACCAGCGTCTCAAGGTTCTGATTGATGCCGAAGCCAGCGACGAAAGCTCGAATGGCTCGACAAAACACTCAGCCACTTTAACTGGCATTTGTATCAAGGTTTAACCGCACAGAGTGGCGCGGCGTGGATAGAGGAACAGAGGGAAGAGAGACAGAACCAAGGTGGAGTGGAGAAAAACTGTTGTCTTTGTTCTCACCATCAGAGCTAATGAGCAGGTGCAGCGTCTCGTGTGTACGAACATGTCTGGAATGCTGATTGATACACAATGTGTGTTTTTACCATAAACACGGTCGGGTCTCTCTTCTTACTTTCTGCGTGTGTGCGCCCCGTCTTTCACCGTACTGCTGTACCCCCCCTTCCCCACACATGTTGTCCCACGCTCACCTTGTGCACTATACAGCTGTGCCGTTCAAAGGTGCAGGCCAACAGCTGTACAGTTAGCACTGCATCTGGCCCATAGGATTCCTCGCCACACACACACACACAGGAGGCTGGAGGTTGGAGTTCATGCCTGGCCCCTTCTGGAACCCCCGGGGTTAAACAGCTTTATGAGTCTGTGAATTAAATGTGCAGACCACATGAGACTTGTGTTAACGCTATAGGCCATTGGTTTACATACACACATTACAGGCTTCCGTTTCTATCCAACATCCCCCGCTCGAGGTGAGTGCTGGTGTCAGACTCCCGACACCCGCGTGCCTGACAGCATGATAGATGGCTGCGCTGCTGATAGAGCTAATTCAAAAGCATGCTGCCATCTCAGAGGAAGAATAGAATAAAGGAGAGTGGATCTCTGTCAGTGCACACATTATAAACACCAATGCACACGCGCCTAAGCAAACACTAAGCTCTAGATGATTGCCTTCTTGATTGGTTTGTCACATACTTGTGTGAGTGTGTGTGTGCTCTATTTAGTTTTAGATGAGCCTCTTGTTATCTTACTTGCTGCGTTCAGGGCTCTGGACACCACTGCGCGTGTGTTTGTTGTCTCTCCATACCTGCTCTTACACTCAACCAGCAAATTGGGATCAATAAAGCAGCCCAGGTTATTGGTCCCTGGGAAAGGACAGCCGCTCAGTAAACAGTTCTTATTTGACACTGCCTGTAGTGAAAACAGCATGTTAGGTTGAGGGCACTTCAAGTTGAATGCGGCTCCTGTTTAGACTCCCGTGGACCAATGCTGCCTGTGATGCGATGTATGATTTAGTGTAGGAGAATGTAGCCAGAGTTCGACCCAGGGGAAATTTAGTCCATTGCTTACTTCCTTTGAACTAGACAGGAAGTCCCCAGCACTGCCGCACTCTCACTGGCCAAACTTTGCTTGTTAGTTTTGGGTTGAAGTGAAAAGAGCGACGAGGCTGCTGTTTTTGACAGACCGGCAGCAGAGGGGAAGTGATCTGCGAGGTGAGGAGCGCGGAGGTTAGCGTCAGTTTTGTCACAAATATGAGAATGTTTTTAGGGTTGCATGAATGTGTGTACTTCAGTGTACAGTGAGTGTTTGTATGTGTGTTTTAAACCGATTACAATTAGTGTTTTATGCTGTACAGGTTGGAAAGCCCCTTGAGGTAAATTTGTGAATAATTATAATATTTATTATGTCTTGATTATTAAAATGACACAATTATTTGCTCAAGGTTGCTGACGGTGCTTTTTGTAGGAACGAACCCCTCACTTTTGTTCGCGCATGAAGCCATGTTATTATTGTACCTGTGTCTGAGGAGAACTTGCGTATTTAATTACCCAGGTTAAACGGAAAATTGATTTCCAATTTTAAACATCGTCCTAAACCAATTTGAATTAATTGATAAAAGCGATTTATAACGCAGCTCCAGGGTAAGGGGACCGCCGGGCCAAATACAAACTGTACTTCTCCTCTGTGGTTGGTCCAGTCATACTAAAGCTCGCCCTGCAGAATACTGATGTCGGTACACACACACGCACATACGCTTGCAGTCTGCGAGACGCACACACTCCTCCAGGCCCCAAGATCGCATTTCCAATTCCTCCATCGAGCACACAAACACAGTAACATATGAACCGACTCTGGCGCTCACGCACGTGCACACAGACGCGATTATAGAGGTTTAGAGACACACATAGGCAGGGATGCACACACATATCCACAGGCAGAAAGGCCTAAATATACACACACAAAAAACACATTTTACCACAGACAAAAAGGCACAATCATTATCACACATTCACACCCACACGCACCGGAGCAGTCACACATATCCCAGTCACACATCCCTCAGCGTGCAGTGTCCACAGAAAACAGATTGGGCTTGTTTGTTTGTTGGGTCTCCTCTCCATCTTTGTTTGCTGTGCTCCGGCCAATAGAAAACTAGCATCTTAAGGACCATTAAGTGGCTAAAGAGGGGGGCTCTTTTGATTGTGTGTTTGTGTCCCCCCCCCCCAGCGTGTATTTGTTTGCTTTTGTCAACGTCCGCATCTGAATTGGTGTTTGAAGGCGGCGCGGGCGAATGCTCAAGCGGCCGCGTGTTCGGTGATGTTTCGAAACATCTCTGACAGGCAGGCACAAAGCCGACATGATTAGCCGCGTTGCGGCGAAGCGCAGGTGCCGCCACTCCATCTTTCATGTCGCCCCACAATACATCACTTCCTGTGAATAGGCTGGCTGGCAGGCAGATCCTCCTCAACTGTTGTTGACAAAATATTTTGCTGCCAGTGTGTCAGCTTTAGCCAGAAAGAGAGCCTCTCACCACGCCAAGCTGTGATTGAATAGCATTTCGGCAGAGGATATGTATTCCTAGGCAATTGGATGAGGGTAATGTAAGTCACAGTGAACAGTGCCGGTTTGGTTCCAGGGCTATTACAAAGCTCCGCGTTATGTTAGATATCATTAGCGGGGATTGGTGGGGAGTGGAGGGTGTGTAACAGCAGCGGTGGAGATTAAGACATCCCAGTGTCGATGATGATTGCTTTTGTCAGTCCTCCCTGTTCTAGCCCCCACTCCCCCCCCCCACTGCCTCTTTGTGCTTTCATCTCTCATTTACTTGCACAAGGCTCAGTCACTCTCCTCCTCTCCTTCCCATCTCATTCAGCCTTTTTTTCACTTTCCCTTTTCGACACTCCTCTCCTTCGTTCTCTTCCTCTTTGCTCTCACTCCTCTCGCACACCGCGAGTTGTCGAGGAACAGCTCATCAGTCGGAGACATCCATCCAAAAGGCTGGCTTTTGTCGAAAAACAAGCGCGAGACAAAAAGAAGCCACAGCGTGAGCAGAAACGCATCTCTGATATTTTCTCAGGCCTCTGGCTGCGCTAACAACAAAATAGGTGTTGTTTGTGTGTCCGGAACATTTCACGACTTTGTCCCTTTCCGTGTTGTTGTGGTCCGTGCCAAGATACCAACAGGATACTCGTGCCCCGTTGGCAAACAAGAAAACGGACCGTTTGCCAATTAGATGAAGTTGCCAATTAATAAAGTCAAAGTGTGTGTGTGGGCGCCGAGTTTGTTCCAGTCCAGACATTCTGCACACGCTCATATCAATCAAGCCAGCGGCCTGTTGTCAGTTGAGCTACTTTTGGAATATTTATTCACGCTCATGTTCAGCATTGAATGCTAATAACGCCATCTTTCTTTGTGTGCGTTGCTGTTTCCCTCTGTTGGCAGCTGCGAGCCCATGCAGTGGACATGAATGGCAACCAAGTGGAGAATCCAATCGATCTGTACATCTACGTGATCGACATGAACGACAACAGACCTGAGTTTCAGAACCAGGTGTACAACGGCTCCGTGGCTGAAGGGTCCAAACCAGGTAAGAGTGACCGGGCGTGTTTATTCCTGCTTTGAAATACAACAAAAAGGAAGTTTTGTTTTGTGGATTCCCTGCTTTGTTCTCACTAATGCAGCTCCCTCTCTCCCTTTCCTCTCTCTATCTCTCTCTCTCTTCTCTGTCTCAATTTATTCCTCCCTCCCTCCCTCTTTCTCCCTTCCTCTCTCTCTCTGTCTCTCCCTCCCTCTCCCTCCATCTCCTTCCTCCCTCACTCTCTCTTTCTCCCTCCCTCTATCTCTCTCTCTCCCCCACTATCTCTTTCTCCCTCTCTCTCTCTATCACTCTCTCCCTCCCTGTCTCTTTCTTCTCGCTCTCTTTCCTCCTCCCTCCCTCTCTCTCTCCCTCTATCTCCCTCTTCTTCTTCCCTCCCTCTATGTCTCTCCCTCCCCCTTTCTCCCTCTCTCTCTCTCACTGTCTTTCTCCCTCTCTCTCTTTCTCCCTCCCTCTATCTCTCTCTCTCTCCCCCACTATCTCTCTCTCCCTCTCACTGGCTGAGTCAGGGAGGAGAGAGTGACTTTGAATGGTCGATGCCAACGATGCTGCATAGTACTTTTAACAGATACTTGTGGGGATTTGTACATAGACTTTGTTGTATGTATGCAAGAGTATCATGTTTGCGCCTCTCAAATTCAGGATTACCGAACATACCAACTCAACAACAAAGCTCACATTGTGACTAAAGAAGAAGCAAACAGGAAGTGTCGCTTCATTTTAGGGGAACAATATCAGCTCAAACTGCGCTTTTTGTTCAGCTCTGACAAGAGAATGGAGTCATAATAGAAGCCATAACATACCTATAAATACAAGCCTGCAATCATCTCCAATTGTTACACTTCAAAATGTATAATGTAACAACTGAAGTGAACACAGAAAATGCAATAATCCATTTGAAGCCGTTTTTATTGTATTGGTTTGAAATACTAAGAATTGCTGGAAGACAATGTTTGAAATGACGACCTCTCTTTGTTTAATGATCTGGGTTACATCCTCTACTTCAGTCAAATTGACCAATCAGATGCTCTTTTTTTTTTCCTCCACTCTTCAGAGGGCCCTTCAGAAAACCTTAATGCTTCAATCTTACTCACAGTGTCCTTGACTAAACTTGGACTTGTATGCCCAACCCGACATTCTGACGTGTGAATGCGCCGTGACTCTTGACGTTTTCGTGCCGGTTCAGACGAGGGCGAGTTCATGAGATATTTGTGTCACAGTATCTTGGCTGGATGCATCATTATCAGATTCTGCAGAGCATGGAGAGATGTAGACCCTCGCTCGGAATCCGGGAACAGAGCTGCGGTCAGTGCGAAGCCAGAGACGAGAGCAGAATGCGCAAGTAGCTTTCATGTCTCGACTGGAAGAACTCTTGTTCTAACAATCAGACCCCGAGGACCCATGTTTGTCTTCACAGCGTTCAGATATTGTTCTGTTGCAAAGTTTAATCTCAGGGGAATTTGTAAACAATATAGGAAAGCATGTTGTGCGTGTACGTGTGTGTGTGTGTGTGAGCAAGTATGGGATTGACTTTGTGTGTCTGTGTGTGTGTGTGTGTGTGTGTGTGTGTGTGTGTGTGTGTAAACTCTGGTTACTCCTCAGTGGAGCGTGAGTCTATGTACAGAGCTCCTAATTAGCGAGGGCAACCAGACATTCCAAAAGCTACTTTCTTCGTTTTTTCACTCTGATAATCTCTGTTTAGTTTCAAATGAGAGCCTGCGACGACAAAAGTCTTTGAGTTAGATTTAGTTTTGAACAGAAGGTAATCTGTGATACCAATTAACAAAAAAATATGTTACACTGTGTACAGTGTAATTACGCTGCTCTTCATTAAGCAATCACTGCCAAGAAACATTTGTTCGTGGAGCGGAACAATGTCAGGTGTTGAGAGTTGTGTCAGAGAAGCTTAACGTGTGCGGAGCTGCCTTTGCGAAGTCATTTGGTCTCTGAATTGATGAATTTAAATTAGAAAAATAGGCCGCAACGCCGTGTTGGCCTAATTGCCTGTTTAGCCGAAGAAAACGGGAAGGACTGCGATTCATCTTCAGCGTCGGTTTAAGGAGACGTTCCATACTTTTCTGGCCCATTTAAGCCTTTAATATATCCTCCGCCAGTTAAACCGTTTACTCACTAATAATGAAGTTCCGCACAGCTTTGCTGTTCCCAGCAGTAGCGCAGATAGAGAGAGCGGGTTACACATGTCTTTTTTTAAATTACTTTTGTGATCGGATGCACCAGATTAGAACTCAGTTGTGTCCACACTTCAGATAATGATCCAATATCTTTTGTGATCAAAGGAGCGGCTGGAAAACGGTGGATAAACACATTTAATTTCCTCTAAAGTCTTTACAATAAAAGTACCCCGTTGTTTTTTGGCTGCTTATGCTGCATTCGTACTCGTCATTTCAATGGAAGTCGGTGACATGAAGCTACAAACTGACTTGTCGATGTGTTTTTGTTTTTAAAAAAATGCTGTTACCCAGTTCCTATTTAGCAGCATAACTTCATCCACGAGCATGTGTGCAACATTTCAACGGTGACTCATTTACAATGCAGCTGGCCACACTGGACCGTTTTGTTGCTTTTGTTGCTTGTAAGGTGAACATCGCATTACTCTTCCTCCCTGCTGGATCGGTAGACTTGTTTTATTGAAAAATAGTTGCCAACAAAGCTTAATTAATTCAGTGATTAACACATTTTCCTATACGTTCTTCACCTTAGAAGGTCCCCCAAATGCAGTTTAGATAACAAGCATTAATTGATATCAATTCTGACTTTGACTAAACCTTTTGGGATGCACCTTTCTTTACACACCAGAAACTCTTGTTACATAGAATCACAAAACCTATGGCAACAACAAGAAATATTACGACTAAATAACAGAACTATCTGAACAATGAATGGAGAAGAATGTGAGGCACTGCCGAGCACAAATAGTACTTATTTCTGGCTTGGGAATGCCTCAGATTCTCTGGATTTATCACATTTTCTCTCTTTCAGTCTTTACCTTTCAAAGTCCTGAAGAGCACGTTAGCTGCTGTTCTATTTGTTCATTTATTTTCTTTACACTTATTCACTATTTTGGCCCACTACAGCACCTGAGCTTCACAGATCCCCAGTGTGCATCAATCAGACTCAAAAGACACCCATGGACGTTCCCGAGGTGTTCCTCCAGGTGACACTCTCTCGTTGCCTCCTGCCTACAGGTGGTGTTTTGAAACCTATCACAGCGTTGCGGCTGACAGGTTCTGCTCGGGGCGCGGTGTCCAGCGATGCTGCCGGAATATCTCAATTCTCTGTCTCCCACTGCCCGCAGCAGGTTCAAACAGTGGTGAAACATCAAAGAATATTCCTATTAATGATTCACAACAACATACAGTTACAGTCACAAACATCTATGGTAGCCATGCACTGCTTGTGCCCATCAGGACACGGAGAACTTAATACTTAAAGAAAACCATGCTAATATGAGATGCAATAGTTGAGTGAGTTGCGGTTGTCGTAAAACTTGTGCCATGAAATGTATTTAACGACCCTGCAATTAAAAACACATTTTCTCACTTACCTCTTGATTCTGTGAAGACAAACTTCTCAACAGAAGGAAAGAAAAAGGAAATGATCTGCATGATAAGACACTACTCAGTGTAAGTGCTTTAAACTTAAGAAAATGCCCTGACGGCATGCAGCCGATGCTAATGCTTTATTATCCGAATAAGAGCTCAGTTGAAGACGTATTTATCGGCGCTGTCTCAGCAGAAAGATGTATATATCTATATAGAATCATTTCAAATGTTTAATGTTTTGAAAATGTGTGGAACAGCAACAACCCTTCATTATGGATAGTAGTTCGATAAAAAGCCTTGGGCCCCTATTTTGTTTCCTAAATGCCAAGCAGAGGGGGTGATATGTGTAAAGCCGCAGTGGTATCACATTCTGTATCTACAGACCCCGATATCAAAGGTTCTCCAAAGCATTACAACACATCTTCACATCTAGCGCCGTGTAAAAACCATCAAAGAAGGGAGACCTACAGGGAACCGCCCTTATCGCCGTCACCAGATGTTACGTAGTGAGAGATCCGATCAAGCCGTCAGCCAGGATCAGTCTGAAACGGCTTCATTTGTCACTTTCTTCCTCCGGGCCCCTAGCTCAGCACCGCGTGAACCTGTGACTGATAGAATTTAATTTGTGCAGGTAATCAAATGTAACAAAACAGTGCATGACAAAATGAGCTATCGGAGCACATTCACCTCTTATTAATGAGTAAATGGGATTCAATATGAAACTAGGATTATCCTGAGAAACCTGTTAAATGTGTGCAAATAGGTTGAGTATCATGTAAACAAAACATCTGTAGCTCAAGAGCTACACAGTACACACACATACATTGAAAAAAAAATACATTAAACACATTCGCCTCTTCAAGGTCACCAAAATGATCTGGATTTCTGTAAAATCCTCTGGACTGATGCATGAGAGGGTCCCTGCGTTGTGTTTCGTGGCCTCGGATAAAGATATGCTTACATGGCGTGACTTCCCCAGAAAGCCCTCACGTTGTGATGCTGCAGTGTACTCAGAACATCTGCCCTGTGACGCTTCTGTCCTTCTCCTTCCCTCCCCCTTCGCCCCGACTCTGACCGCAAGTTGTTCCCTTTTATGGAGCGTCTTCCTCAAAAAGGCCTCCCTAAATGAGAGTGCAAGATCAAAACCAGCCGCTGAGTGCCTTCTCTCACAGTCGATTTGCTCTCCAAATGGGGGGACAGGTGCGCTGCGTCTCTCTCTCTCTCTCTCCCGCTCTCTCTCTCTCTCCCTCTCTCTCCTGAACAGTTGCAGAGAGGTTTAAGAGACTTTCCCTCTCCGTCTTACCTGGGGGGGGTAATTAGGGATCGGCACAGGAGGGAAAAATGGAGGCGAGCGGAGGTGAAAAAGCACAACAATATTTCAATCAGTATTTACTTTGTGCGCAGGTGTGTCTCACTGTGCTCCTTATTGTTCGTCCATCATGCCAATCCAGAGAATTTCTAACGACACAGAGCGTCAGCGGTTAGCGCTGTCACTTTGGTATAAAAAAACTGTCTCTGTGTCAGTTTCCTTTTTCTTTTTTTTTTGACAAGTTTGTTCACACGCAAGCAATGCGGAGCAGATAATTAATTGTACCTGTAGGTATAAGTGTTATAAATAGGTACTTTAACAGCTTCACAAGCGTTCTGGTACAGTGTGTTCCAATGGCAGGCTGTCAAAACATCATCTGACCCTTTTGTTGAATCCCACAGTAGTAGACACCCATTTAGCTTAGAATGTGGACCGCAGGCCCTCCATGGAAAACTCCCAGTGAGATACGTTGACGTGCATTTGGAGTCCAATCATGCCAACTTTAGCCAAGACATTTACGGAGAAGAAGAAGTTTCTTTAAAAGTTATTTCAATGAATTTGTATTGTATTTCCATAACGAGACTTGCGAGAGACAGATGTAATAAAGAATACTCTAATTCAGTGCTGCCGAGGCCAAACTATCTTGACCTTTAATCCCTAGAATGGTTCAAGCCCCAAAAACACTGGATCCTACTATTCCCATAAATAAAAGCCATTTTAACGTTAATGGCATTGTCTTTGCCAGAACCGCAAAAGGCAAATGTTTTCTCAGGTTAAGTAGTTCTACCTAGTGGAGTGCCTCCTTAAAGAACCAAAGAAATGCAAACACTACTGCTCATCTTTCGTACAGATGATTCAACCGGGATCATTTTAGGCCCGTCCGAGCTTTGGAAGTGCTCCAGCCTCCAATCAGCAACCATTGTCCAATGCAGAAAATGAACAGTAACTGCAACCGGAAAAACCCTCGACATCCGAAACAACTCCTCCCATGTAGTTGCTCTATTGCCTTTCTGTGTGACAGACTGGAGTCCTCTGCAGGTTCGTCTGTTTGCCCTCCACACTGGCTCGGGCGTCAGCCTGCATGAGGGTAAACAGGTAGCGATGCTCCTCAGGCACGGCCATCATGCAGTATTAGTGAATAGTGAGCATTTGATCTGGCCTTTGCATCGATTTAGTAATGCTGCCTTTTTCTGACCTCATTTATTCCAAACGGTTTGAATGGTTTTACTCTGTCTTCGTGTTGTCGGAGAGTAGTGGGCTCAATTAGAGGCCCCTGTGTGAACACTGTGTGTCCCCTTCATCACCTCCTCCAAGATTCACCGGGTTTCAACCTTTTCTCTTCCCTCCCTTCTCTCTCAACCTCTACCTCGCCTTCTTGCTCTCTATCCACTGTACGGTGGCCTCTTTTTCAACCTCTATCTTCCCTCCACGGATGAGAGTTATTATCCTCTTACACCGTCCATCCCCTGCCCTCTCTGCCCCTTACTTCCCCTTGTACTTTTGCTTTTAGTGGTCTTTATAAACCCTCACCTCTATTCTCGCCTTCACTTTCTTTTTCTGCTCTGCAATTTCCTCCTCTGCTTCCCATCTTTGCATCTCCGTGTGTGTATCACCCTGTTACTGCTGTCTATCTCTATCCATCTTCCTTCTTTTTTTCTCCTCTATCTTCCCTGTAATTGGGAGGCAGATGTTGACTCTGGCTGACTAATGTTTCCGCAGCAGCTAGACCTCACCGGTGATCTCAAGTCACGTGAGCAAAATGGCCGACAATATGCGCGCCTGCCACCAGTTACATTTTCAGCTCCAGCGATTTTGCCGGAAAAGCAATTAGGATTTGGAATTAGTGTTCAAATTAAAGAGGAATTAAACAGGCTCAGAGATTAGCCCTTTCAGGCATGGCCGCCCCTCTGTGGATGTAAAAGCGCACCATCATCATATCACTGAATCCTCCTCGTTGAAGTGAAAGGTAGCAGCACTGACATGTGATTCAACATCACGTCCTCTCCCTCCCTACGGGACTGGAAAGGCTGATTATATATATATTGACGCTGTCCTCGGTGGAATAGCCGTAATTGTTTTTCTTCTTCTTCTTCTTCCTTGGACTCTTTTCTTTTCATTGCTGGAAAAAAAAGTGACAAATCCTTCTTAGAAACTTAATGACGTTTGAAATAGAATTCGAGGCTACAATTATCCTGTCCATACAGGCTGTCACAGGAATGATGGTGCCATCTAGACCCAATTATGAGAATGGAGTCACCTGTAACTGCTCAGACCCAGAAGGGACAGCCGAATCTGCCACCAGTCCGGCAGCTCTGCTGGCTCGGCTGAGACAAAACTTACTTCTGCTGTACACTGAAACATACAAGCTTTGGGGGTTTCTTTGTGACTTATTGTAATTGCTTTGGATGTGATAATTGAACATTGTTGGTTTAGTGCGTGGTCATCATGGCACCCACCACCCACCGCCGTGCCCACTGAGGTAACCAGAGTGCTCATGCATTAGCTGCTGAGATGCTTTTTCGTGCTCACTTACATAAAAACAGTGGTATGTTTTTAACATTTTTATCAAAATTACAACATGTAGGCGTTATAATTACCACTCTCTCCTTTCCTCTGTTTCCCCGTCAGCTTTTTATACTACAGCAGCTCCGATGTCCTTGTCTCCCTCCTTTTATACGTTTTTCTCTCCTCACACTGTCTTCTCATTTGAGCATGTTAGTGCTCCAGCCATCTCTCCTCTCTGCTGTCCCCCTCCTGCGAGCTGACAGTATTTTTTTTGGCTGCTGCAGCAGCAGCAGCAGCAGCACCAGCCGCCTGTAAATAGCTGCCTGATGGAAAGTGACATTTTCACAGAACCCTTTGAGAGAGGCGAGGTGATCTCTCCTCTTTCCAGCACAAAGTGCTCCTAATTGCCTGGTCGCATTTGTGAGCCCAGCTGACAAACTCGTGCAAATCAATAATTCTGCTCGGGGAAGATGCGGGGCCACGGGGCCCCTCGCACTGATACGTGCTGTGAAGACACACACACATACACACACACACACACACGTGCATATGCATACAGATGCACACATATACGCACATATATGTACGTAAACGCAGACAAACATACACTCTTTACACTTTCACACACACACACACACACACACACGCACTCGCCACTGCTATGCTGTCTGCCCTCAGTGGCAGTGTTTATCCGTGATTCTAAGACAAATGGGGAGAGAGCATCGGAGCATTAAGGGCAGCCACGGTGCCGCTGAAGGCTGAAATAATGGATGGTGGAAATTGCAGAAGACCCAGCGCTGCTCATGACTAAATGGACTCTGCAGAGGTGGAAACTTTGCCGCACCAGCTTTCTATATACAAATGACAGAACAGCGCAGCCTGAAAAACGGGGGCTTGTTTAACAGCTTTTGTTTGTGTTTTCGTGCTCTCCTCTGGAATGGCTCTCGCTCTAAAAGATGCTTTGCCAAAGAACAGAGAATGTCACAGCAATTAGCAAAGTCTGATTGACTTGAGTTTCTCTTTGATATTCTTTAAATGTATTAACGGTAGCGGGAGACCTTCATTGTGCCATACATATTTAAAAAAAATGTGTCTGAGCAAAGGGACCTTGAAAAGCACATCTTTGTATTTTAATGAATGCCGCGACATGTTTTTTTCCCATCTTGCTTTCGACCCAACTTGACCCTCTCTAGTGCCGTCATCTACTTTTCAGATAGTTCTATCAGAGTCTCCCCAGCTAACTTAACTTTCTCTCCACAGGCTCGTCTGTGATGCAGGTGACAGCCACCGACTCCGACGACTCCACCACAGCTAACGGCATGGTGCGCTACCGCATCCTGTCACAGACGCCCCACAGTCCCATCCCCAACATGTTCACCATCAACAGCGAGACCGGAGACATAGTGACGGTGGCAGCCGGCCTGGACAGAGAGGTCAGTGTCGGCGTTGTGTCCCTGTTACTCTCACCGTTCGATCATTTCCCGTCTCATTTGTGTCTCATTTGTGTCTCATTTGTGTCCACCTAGCCATGAGATACAAGTCAGTGACTTGATGTCGTATTATTATTCTCCTGGCCTTCAACGGTTTGTATGACACATTCAAGGTTTAATGTAGAGAGCCAGACAGACCAGAGCAGATTTCTTTTTTTTACCTTTGAACAGAGAGAGGCAAGCTGTTCCCCGTCTTTACACTAAAGTACAAAATGTATCCTGGCTCACGCTTCAGATTTGTACCAATCTCCTATCTGAGTCTTGGTAAGAAAGGGAATAAGCATGTTTTCTAAAATGTAGAACTATTTCTTTACCCACCCAGCCACCAAGATGCCCATAGTCACTCTATTTTGGACTTACTTGATTTAAGTTGGAAGCCATGCTACCGAGCTTCTCCCCCGATGTGCCCCCTGCTACAGAAAGAACCGTATTATTTCACACAGCAGTTTTGCAGGAACAAAACCCCACATCATTTGCTCACACACGCACACAAAACACAGCTGGGTTGTGCTTCACAGCTGCTTGTGTCTCCATGAAAACGTCAAGTCAATCAAATGTGGGTCGGCCACAATACAGGTGAGTTGTCATGATTAATGCTTGGTTTAAATGTCTTTATTTGGTCAGACCATTTTGACTGTTGTCAAATAATGAACTGAAAATCCTCTACATAAAGGTCTTCTTTTTCAACATCCGTTTACCATCAGCTTTTTCTGGATGCACAATGCTATTAAATAGCGACCTGTAAATCCAGTCCTCCCTGCCTCACAAATCCCAATTTCATCCCTGGATGTCACTAAACCTTAAAAAAAAATGTCAGGATTACTTTCAGCAGCTTTTCGCCCTTTCAAAAATGTCAAATAAAACAAACCAAGCACCAAATGAATTCATTCGTTCCAGTCATTTGTGTAGAAATATAAACAGCAGGCTAATATCTCGTGTTTTTTTCTCAGTGCATAGAGCAGGGCGGATATAATGGCAACGCAAATCCAGCACCGCTCTGCTGACAAGGTTGCGGGAGCTTTCTCTTCACTGCCGTCTTTTGTCTCATCCACTGATGATGTGTGCGCGTGTTGCTTTCTGTGGTTGTTCACCAACCCACACACCACCACCACCACAACACACATCTTCCATCTTAATCTGCTAATGAGGAAGGTCACGCTGGGTCGATTTTTGTTTATCCCAAGATGCATCAGGTGACTGTTGGCCGTATAGTGTTTCATAGCAGATTGTTCATCCCGCCGCCTTTCTCTCACACACAGACACGCAAAACCTTCTCTCATCTCTCTCTGTGGTGCAAGATAACAAACCAAAAAATACAATTGGCAAATACAGGAAAACGTTCAAATTCATATGCCGCCATTATGAGAATAATCTCATCCTCGTAATTTAGTTGGCTGATTTTACTACCGACATTAAAGCAGCGTTGAGTGTGTCTCATAATGTTTATATTCTGAGAAGTTCCGCTGGTCCCTCTCGACACTAAAGCCGGCCAGGCAACACTTTTGAAATTAAAATTGGATTTTACCAACAGTTAGAAGGAGCGTGTTTGGAGAATAATTACGGTTAAAATCTCAAGAACAAAAGTAGGTTTCGATAACAGAAGAGTACAATACCGTACATCAATGCTCGTTCTTTATTCAAATGTTTCACGGAGCTGGCATGGCATGATAGCGTCGTACATTTGTGGGACAACATAAATGAGTCAAGTGAGTGCGAGCCAGTTCTGTGTCCCTGTTTCCAGCTTGGCCCTGGCGGCAGCAGTAGCAGCTGATGTGAGCGAGAGAAAGCTCATTAATCTGGACACATCAAGCCAGGCTCGGTCCCACCTGCCTCTGATCCTCCCACTAAAACTGGGACACACCTGGGAGTTCACCCACCTGCTGTCAAGGTCATCATCGCAAACACACAAACGTGCTCAGACACACGGGCACGTGCTGGCATACACTTTACTCCAATGCAGTTCTGTTTGTTGTTTAGATGCGGTGAGTCTCAAACAGAGTGAATGTGAACAACAACACGAACGTGCATACTCGCTGTATGGACACTGGATACCTTTATAAACACCTTTTGCTGCACAAACGTGATGTTCCACATCTTCTCTCCCATCTCTTTCTTTCACACTTTAGCTCATCCTCGTCCGCCATGCTGGTGTCTAATTACAATATCCATGTGCTAATTAAGGGGTGAGGCAGGTTCTCTCGTGTTGAGGAGACCAGGGGGTACATGGAGGTTAGCCTGGTATCACTTTCCTCTGACACCGCTGAATACCAATTATTCTCCATCACTCGCCGCCTGCAAAAACCTCTCTCCTCTCCTGACCTCACATGCTTCCACTGTGTTCCTGCACACAAGCTAACAAGCCGGGCTAAAGCGAATACGTGTGTGTTTGACTCTGTGCATCCTACAATAGGACATGGCCATTCGTATGCGGGTTTATGGTTTGATTTTGTGATGTGCTGCATTTAAAAGGTTTGGGTCAACATTTAAATTGCAATAGATGAAGGTTTAGGTTAGAGTGTGTACAGTTTATAGGGCTGGGACAATATGCGTATCTAACAATTCATTGCTGTCACAATACTCCAGTGTTGATTCGATATGTATCAGGATTTTTATGTATTGCAATTGTACAGGTATTGCGATTCGATATTGCAGTTCATTGTGATTTTTTTTTAAACTTTTAATAACACTAGACCGTGGGAAAAAGTTGAATCAAAACTTCTAGAGACTTTCACTTTGTATGTGGTCAGAGATGTCCTGAATTCAAATGTATCAGTAATTGTAAGGAGTTAAATCTAAGAAAAAAGAAATTTCCGTGACAAATTAAACAATTTGTAATTCTTTTATTTAGTAATTATTTATGTTAATTTAACACGGACACAGGTAGCATGCATTTAACATAAATGTCAGTTCATGGGTACATTGCAGTTGTAGTGCTGGTGGATTTGACCACGTAGATGTGAGTGAAGGCTGGTTTGACCGTAGTCGAGGCATCATATTGGATGTATTAACATTACTGCAAAATGATAACGCTACCTGTCCATGACAAAGTTTGCATGCAGCGTTGCTTTAGCCGCGGCAAACTCTGCTCTTTCTGACAATGTTTGAAACCCAAAGTGTTTCCATACTTTACTGTGTGTGTAGTGTTTACCATATTTGGGATTTAAAATGTTAGGGTACAGGGCATATCCCCGCAGAACTCGGACCGTCCACCGTTTTTTGCTGCCTCGCTTCAGCTTTGTTTTTCTTGAAACGCATATGACATCACGTTTCTCATAGATTACAACTACGAAAGCAGTAACTTCATCCTACCCCTGCATAGACTAAAATAAAGCAATTTAATTTAAATTATACCGATTTAAGGCATTAAAAAAAATGTGAATCTTTTCTTTTTCTTCCACCCCTACAGTTTTTTTGTACAGTATATAGTATGCTGTACCAAAAATAGAGTCGTCTATCAGTCTACCGTGAGAATACATTTTTAATGAAGTTCGAGTCTGGTGCAGCAGGTAGCAGAGCGGGAGATGTCAGGGTGCCACAGCTGGCGTGGATGTTCTCCCTTTGTGCCCTCTCTCCATGGCTGCGATTCTACTGGCAGGCAGAGCTGTTGTCTTTCATTACCCCAGGCTGTCTCAATCTCCCACGAGTCCTGGATTGGAACGGTCTGGCGTGGCGTGGTGGGGCCCGGCGCCAGACCGTCCACCGGACCGATGCCAGCTCTAGGTTGGACTGTCTGGCTGATGATTAGGACATCGCCTGGACTGCCTCAAGGACATGAGTGCCCACAGCCTGGCTCTATTACGATCTGCAGAGCCCCACTGGATACAAGCGGACGTCAAGCATCCTAAATGGGTCTGGGATTTTATTGTCTCAGAGACCCTGAGTTATGTTAACGCCTCGCCTTGCACCAAAGCTCCAGGAGCCAGACAGCAAAGCCATCGGAAGATTGTGAGCAGGTTACTGAATGGAGAATATTGATGCATGCAGCTGGATGTTGACTGCTTGTTGCCCACATTCAATCAAGAAAACATCCACTCAATATCCACCTTATTATGTGCACCGAAGAAGTATTGAATTGGACCTTGTTTTGTCTTTAGAAAACATGAATTGTTGCACTTATGCCCTTCTAGTTGTTTCTCTGCCCTCTCTTGTATTCTATTTTGGTCTGGGTTTAGGTCAACAGCTCTCGGATGAATATTGCCTACCAAAGCAAAATCTTAACAGATATTTGCAAATCCATTCTTTTGTCTGTTCTTTTTTTCCCATGAATAATCCCTCGATGACTTCTCGACACCGGCCTATTCTTTAATTAAAGGGCTTTGTCTCATTTGTTTACAATAGAATTCCCCAATACGTCCACAAATATTTGGACCCCATAAAGGACCCTTTGGGAGGATGATCTGGGAGAAGAAATACTAAATTACCTATGGTCAAATATTTTCCATTGTATCAGCACAAGACATGCCTACAATCCTGCAGTATATATAAAACTAATACCAGGTTATCTCAAATCCATGTGATAAATGTCAGCATTTTCCTTCAAAACTTATACACATATTTACCTTTGTCCATCCTGCAGTACTGGAAAGAAATGTAAACACTATTTCAGATATTGACACACCTGCTTTATTCACGATCTCTCACATTCCGTCTCTTTCTGTATGTCGACAGCATAGCTTTCAGACTGAAATATCTCAACTATACCTCTATATCTAGACCAGACTATCTTAACTATACTGGATGTACTGTCATCAAATGTACAGATATGGTCCCCGCAAGCTGAATGCTCATGACGTTGGTGATACACTGACATTCCCTCCAGCAGTTCAGATTTTGTACTTATGCTATGAAATATCTCTCTATTTAAAGAATTGGCACAACATTTGCTATAAACATGAACGGACCCCAGACATGTTCCTAATTACATTAGTGATGAACATAATACCCTTCATCGAGCACCACCATGAGGTTGACATTTGTAATTTTTAGTGAAATGTCTTAGCAAATATTGGACGGATTACCCTAAATTGTAGAAACGTTGTTGATCCACTCACAGTTCTCTAACAATGGGTCGCTGACACTGTGGGTCACTGAGGTAGAGAACAAGTGTAGTCAGAAGAAGGAAGGGAGCTGGTCTCCACAGTTTTCGCCACCAGCACTGGGCCATTTGAGACAGATTGTAAGTGACAAGCTAATGACTCTGGCCACTCGGAGCCTGGCAGGCCTGAACTCAATCCTCAAACGACACAAGTAAAAGCAAGTCTCTTACTCTCTGAGTGGTCCTTTACGGCACGCCAAGTGGAAACGCACACTCAGCGCAGGTATAATTAATTCACCACTGTATGTGCTTCGGCAGAAAACCACTCCTCTCCATTTTCTTGTTTGACACCACCTTACATGTTCAGACCATTATTTCCCTGACTTTCTTCTTTGTTCTTCTCACTAAAGAACAAGTCCATTTGCTTCCCAGCCCATGAGCAGCCAGGTTTTTCCCACCGGTGTGCTGCCTGGCTTGACTTGTCGGAGGGGAGCTAACAATGATAGCCTTAAGCCATTTTCCTATTTCTTTCTTCAGTCTCCTGGTTGGTGAACAACCTCATTTGTTCTCGGATTGGGTTTTTTTTTATAGTTGGTGAAGCTCTGTGTACAGGTGTTTCTCTGGTCTCTCACGGCTTTCAACTTCCACAGATTAAGTCCGTGAGGCTCAAGGCCTTTGGGGGAGTCTGGGCTGTTGCTGTTGGTCGTGATACAAGGGGCTTTATTTCCTGCCAGCGCTGGACTCTGATCTAACAGAGAGATTTTCTGTTCAGCACTTCTGTAGGACTCATTAGAGAGCCCTTTATTGGCTTGTTCGGGCAGATACTTTTGGACAGCAGAGTGTGCTTGGCTCTGTGTGTGTGTGTGCGCTCGGTGTGCTCGTGCACGTGGTTACACGGTGTAAGAGTGTCCCACCTGTTCCCACTCACTGGAGCGTCAGCGGATGTGTATGTGTGCACTAGAAGGGCCATAAACTCACAACTGCTCTCAGATGAGTGATATAACCCTGCAGGGGAGCACGCATCAGCCACATCTCATACTGTGTGAGAGCTCCACCTGCTGGCTCAGCTCCCGTCACTTTTCCTCACCTGACCAAAGAAGACAAAGGCGTTCATCAAAGCTCGAGCCTATTAGCCTTCTTCAGCCATCTGGTGCTTTCTCTAGATTGATGTATGTGACGGGATCTAAACGAATCTGCAGAGAGTCGCATTCATCGGAGGCTCTATTTACTGATGCGCTCTATGAGGGGAGATGGTATTGATATTTCATTACGAGTCTAATAAAGGGCAGCCAGTATTGAGTTTTTATTAATAGGGCTGGTTTGGTGCAGATTAACATGTCTGCGCCGCTCATAATGACTTGGATAGATGCTAAATGACTCCGGTTGGGTGTTTTTAACTGGCCTCAATGGTTTGACTGATCCAACAATCAACTGCATCCGTCACGACCGAGAAAATAGTGAGAGTGAGAAAGGAGATATGGAGATACGCAGAGACTGGCAGAGAGACAGGCAGATAGAGAACAGACAGGCGGAGAACACTGAGCAACCAAGATGAAATCAAAAAGATAGCAAGAGATCAAAAGAGGTGCAGAATGTGAGTTAACAAAGGGAACAGAATAAACCAGAGGATGAGGGAAAAAGCCACGACTCAAAGAAATAAAAAAGCAAAGCAATAACTCTCCAATCTGTTTCTACCAGACCTCTGTCTTGGTTGGTTCTGGTTCCTCCAGGCAGTCCCTGACATCAGTGCCACTGGCTGTCAAGTCATTAGTAAGTGCGACCCACCGGGTGAATATCTCGAAACTAGCCTAATAACAAACAAACATTAGACCATCGATCCGACGCATTGTGGATGCTCCACAATGCAGCAGGCCCTGTGCGCCCAACACTGGCCTGTCCTTGACGTCTACACCCGCTCCCTCTCTTTGCTCTGACACAATGGAGGTTGTGGATGGATTAATGGGAAGAGAAGAGACCACAAAGCACAGAGGCTTATACTGTCAGGGTGGAAACACTCACACACACACACAGGGTCTTCTTTCCAGTGGTGAGTCTGGGGACAGACTGAACTTTCAGCACCATGGACAGTGCCACGATGTTGGGATGTGGATGCACTGTCTCTCTGCCTCTTTGTTTTGTGGCTGTGTCTAAACTAAGCCTAATGTTTGATGGTGTTTCTTGTAATGGCACAGTAATATAACAGTGTGTGCTGCAGTACACTCTGGAAGCGACTCCCCCTCACTGTAACTGGACTAAATAAGGCCCATTCACCTTCTGGTATTATCTGCAGCACTGTGGTGCATCTTAAAGTGGCAGCGCCTCCATTAAAATGAGTGATGATCCTGGTCTGTTCCCACAGCGGAAAGCCAAGACTTTTAGGCAATAATGGATGAGCCTTTTACCAACACGGTGCTCCCTCCCTGCAACTTTGTGTGTGTTCGTGTGTGTGTGTGTGTGTGTGTGTGTGTGATGTCTATCTGTTATTGAGGAAAATAAGGTTCCTAACAGTCTCCAGTTTTTCTGCTGTTCCAGTGATTGAGTAGAATGAAGGGACGATGTGTATACATGGCTGCTTTTCATTCATGCATTCACGTATTCATTAATTCATATGATATATGTCATTGTCACTTGGCAAAAATATTTATTTGCCGCAGCATTTTAGATATCAATCCTTGGGTTTGTTTTCTGCTTCTTTTTTACAGAAAGTGTCCCAGTATACCATCATTGTCCAGGCCACTGACATGGAGGGCAACTTGAACTTTGGCTTGTCCAACACAGCCACGGCCCTCATCAGCATCACCGACATCAACGACAATCCCCCAGAACTGACAGTCAGAACGGTGAGTCCCAGACTTTTCTTCCTGGTTCCCTCATTTGGTGTCGTAACCATTTTTTTTAACAGCTCCTTAGTCAACATTAGAGAGTGGCTGTATTTTCATCATCTTGTTGTTTGCTATAAATAAATTATTTAAAGACATTTGCGGAGGATATTGCATGGGGGTCAAGGGGTTGGAATGAAATTTTTAGATTGTTCAGCCACCCTCCCCACCCCAATCTTCTTTCGGTTCTGTGCTAGTCGCGTTGTAAACAACGAATGAGATTTGGGGACATTCTACAGCAAGCCTTTTGAATGTTTTTACAGTCCCACATCCACCAGCCATCAGTGACTGGGAGGACGACATATGAAAATGTACTGAAATCACACATGAGGACATTTTAACTACTTTGTGGCGTCGCCGCTATGAGGAACTACAAAAGTACCGAGGCTAATCAGTGCATGCCGGTAAAAGCCGGCATAGTAAAGCACATGTCGGCACATTAGTTCATCTAGAGAAAGAATTAAACCTAATCTGATAGCTATTTAGCTTTCGTCAAATTGGTGATTTTTGGGTTAATATATTATCGTTTTTTATACCCAGTGCGGACCTGTGTCCACCCTTTCTGACGTGAAGAGTAATTACACACATATCGTCAACGTGTGCCTTTTCTACACTGACCGCTGGTCTCTCACAGCCAGCAGCTCTTCACAGCTCTCAAAACGTTGGCGTAAATGTCTAAAAATAGGCATTATTTGGATAAAATGATCACATATTTGGAATCTAGATGGATATTTTCAGCTTTTTTTAAAGCCTGAGATTGCAAAATGAATGGCACTTCTGCTCTAAAACAGAAGTAAGATTATACAATGACGTGATGCAGAAATGCCCTAGTTCAGGCAAAGAATAGGATCAATAAGGAATGTAATGTCAATATGAGGTCAGACTCCACCAAACAGTTTCACCTCAGGGCTTGACCCTGCATCAGTCATTTTAACAATTGCTCATTTAATCTTTACGCTACCCCATTGTGCCATAGAGCCATTATGCTGCATACACATTAGCATATGAGGTTTTATTATTCTTGGGCAGAACAGTGTACACAGGCCTCCGTGCTCCCAGATAATATTCGAAAATATGTTATCAACAACAACCACGCAACAGTAGCTCAACTGCAATGTGTTTTCATAGAGCGTCGAGATGAAGGGAATGCAAATGCAGCATTCAAAGACAAAGATATAGGATAAAGACAGCTATAATAACAATATGAAACAACAGTGACAGATAAAGAAAGGCTGTGCAAGAACATATGGAGGGACAGAAAAAGCCACAGTGAATGAAAGTGAGAAATCAAGATCAGTTTTGGTGATGGGAGTTGCACTCCTCGCTCCTTTCCTCTCTGTGTTCTTCCTGCCAGCGGGGCCTCTGGTGGCCGCGTTTGTCTGCAGGCATCTGGCCCCGGTCCCTGATACCTCCGCATTGGTCTGACAGGAAGCCATGCTGGCCCACTTTTGCACGGCCGTGTGTGCGGTGAGGTAGGGAGTTACTATATGTGAGGTTATTGACGAGTAAGCAGAAGCCCTCTGCCTCATCTATAGCTTGTATTCTCTATTCTCCTGACCGCAACCTGACAAACCTACAGGATTGTATAGCTGCTCCTCGTGCGAGCGCTTGGATTTCTTAGATTCCAGAGAGAAACAGATGCTGTCTGCAGCCGGGCTCAGAGGCAGAGCGAGCAGTGTGTCAGCGTCACACACTGTGATCCCTGTCTCCGCGGCGGGGCCGGCGGTGGCGTGCGTGCCAGTACAGTTCCAGCCGCATGCTCTGATAAGAGCTCCCCAGCTGTCAGGGCTAGAGCTCACCGAACAAGGCTGCCGCTCCGCTCATAGCTGCGACGTCCCCGTCTGCGGTGCTGCCTCCGTTACTGCTCGTCACCAGGGCGGTGCCAGCTAGCCAGAAAATGGTCATGCTGCACTTCAATAGACACTAAAAAACTAAAAAACTAAATTGTACATTGTCCTTGACATATAGAGTACACGGGGATGTATGCTCTGACACGTTTGTCCGCTCTTCAGGGTGTCGTTACTTTCCCCGAAACCCTGCTTAGCAAATGACTGTAGATTTGCCTGAGCTTGTCAAAGGTAATAATTAGAAATTAATAAAAAAAACGTGTTCTCGTTGTATGTCCTTATGACGCAAACAGCCCCACGCTCTGACCTGAACATCCACGGCAAAAGAACATTTTTATATATAATATAAAACCAGATGCCATTTCCGCTGCTTTGTCAATCTCTACTTTTTGTTTTGCTTCCCACACAAACAACTAGACTCGGAGCAGTTCAGTAATTATTTGTGCATGACAGACGCGAGAAGAATTCATCGCTCTCTAAGGGAGGCATGGAGAAAACATAAGCGCGCTAATTAAGTGAAATTGCTTGCGGGGGCGTAACCCGAGCTGATATACAGCATCTAATTTGAAAAAAAACTAAACAAAAAAACAAGAGAAATCTTTTATTCATTTCACCACATGGGCCTGGACGTGCAATGTTAGTGCTATTTGTCATTGTGTGATAAACAAAAAAAAGCCTGGTACTTGGGACAATCTATCTAATCGAGGTATCTAATCAAGTGTATCACACCCCTGCTAAAGTGTACTCCAGTGGTTCTTCAGTCAGTGAACACTGATGCGGAGCAGGAGAGTTGTTTGGAAGACTTGTGGGGTTGAAAGCTTGAACTCCAAGACACACAGGCTTACAGATCTGAAGAGAGTGCTTTTGGTGATTCACCTGTAGAGCTGCAGCTTCTAAATAGCTGAAAGAGTTGGAGTGCCAGAGATTATTCACCACTTTCCCTTGCTTCCCACTCTTTGACTTTGATTTGTGTTAAAAAAAAGAAAAAAGCGCAGTACTGCCAGGAAAAGCAGCTTGATATGTCTGTACAACATGAAAAATGAGACTGTTGGTAGACCCCGGTTGCCAGTAGCTGTATCTTTATTACTCTATAGTGGAGACATAACAGCGTCTTAAGTGGACTGATGGCAGTCTGATATTAGTAGGAGTCTGTTTTGGGACATTTATTGGTACACAATGCTGTCATTACCCTTTGGTGGTGTTCTCAATACCCCATGAAGGAAAAGAAGTCCTCTTTTAGTCTTTTTTGAGCTGTAGCTCTGCTGTCTGAAAGGGGACATTTTCATTTGCTGGGTCCTTTTTTCAGTAAAACGGTAGTGGATTTCCCCTGCCGGGCAGTGCACCTTGATGCAGATTTATATTTCTAAAATGGTTTGGTTTCTGCTACAGCGCTGTAGCCACACTGATTTCCCCTGGCTGTACTACTGTAGTACTCAAACGTCTGAAGGCTCGTCGTGTTAATAGACAGTTTCAAACATGAACAGCAATCATTAGAAATGATCCGGCATAAGTGGCTCTGTTTCTGAAGGGTTCTGTGTAGTGCTGACCTGCATACATTTGTGATCTATTGGCATGTCGGAAGGCTCATAAATGAAGACCCTGGCACAATCTGTCAATGCGGATTCTTTGAATGGTGAAGTTATAAAAGTAATTTTCACCCCCAGGGTCAACATCTGTAGGCCTAAAATGTCCCCATCTCACCCCCCCGCCTAGGTGTTTTTGTCTGCCCAAGTTCTTTAAAGCAAAACTATGCAAAAATTTGAAAACAAAATGAATTATTCCTTTTTACAGATGAAAAGTAGGATTCATAAGCAATAAAAACGCACCTTTGTTCAATTCAACCCACTCTGTGTTTTTGGAGCCACGGTCTCACGTGGTGTGGTATGACCAGTAACTCGTGTGACTCACTCTTCAGTACATGTGCCGCCAAAACCGAACACACTGAGTCTTGAAAGTGACTTTACTGACCAAATGAGTATCTCATTGGTGACTGACAGTACAGTCGTGAGCTCAGCCGTGATACACGATACCTTACTTCCTGGTTGTAAGCTTTTTTTCAAAAGAACATGAAAACCACACACAATCTTCACCTGATGTTGCTGTACGAGCTCACGCTGTTCCTAAGATATAGCAACTCTAATTCAAGTTTAATGATTCTTCTTCATTTGCGTCATTTGAATTTTATATTCAACTGGCGAAATATGGCGGAGGTTTAACGATTACCTCTGAGTGAATCTTATTCGCCCTGCTCCTTTTCCCCCCCTTCTTTTTAACTACCAAATCCTTCAGAAACTGGAAGTCTGTTTTCTCTGGTGGCTTATCAATGAGTCCACATTGCATTTTAGTGAGAGTGGCCATTTTGGAAGCGTCCTCCCCTCCAGTCAGCACCATTGCGTATGCCTCTGAGAGGGCATACTCCATTTGGCCGTCTGACAGCGCAGCCCAACAAGCTTGGAAGGTTCGTGGTGCTGTTTGTTGCTAAAGCCCGGGGTGGAAATGAAATGGAGGAGCCCACGCGCACAAGAGACTGAGAGTGCATATTTAATTTGCTCTGTGCTTATCAGCGTGGTCGTACTGCAGGGGATAGGAGAAGAAGAGACACGCGTGCATGGAGGGGGGGAGGGAGGGAGGGAGGGAGGGAGGAAGGGAAGAAGAGAAAGAGAGGAATGGGGCGGTTTGGACGCTGCTTCAATCCCACGATGATGAAGCCATTAAAGTGAACAGCATCTGGCAGACACACCCCATAAACAAGTTAACGCTTCACAAGAGGAAACGTGGATTATTGCCTGACAATGTGAGCTTTTAGTGTGTTTGTGTGCGTGTGTGTGTGTGTGTGTGTGTGTGTGCCTTGGAGTGCCCATCCCTCTGTAGCTTGGTAAATCCCTATAGAGAAGGACATGCATCCTTTTGCGCAGTGAATTCTTCTTCAGGCTCTGCAGCTGTAACCAAGTTTTCTTTCAGAGTTAGTTCAGAGGGGAGTTGTTTCAGATTGCAATATAATGAAGATCATTAGCCAAAGATTATTGCTACCACTGCCTTAATTATAGTACTTATCTAATTGCTTATTAAGACCTAGATTTGGTGAAAGCACAGAATCTAAATTAAATGGGTAAACACCTAATTGAACAAATCCATTAGTTTAAATAAGAGTTTCATATGAGCAGGCATGGCGTGGAATAGGGGACAGCATTAAGATAATGGGAGATATGATTTCCTATTATCCACATTTTAAACAAATACGAATCCTTCTGTCTGCTGTCTTTCTCTCCTATCTTTTTAATTTCTGCCCCATTTGTTTCGCTCTACACTCTCAATGTAATGAGCATTATTGGCATGACCCTAAAAGCAGTTTGTTTTCCTAATAACAGTTATGGAAAATGCTAAAAGATTGATGATGACACAAGCGAATGTTAAGAACCTCAATAAATCAACTCATTAGCCTGCATTAGCCGACTGCTGGAGCAACATCAGCATAATGTTATCTCTCCCATGCTGCCTGCTGTCACCTCCCTTCCCTGCCTCCCCTCCCTCCCTCCCTCCCTCCTGCTCTGTAGTTTTCAGGGGAGGTGCCAGAGAACAAGGTGAATGTGGTGGTGACCAACCTGACGGTGGTGGACAGGGATCAGCCCCACAGCCCCAACTGGAACGCTGTCTACCGCATCGTCAGCGGAGACCCCACCGGACACTTCACCATCCGCACCAACCCCATCACCAACGAGGGCATGCTGACGGTGGTCAAGGTACAAGTGACGCCGCGCGTTCGGCTTCTCCACACACATCCCCGATGTCTGCTATTTAGCTTTGTTCTCCATTATTATTCCACATGACATCTTGCGTTTCCACCTGCTCTGAAGTGCCAGATGTTGAGTACTTTGGTCTCACATTGTTTTCACTGAATTATATGTCATTTCTCAAATTGGAACACAATTAGAAATAATCCCGCAATCAGCCACACTCATTTCCCTCCCATTTTGTTTTCTGCATCTGTCTCTCTCTCTCTCTCTCTCTCTCTCTCTCTCTCCCACCTCCTCTGTTCTTCTCTAGCCGGTGGACTTTGAGATGAATCGTGCCTTCATGCTGACCGTGGTGGTTTCCAACCAGGCCCACCTGGCCAGTGGCATCCAGTCCTCGCTTCAGTCCACAGCGGGAGTAACCATTTCTGTTCAGGATGTGAACGAGCCGCCTGTCTTCCCTGTCAACCCCAAGATGATCCGCTTTGAGGAGGGTGTGCCCGCAGGGACCACTCTTACCGTGTTCGCTGCTCAGGACCCTGACCACTTCATCCACCAGATTGTCAGGTGCTTTAAACCGCAGTGGTGTCATAGACCCGAGACTATTATTGTTATAATAATAATACCATACAGCTATCTTCACTTATCTACATATGTGTGTGTGTGTGTGTGTGTGTGTGTATAATGTCTTCTCCATTTAGATCTACTAAGGCCAATTGAACTGTCTATTGGGACTCCACCAAAGGTGGGGCTGTGGGGACTAATTGTTGTGTTTTTGTTACTCTTGTTAAAAGAAAAAAAATTGGAAAAAAAAGACACAACGCAGTGGCGCAGGGTAGTTACAATGGGCCCCAGTGTACACGATTATGACGGGCCCCAGTGTAGTTATGAAGTTATGAAGCACACACCCACACACCTTCTATATCGGCTCGTCACATGATCAACTAGATTAGATAATATCAACAAACATTACCCAGCAATCATCATTAAATATCTGTATATGACAAAAGTACCAAACTTGGTGAACGAACTTGGTTCATTTTTGAACACGTCTAATTCCCGAGTGGCAATCTGAATCCCCCCCCACGTCACGGCCCCCAGTGCAGCCGCACTGCTTGTCTTCACGCCCCCGGCACGCCGCATTCTGGAAGGTTCACTTAATTGCTGCATGTGACACAACATGACACAACACAAGTACACTTTAGACATCCTGATTAGCATGTTTTGACAGGACCTGCTTAACACGACATATCCAAATTATCTTTAATACATTAATTGATTTTTCGGCCTTTATATAAATGATATCTTATAACACAATATTAAAGGTACACTAATTAGAGTAAGTGTCATAAATAATAAAGCAAACCATAAACAAAATTACCTCCTACACACGAATCAAAAAGACATTAATTTATTAAGGAAATGAGGAGAAAATGTTTATGGAAAATGCAAGAACAGAGTCATCATAGGAATCCACCTCCTTAAATACTGCGTTTTTGCAGTATTAATACAATATAGTATTTGCTAATTGTCATAAAGTCCCAATAGATCCTTTATATTTATGAATGAAATTATTTTGATTTGATTTATGTGTACTTTTTTAAAGTTTTAGTTTCTGTGGGTGACACTTTGTCATGTCAGCAATCACTGCTCATGCCACCTGCTGCATCCTCAACCTGTTTAGTTCAAACAACCATCTGTCATTTCTTTAAAACACGGAGATTCTGGGATACATTTGCAGTTCAGGACTCTCATTACTGTGAGGACTAAAGCTCCTCTGAGCTCCTCTTGACAGTCTGTATAGCGAGGCATTTCCAATATTTCGCCCACACTGTGTACTGTATGTATCTCCTTTTCAATCAGTGTGTCACCAGTGTTTTATCAGCTGTTAGCAGTTTCTCCACCGTTTATCCCTCTTTGGTGACATTCTCAACCGACCCTCCGCCCACAGACCGGGCTCCGGTTACCTCCCCGTTGCCAGGCGACTGGTGTAAAGAGGTCATCCCGTAATGAGTTGGACACTGTCTGTCTGCCCTCCTTAGATCCCTATCTTCTCTTCCTCCTCATTGAACCCATCCTTCATCCATACTGGGGTGGCACACCGCAGGCATGGTGCCATCCAGTCATCGACCCTGTGTCACAGAAACTCCCACATGCCCACTAAGGTCCAGCGGCACCGTTCCACTCCGCAGCCAGCTCCAACGTGAAAGATTGATTTATCTTAATGTCAGTGAGACGGCCTCTTCCACTGAGGAACCCAGTGGAAATGTTACTGAATTGATATTGAGGGAGGGAGTGGGAGATGTACTCATATATATATACACACTGCACAGAGGAGTGAGCAATATCCACTCTTCAGGTTTCTTCTCCAAAAAAGACATGTCATGCAAACTAAGTGGGCTCAGCTCCTCTGCTCTTTGAGAGAAGCAACTCCTCTTTTACTCTCTTTTTTCCCCCTCCCTCCCTCCCTCCCTCCCTCCCCATCCCGCTGACCCTGTCACTTTCTTCTCTGTCAGTCTGTGTGTCTGTTATTGATGGGAGCTCAGAGCTGCTGTCTTCTCCAAAGCAGCTTGCCAGCAGACGCTCAGCTCATGCTCAGACAGCCTCATCTCTGCCGCTGCTGCTGCTGCTGTATTCCCTTTAGGTGACCTCGCTTGAACCCTCACTGAAGTTCACAACAAAACAAAAAAGACACAGAAATGCAGAGCCGTAGACTCACAACATGCACACGAGCTCCCACAGAGGATGAGTGAAAGGTCTGTGCGTGAGCAGTGGCTGGGAGAGGAGCCAGCTCATGTTTCTGAATTCTCTTGCTTTTTCCTCTCTCTGGTGGAAAAGAGAGATGATGTGAGGGCGAGCCTTTTTGCCAACTGATTTTGCTGTTAGATGTGATTTAAGTGGCAGCATGAGCCAATTAATGTGTGTTGGTGTGTGTGTGTGTGTGTGTGTATGTGTTTTTCTTTATTTGTTGTTAATATGAGAATATTAGCCCTGCTGAGTGAGGACATGTTGGTTAGTCCTCACTTCTAAAGGGTCTTAGTTTAAAGCGTGTGTTTAGGATTAAAGGGGTACTGTGAGAATTCAGCAACGCACTTCCATGAAGACTCAAGAGAGACAAATTAGAAAAGGAAAGGTCAAAATCAAATCAGCATGGGTCGAGACATCCTGACATTTACACAATGTCTACACAGCCCGCAGAGCAGAAGCAGCAGATTAGCAGAGCAGCAGCACCAGCTTCAGTCCTCAGGCTGTGTCCTCAAGTGATGCGTTCACGCGCAGTATTGAGTGTATACTGTACGTCACTTGCGTTTTGGCAGCGCTCTGAGCCTTCTCAAACATTTAGTCTCAAGTGCGGGTCCAGCTTCAATAAAGATGGATTCTACAATTCCAACAATGCAACTCAACAGTGTCTTTCATTGGACCCTCCAACCTCCAAAATGACCAATTATTTCAAACCCTTCACCGCAACTGTGTAATGCAAGACCTGTCATCAGTGGAGTGCCCTTTAAGGTTGGAATTAGTGGTGAGTTTACAGGTTCTCTCTACGAGAGTCAGAGCAAATCTATGATTGAGAGATTGCCTCTACACGGCTCTCAACATGGCGACGCCAATGCAAACAAAAACAGTGCTGACAGAGCTACTGTGCTACGCTTTTGTGACATCGGCGTGGGTCAGAACGGCGTTATTAGCCGTAAAACTACCGTATGAGTGTAGTGCGAAAGCGGCGGCCATGAGCTCACCAGAGGGGCGCAACAGAGACACGTGCGCTAAAATGCCCGAATATTTTTTCAGAGGAAAGAAATAAATCATTTTTATTAGTAATTCCCCTAAAATTAGGAAAAGTCATGAACTATCACAGCTGATTTAACTGTAATGTAGGGTATGTTTTTGAGCTGTCAATGTGGGCCAGGAGTCTCCAGGGCCCCAAACAGAACATTAAGGGTTAAGGGTTAAGACAATTTGCTCTGCCATCTGCACATGGAGACAGCAGGAGGTGACATCTTGTTGGCACAGGAAGGAGATGAGAGTGCCAGGCATGACACGCAAGCGCCAGTCTAACCTGCAGGGTAACAACAGATCCTGACTAATACTGCATGACAATGTCTTTCTCTAGAAATTAGATTTATTTTCATGTATTTATTCAATCCTCTAAAGAAGAAAAATGTGATAGCTGTCATTATGTCCCTTTATCTGCCTGTTTACTAAGTGTGCACCAGCGTAGAAGTGTGTGTGTGTGTGAAGCTGGCGGTGGTTTTTTCCATGCCTGTGAGGCTCAAACTAACCAGTGTCAGCCTCCAACGCACATTAAATAAGCCCCCTTTCCCCCTGATCACTTTTTCTACCGGCCATGCTTACATTCAGACACACGCCTCTGATCTCTCTCACTTTTCCTCTCTTGTCTGCTCTGATCTTTCACCTCCACCTCCTGTCGTTGTGGTGACACGCTGACAGTCTAACCTTCTCATGAGACTTCTCGCTTGTACGCAATTAAACGTTTCTCATTTGAGACCTGAGAGAGAGAGAAGCGCTTCCTCCGCTCGGCAAGTTTTTAGGACTCGTCATAGTTCTTAATGGGATTCACAGACTTTAATTGCAGCTGTGACGTTCCACTCCGTTGACGTATCGACCGGTGACAGCGATGAGAGTTGCTGTGGCAGCTGTGTGGGTACAAAGAGCGGGGAAGTTGTTAAGACCGCTGCTTGGCTGTTCTGCAACTGGGTTCAGGTTTTCATCGGTCTTCGTGCTAATGAGCTGCTGCTATGATAAGCTCGGTGAACATATGTTCCGCTTTCCATGTCACTGTAATATATCAAAGGTGCTCACCTGGTATTGCTTATTATGGTAATGAACATTCAACCTGGTGATGGGTACTTTGGAATAAAAGATGCAGAGCTGCTGGAATTCAAGTAACAATTGGCTGCAAAAGTCAACATCTGGCATAAGTTTCCATACTATTTGTGCTTGGATTAATGAAGTATCTGGCTTTCTCGCTGTCCCTCTGTCTCTGTGGATTTGTGCGTGCGAAGGTACTCCAAGCTGTCAGATCCAGCTAACTGGCTGAAGATCAACAGGACCAATGGTCAGATCACCACCATGGCCCTGCTGGACCGAGAGTCCATGTACGTCAAAAACAACGTGTACGAGGCCACATTCCTGGCGTTCGACAATGGTAAGTCCGGTAAGTCATGATGACTGTGTGTGTTGTGACTCTAAATAAATATTAAAACAGTAGGACACGATTTTCGATCCACCACTTTGGTCTAGACCACAAAAAATCTCTGCAACTATTCGATGGATGGCCAGGACATTTGGCGTAGCCATTCATGGTCCCCAGAAGATGAATCCCTATGACTCTGGTGATCCCCTGACTTTTCTCTAGCGCCACCATGAGGTTGGCATTTGTTGTTTTGACTGAACAATCCCAAGAAATATTTGGTGGATTGAGTTTTCATCATCAGGTCACAATTGTTCTTTGTCCAATACTTTTATGACCAAATACCTGTATAAGCCCATCAGCCACAGTGCTACTTTGCTAAACATCAGCACGTTGGCATTGAGCATTTTAGTATGCCGATATTAGCATTTAGCTCAAAGCAGCACTACGTCTATGAACAGCCTGCATAGCCGCTAGCACCAATGGAGACTCATAATCTGGTTTGTTTTCTATGTGTTTTTGTTGTGAAAACATTACATCAGCTTCATGTTAATGTTGATAACCATACATCAATCATCATCTGACTGAAAAGGAGGCTGCTTAATATCGTTTTCATCATCCATCATTAGAATGAAAGTACTGTAGCACAGACGGGACGAATGTAGTGGATGTCATTATGGGCTACAACGTAGTTAAGTAACACATTTTCCTGGCATATTTCTCACTGCTCTCGCACTTATCATCCAAACACATTATGAATCATGATGCATTATATTATAAATAGGATCCATAACGTCAGGCAAGGTGCTGTCGTGTGACATAATAGTGTTTGGTAACTTGCTTGGATAAACAGGAACATAACTCTTGTCACTGGCACAGGTCTAACTTATTACATAGGTTAGCGCCTCTAAACTCATTATGGCCAAACTGAGCAAGGCTTCCCGTTGTACTTAATATTAAAATAATTGTATGGACCAGAGCTCCACAAACACCGAGCAAACAGTTGTGGATTTGTGACATGGAACTCCATAAATGGAGGTTGTATTTGTTAAATATGTCACTGCTGACTTCCTGCCAGATACTCTACAGTGTGTGTGAACTGTGAATGTGTGGGCCGTTCTGTTCATATACTGTACTGTATAAAGTAAACGGTGCATAAATATGCACAGACCTTCATTGCCCTGCTTCTGATGGATGAAAAATGAAAACAGGATCTGCCAATGAAGGTCTTGACAATGTATGAAGCTTAACTAAAGCACTACAAATAGAGGCGCTTGCTCTCTGTGTAAGTAGGAGGGACCCAGGTGTTTTTACTCCAGTGAGAAATGAGGGATCGGATGCCCCGAAGCAAACCAACTTAAGCTCAAAGTGTTGACTTCCTATTGATTCTGGAGCCCAGTGTCAACAAGGGGATATATTCCACTTTGATTGAAATTCTCTTTACTTATTCTACTCAAGCGGAGCGAAAGAAGCAACAAAGCACCCGGCCAATCATAACCGACAAGACGGTCGATGGGCCTTGGGGCCTGCCAGGGGCAACGAACCTTTACATAGTTGATGCACCAAGTTACTGTCTGATAGAGGAGAAAAAGTTGAAATATAAAACTGATGAGCTACTGGGGTAAACTATGCTGCATTGCATCAGGAATTTTGTCCTGCTTGCTGACAAGTCTGTGGGCAGTGGGTTGTCAACTGAATATCAAGGCTATAATATATCACTGCAGTCTGTTTGTTCAACGGAGCAGTACACACACACACTTTCTTCATCTGTAGTTGGTAATGTTACGATCACGCAAACGTCCTGCATTCACTTAAGTAAACGTGAAATAGTAGAATCAGCAAACTGTAGTATTCATTTTGCAGAACGACACATTTTAAAGTGGTTTATATTAACTGTATATTATATTATTGGCAAATTATTACTGGTTACTATTATTTGTGATGAATACAACTTTATCGACTTTCAGTGGAAATTCATTGTGAGAATACAAACATTTCGTCATCGTATTACAAGAGTTAATGGTTCTTGGCTAAATGTACTCACACGCGACAAACATTTGTTACTAAAGCTCTTGATTTACATGCGTTTGTCAGATTATTTCACATGTGATTTTGCATCAATTTGCTATATTGTGACATCTATTGTTGCTGGAAAAAAAACACTCTTATCATATCGATTCAAACCATGTGAATGAACCCGACTGATGCTCGGTTATTTCTGTGTTGCCTACTTTAATCTAACAAATCATCATATCATAATAAAGGATATAAACAATAGATCCCTCTAAAATGCAGTAAATTAGAAGAACCTACCTTTTTTTTAATTGAACTACTGCACTTCAGTTAATTCACCCCTGGAGAGGAGAATGATTAGATGATCACATCCACTGATTTTTATTGAGTCATTTTACAGATTTCTCCATAACTCAAGAAAAAACAACCTTAATCGCCTGCTATTTGTTTTACAGCACACTGGAGTCTGTTGATCATTTTAATGCTGCCCATATGTTTGTATCAGTAATTTGAACCACATCCCAGTAGAAGCAAGCACTAAAATGAGAGAGATTATCAATTATGAGTATTTGTTTTGCAGCGTGCCCACACTTCTGCCAGTGCTCGGATCGCTTTAAGCCCCTGAAAACTTCACATCTTAAAGTAATTCCCTATTACATTGAATATTAATGACTAAATAAGAAACTATCAAAGTAAGATTTTGCGAGAAAACATCCTTCTGTGTTATTTATAATGTGGTTTTAGCACTCAATAACGCTGCTAATAAGCTTCATTTGGTGTGTGGTTTGATCAGATTACATTGATCGCAGCCTGGCAACGTAAATAAACAACCCCATAACTCTCACATTTGGATTTAGATGTTGCTAAATCCTGATTGATGCATGGAATTATGTCATCGCATCGCCCTGACTTGGCCTTCTTGTGTTCATGCAGGACGCCACCGCTCAAAGTAACAAGCTGATTGAGAAAATACATTTCCAGGGCCTTTTTAATATTCTATTCAACAAAATCAGTTCGAGGCATTGAGTCAGACTTGCATGTTTAACCTCACTCTAGAGTGCAACCTCATTACAAAATGAGACAGCCCAGCAAGACAACTTCCAGTTCACTTCACTTTTTTGAAAGCAAGCGGTGCACTAAAAAAGAACAATGCGGCGCTTATTCCCAGCACCGTGTTGAACACCACCGAGAGCAACAGAAACAGCGCGGCAGGAAAAACAACATTTCTCAGTCAGTTATGCGCCGTAATTTAAGCACATAGGAGATTTGCTGCAAATGCATAAAACATCAAAAATGTGTCTCACATCCTGATGGTTCTGTTCCGGCCTGGCAGCTGTGAGAAACCCTGAATAAGTTATGATGAGCTTGTGTTGCTGGATGTAGCGAAGGGTTAGCGTCATTACCCAGTGGGCTTTCGCAGAGTGCAGATAACAGTAATCTTTATGTGAGCGTTGTCCCATCCAGAACGAGTCTCGCTTCGGCCTTTTCAGGAAGCAGCCACATCTGAACTAAACTGAAATATTAAAGTGTGCGTCCTTTCATTTGTTCTGGCTGTTTTGTTTGGGTGCTCTGTACAAATGTACTCAGTATTGTCCCTCCACTTTCAGCCCCTCAGTAAACAAAACCTCTCTTCTTCCCAATTGTTCATTTGCCTGCACGCCTCATTTTCTCACTTCCGCGCTCGAATCAGCTAGAAACATGTCTCTCAACTCCCCATTCCTGTTTGTTTTGTTTTTGCTCCATCTTCAAAATCCTTTCCTTTTGCACTCCTCTGCCTCACAGCCGTTCACTCCTCTCTCTCGATCGCCACGTTATTATCTCGCCATCTCCTCCTTTTGATCTCTTTACCTCCTCTCGTTCCCTCAGGCTCGCCTCAAGCCAGCGGGACAGGAACCCTCCAGATCTACCTGATCGACGTGAACGACAACGCGCCGGTGCTGATACCCAGGGAGTCCCAGGTGTGCGAGCACGCGCGCCCCAACTCCAGGGTCAACATCACAGCCGCAGACGCCGACGCCGACCCCAACGTGGGGCCCTTTGTCTTCGAGCTGCCGTCTTTCCCCGCCAGCGTTCGCCGCAACTGGACTATCTCCCGACTCAGCGGTACGTAAATGCTGTACATTGCTTTTACTGCAGCTCCGATTCATATTGCAAATGTTTCACCCGCCCGCGTGTGATGCATAATGTAGGAGGTATGTGGGGAATGATATATTTAGCATCCCCATCTGAATTAAACCATAAACGTAACAGATGGGATGCAAAAGCCCTCTGCAGAATAACTGGTGACATCAATCAGGGGACCAGGGATGGCTGTAAGCTGCGAGAGAAGTCCAAGTTTAACAAAATGTCTCACAAAGCTCACAGTGAGAGACGCGGGTGCCATCCACTGTTGACGTACGATCCATCGTTTGTGACAAATGAGATCCATTCATCTCTCTGTCCCCCGAGCAGCCGATCTGTCACCTAATCCACCCAGATGGATGTATCACAGCAGTTTTCTTGAGGACAAATCTGATCACATACCTGGATTCTTCTCCCACCGAGGCTCTTGTCTTAGCTTGACTGAGTGATAGATGCTGAAGGTCATACATTGTGTTTTCTTTTTATATCTCTAATGCCTCCTCGCATACATACATGTCAGAATGATTGCTGTGCAGTTTGTTTGGTTGCAGCTTTTATTTGGTGTGTCAGTCCCTCGTACCTACGCACATGATGACATGATATCCTGCAGTAAACAAAATGTAATTCCTCCGCAGTACACTGTCTAATCTTATTTTACCCTTCTTCTTTTTCTCCTCCTCCTCCTCCTCCTCCCACTCACTTCCCTCCATCTCCTATTATTGTCCCCACGTTCCACTGTTTTCTCTCCATCACCAACGCTATCTCGCTCCCCACTCTCCAGGCGACTATGCTCAGCTGAGGCTAAGGATCGCTTACCTGGAGGCGAGTGTGTACGAGATCCCCATCATCGTGTCCGATTCGGGGAACCCTCCTCTGTCCAACCGCTCTGTGATTAGAGTCAAAGTTTGTCCCTGCGACGATAACGGGGACTGCAGCGCCACAGGGGCCGTGGCGGCCGCCGGCCTCGGCACCGGGGCCATCATCGCGATACTCATCTGCATCATCATACTGCTCAGTGAGTGTGGAACAAGCAAACCTCTGCACTATTTGGATCGGCGTATCAGTATGTATCGTGTCGTGAAAATGAGAAAAGGTAGTTTGTAAGACTACAACTGCTGCCGTTTCTGTGCTTCACAGGCATGGTTCTGCTGTTTGTGGTGTGGATGAAGCGCAGAGAGAAGGAGCGGCAGGCGAAGCCCCTGCTCATCGACCCCGAGGACGACGTCAGAGACAATATCCTCAAATATGATGAGGAGGGAGGAGGAGAGGAGGATCAGGTATCGTTTGACGATCATAAATATATACATAATGAACTAAAGACATAAAAGGCTGTACGCTTTTTGTTTATAGATGGTATTTACGGACTATTCTGAAAGGTCGGGAATGTATTGATATATTACATTAGACAACTTTATTTATCCCTTTAAGGGAAACTAGTTTGGTCAACCAGAAACAAAAGAGACACAAGTCAAACTAGCTACTGTATATTCCAAGAGGACATCAGCATGGTTCAGGAATCTGTCCAGTCACTCAATAAAAAATCAATCAAATTAATCAACTAATGATTATTTTAAATATAGTCTGCTGATATTTTCTTGATTAATAGTTTTGTGAATGTCAGAAAATAGTGACACTCGTCGCTAATTCCCACAGATCATGGTGATGTATTCAGATTGCTTGTTTAATTTGACAATCCAACCCAAAAATATTCAGTTGACTAGCATATGTGACAAAGAAATGCATCAAATCCTCACACTTGAGAAGCTGGAACAGGCGAACGTTTGGCATCTTTGCTTGAAAAACGAGTAAATCTTGTCAGTTAATTAATTATCAAAATAGTCGTTGCGAGTGTTGCAGCTCCACAATTATTAAAGATAAGCTGACACATCTGAAACAGGACCAATGTTTCAGTTAATGAATATGAGATGAAACGCTCAACTCCTCACCAAAGTTATATTCAAAGAAAGACATAGAAAATTGACAATGAGGATTGAGAAATAATAATATACTTTTTGTTCGACTTCGAAAAAAGTTTTCAGTCTGCAATCTGCCCTGTGCCCTACAAGCAAGTGCTGAGGCTGAATGTGCTGCTTGGCTTGAATGCCAAGTACAGTTGGAAGTGCAACTCTTTCCATGTGAGGAGTCCCTTTTCTGTGTAGATATAGCTCTATAAGTTATAGCCCTACCTCAAACCACAGATTCTATCGCTTCCAGTATATATTTATCATTTTAGACTTCCCTGAACGTCCTTGTTTCTAACAGTAAAACACTAGGAATTGTGGGTAATTCCCTCAAGCAAAGACTGCAGCACTGCAGATTTACAAAAAAGGGCTGAAATCTGTCAGAAAGCCCTGTAGCACAGATGTATCTGCAGGTCAGCCCTGAGCCCTCGCAGACTGAAGAGCAATGATCATTAAAGTCTGTGAGGCTGTGAGGACGGACAGTGGGAGCCGTACCCACTTGGGGCTAGATTCATAACACAGTGCATGTCCAGTACTGTATATAGAGAAAAGGGTTCATGATTTGGGGTTTAATTGCTAAGTGACCCAACTGAATGCTTTAAAAAAAACACATTTTAACAGCAGAGAAAAAATTGTTGAAAAAAGTAGATCATTATGTTAATACGGTTCAAATCTTGATTTTCATTCACCATTCCCTCTATGGCCTTCATCCAGGATTATGACCTGAGCCAGCTGCAGCAGCCCGAGTCTTTAGACCACATCATCAGTAAGCCGGCGGGGGTGCGCAGGGTGGACGAGAGACCTGTGATTGCTGAGTCACAGTACCCCGTCAGACCCAGTCTGCCCCACCCTGGAGATATAGGAGACTTCATCAACGATGTAAGTTCAAGAATGGAAGGAAACTGTCTCGGTGTTGCATAGTTCCCTGAACTGTTTCTGTGTGTAAGCTGGGCAGTATAGCAGTGTCCACAGACCTCATTGATGTGACTCGTACAAAGGTTTATTTTCCAGAAATGTGCTCCCATCAGCAGGGGGACTGTGATAAATATTTGTCCCCCTGTACAGAGCTCAGTGTCAGGCTCTGAAGCAGCATTCAGACCATGATGGCACAGTAAAACCCTAATGGCTGGGTGAGCAAGAAGAGATGCGGTTTATTGCAACTTTTACTGTCTGGCCACCTGAGCCTGTGAAAAATCATCATCTTGGTTTTATTGTTGATGAGCAAAGACTGGCTTAAATCCAGTGTCGCTAAAAGACCATCCTGAGAGTATGTAGGTCTAACCACACCAAACAGGAAGTGTCGTTACTGTAGAGAGGAGGTTGTATATCGTTCATTCTTTATCTGTCTTTATGTCTCCAGGGTCTGAGGGCAGCAGACAACGACCCCACAGCTCCTCCCTACGACTCCCTGCTGGTGTTCGACTACGAGGGCAGCGGTTCAACCGCCGGATCCGTCAGCTCACTGAACTCCACTAGCTCAGGGGACCAGGACTACGACTACCTCAACGACTGGGGCCCTCGCTTCAAGAAGCTGGCCGATCTCTACGGGGGAGGGGACGATGACTGAGAGCGGGGGTGCTGGGTGGGGCTGCGGCAGGAGTCAGGAGAGGCGGGGTCGGTTGGATGGATGCTCCCAGAAACCGGGCAGGGGCCGAGAACACAACGCAGTCTCCACGGTAGACGTGTGAGGAACAGACCTCGCTGCGTTAGTTTGCTCACAGCGACCGATGCCCGCAAACATGAATCCCCGCTGCAGCGCAACTGTATTCTGGCTTTATATTTCGTAGTGGCGAGTTTCTAGTGTGACGTTTTTGTTTTTTTTCTCTTGGTTGTTCTCTCACCGTGCTGGACCCCGGAGCTTTCTGGGGATGAATCAAGGCGGTCGTGAGAGACACGAGTAGTGAATTTGTGCTGATTTGATTTTTTAAAAACGAAAAAAACCATCTCTTGCTTTAGTCTCACACTGAAGAGAATGTTTTTGGGGGCGATGCTCTCCGACTCTCTCTCTCTCTCACTCTGTCAACTTGAATTTCCTTAGAACAGAAGCACTGTCATTTTATAAAGTGCCTTTTGTGGTGTGTTTTTGTATCAGACTCCTGCTATCTCAGGATCGGTTGCCATTTGTGCAGTGCAGTGGAGGCGCGTTCTCTTGTCGCCCAACCCCCACCCACCCACCCACCCACCCACCCCCTCACGCTCCTCAAACCAGCCCTTCCTGTCACTCTCCCCCCTCCCCTTCACAGTGGTGCAGATGAACAACCCCAGCAGCCAGTCCCAGGAGGGAAGGACACAACCAGGGCAGACTATCGGATATCATAACCCAATGAATTATGGCCTAATAGACGAGCCAGTAACAGTTGCTGTGGGGAAGACAACACTCTTCCCCCGAGGACCTGCTCAGTTTGACTTTCACAAGCATCACCTGTCGACACGCTGACATTGTGTGAGACCATTTTTATACGTGTGGGGGTTTTCTAATTTAGTGGAGAATGCCTGCCTTTCCTCTGTGGACTCACGAGTTTAGGAGCCTTTATGTTGAGATGCTTGCCTGCCTTGTATGGTTTTGTGTTGCTCTCTCCACAGTGTAAAGCTTATGTAGGCATGATCTGAGTAGTCAGACGGTGTAAGAAAGCGGAACTTGAAATGACTTGGAACAATCTGAAAAAGATTTTATTTTATTTTTTTGTCGCCTTGAACATTCCCGTTTTTTATAGGCCAACAAAAATATTAAAAGGTGCATGATTTTTATTTATTTTTTTCTCAAGCTGTTTTACTCAAAGCACTTGTTACTATGTGGTGAGAATGTGAAAATAGTCAGCGGAAACTATATGAGTATACTCTGTATAAAGACACTGAGAAAATAAAAATACTGTAAGATACCTATTTTTGAAGTATTGATGACATAAAAGTTGCTGCTCTTTCTCTAGCTCTTCATTGGGCTTAGGGGATTTTTGGCCCGTTCATTTTTAAGATGTGGTTATTTTTGTTTCTTTGTCTTCTGTTGAAGCATTATTCAATTTTTTTTTTTAAAGATGCCTGCTTAAACATGTTATGTTTCAGTTTTGCTCTGCTTTTGTTCTCATGAGATTGTTTTCTAAAAAATGCTTTGTTATACTCCTTTTATATGTGAAAACACAGCCTTCCCCTTTCACTCTCTATTGTCTCTGACAGATGTGTTCCTTCTGTTGGCCTCTGACCTCGGGGACAGAGGAGGGTTCATTAGCCATGCCTGCTGATAGTTGTTCTATTATTCAGTGTCCTGGAATTCTTTTATTCAATCATCTAGATACTGGATGTGTGCTTCAGAAAATAAACAAGACGTGTTTTGAAAATGTGCCATCTTTTTTTTTTCTTTTTTTTTATATTCCCTGCATTAATCATCCTCAGGTGTATGCTGAACTGTGTGACGTGGCTATGACTATAATTGGACTCTTTAGATTATAATGGGCTCATCTTGTTTTGAGGATCATTTATAATTGCAGCTCCATGTCGAGTAGCCTTGACTAAAAAAAACCCCTATGTGTTGGAATTTCTGATGTGTCCCCCCCCCAGTGGTGATATTGAAAAAAAGATACATACATTGTATGCCTCTAACCCTCCATACACATAGAAATTCCACACATAGTAGCTTTAAATTACTGCATTTTCACCTTTGTTCATGAAATTATTTTGTATTTTGCACACTGAATGACCATCTTTATTTTTTTACAGTTAAATAATGTATTTTTAAGTGCAGCATTTTTTCATTTTTACGTGATAAGCAAAACAGACTCCGTTTGGAATTACGCAGATAATCTTTGACCCTATTGTTTGGAGATGGCTTCATTTTCTAACAAAACACCCGCTATCCGTCCTTTTATTGCATCCCAGAAGAGGGAGTAGGAGAGGTCAGGAAGTATATTTGTGTCCGTTCCTGTGATTTCAATTAGTCAGCTGAAGCACCAAAAAACCCACTGGGGACTTAAAGGGATTTAATCCTCTCCGGCTGTGTGTCTATCAATTAGCCACACCATTAATCCCCACGGCGTAATCTCATTAGATAGAGCGCCTTTAATGAGACACCCAGAGAGAAAGCAGAGAGGCAGGCAGTAAGAAAGAGGGAGAAAACCGAGGCGGTGGCGAGATGCAGGTAGGCCGTGTGTAGAGGTGATTAGTAGGATGGAAGAGAGGGTCAGCAGAGAGAGAGGGGGGGGTTACCAAGCACGGCAGGGACGATGCACAACATTTAGAAATGGTTTGGGAAAAAATGGTTGAATATGAGGAAGAGAAATCGAGCGATACTTCATCGTGTGTTGTCCACTATGGCTCGAGATTGGAGGAGTGGGCAACGGAGAGGGAAAGATTCCTCATCTACTGGAGTGTCCCAGTAATGAGAACATCCGGTAATAAACCTAAATTAACCTTTCCAGTAGTGAATAGGGAAGTCTGCTATGGACCAGGCAAAAATCTGGACCTATGTCTCTGTAATAAGAGAGCCATTCAGAGGTGGGCTCCACTGCTCTGAACTAATAATCAAGTTGGTAAAAGGTCATCTTGGTCATAGCCAGTCAGCAGATAAGCAGATTAATTTCAGAGAAAGTTTCTTTGATGGGCTTAGCCGAAGTTCACTTGGTTTCCGTGTGGCAGATAGGCAGAAGGGAAGAAGAAAGCACACTCGAGTTGCCCCCTTGATAAATGGCGTATATAGACAGAGCTTTTTGCTGCTGGCTGGCAGCCAGTGCCTTGTGTGTTGTAAATAAAGTTCTCCTCTTCAAACACGTCCAAGCCTGGCTTTTTTCATTTCCTCGCTATATAGCTAGTGAGTCTCTGGGGCTGGTGCTGGGAAAAAGTCCAATTTGAAAAAACACCACCGGATGTTGGTTCTGATGCCGGCTGTGTGATCAACTGTTCCTACTTTAGTGTTGATGTTGCTATTCAGCAAAGGTACCGCCCGGTACGGGCTGGCTCTGCTGCCTGCTTTTCTGCTGACACCACTCTGAGCCTCCTGCTATTTCAGGACTTTAGAACGAGATCAAAGCAGCAGAATAAATTTGATGTTCCTGCTGCAAGTGTGGGGATGGTGGGGGGTGGATATCTACTGTTTAATGACCAGCCATTTATGGATGGCTGGTCCACGGGAGACACTCTGCTATTACCAGGACAGGATGTTCATATCAGTCTGTGCATTATCAAACAGCATTTGAAAAGAGCATTTCCTGCTAATCGTGATTGCTTTTTGAAACGGAGTATCATATCAATAAAGGGCCATTTTACTCCCCTACATTTATTCAGCAGCTTTAGTTACCGTTGGTGAAGTAAACGCAGCCAGTGAAGTAACTATTGCAGTAGAACAGTAGTTTGTAGTAAAGCGCCACAGGAATGAGTCCTAAAACCCGGTTCCCTAGTCTTAAAGTCAGTGTTTTGTTTTTTATGTGTTAATGTGTTAGCTGCCTGAAATAAGGTCTGTAGTTAACACAAGCTTAAGGGATTTTAATGTTTTTCCCTACGTTACAAAGTACGTAAAATGCACCTCTTGTGGATTTTGAGGCTGTTAAGTGTTTTAAAAGAGGCTGGTTACTAACAAGTGGCTAAATGAGACAGAGTGTTCTGGCCCACTAGTACGCTGTCACAGCCTCGTTGTGTATATTCTGCTCATGCAACCGTGGTGTAGCTGTGCATTTGTTGTACCCCCAATGATATGACGTGTAACATCTCCTCTTTTAACCCGCCTTCAAAAATACATCATCCCTGCAACGCTCTATTGTAGCACTGCCTATAAAAAAAAAAAACTGGATTAACAACTGAGCAAAGCAGGCAACTACCCTGGGGCCCCGCTACCTCCAGGGCCCCCAAAAAGCAGGCTCACTAAGTCAGTTAGTTGCACATGAATTAATAAATCGCTAATTTGAGAACACTTTGACTTGTCAGTACTAAAAACCACAGTAATTACTTAATTAATGAGGTGTTCCAGTAAGCTATAAGAGTGAGTGTGTTTACATGGATATGAGTATAATACCATTCATGCTCAAAACTGGTATGATAACAGGGACACTCATGTCCATGTTTACACACTCAGGGTGCATCAACTCGTGTCTATTCGAAGGGTCATATGTCAACATCTATTCCTAAGAGCTATATTATATAAATTATGTTAGAAATAAGGGATTAAGACAAGTTAGTTTCTAATATTAGTTGGATGAATTAATTATGTAAGGCAATTAAACTGAAGGTAATGAGGGCTTAAGACTTACCATATATACCCAGTAGGATGCAAATAGTTGAATAATGAAATGAAACAATATTGCAGAAAACAGTGGGTAAACTAAATATAAATAAACACTGATTGCGTCTTTAGTTTCAGGTATATTTGTTTGATTGGTCACTGTCGGGTTGAGTCACTACCACCTGTAGTAATTGGTCGCAGGTCCGGAAGAGGGCGGGATTCAAAAAAGAAAACAGCGGACAGAGCAACCGGAGCTACTTGCTACTTGCAGACCCCACGGTGACCGGGATAGCTGTGTGGCTCCCCTGATGAAGACCACTGCTGGGCCATTCAGATGCGACGAGGCTGCTGACCGGAAAGGACGAGGATTTCACCTCCGCCACCGCGCGGCATCCAGCGGGGAGGGTTCCACAACCAACCGCTCCTCCAGGACTGACAACTAACTGTGAGTTGAACTTTTCAGATTCAAGCCTGCAACTTTTTAATTAGTAATTTTGCGTTTTACATTAGTTAACTATTTCTATTTTGCACAATTTAAGCAATACAATTAAAATAAACCAACATAACAGAGATGAATAAATATCACAGTGCAGGAAGAGGCAAAAAGCCAACTGGGTTTATTTGAAGCCTCCATCTGTATAATATTGAAATTTGACAATATTACAGAGAACATAAAATGAATATGCATAAGATATGACCATGTAAAATATTATTGTCAAGATATGAAATATGACAACAATATCAATAAATTACAAACAACAAAATAAAAGGTAATTGTGTCGATTGTGTGCCTGCCTGTGTGTGCGTGTGAGAGTAAGCATGAGCTTGTGTTATATTGGTTTATACACCTGCATTAACTCCTAAGCAATAGTAATTCTCCAAGTCACTATGAGTGAAACAACTATAAATATAACGGCTAAAACAAGAAAGACGTTAACAATAATACATTAAAAAAAAGCAATTACAAAACAGCAATTAGATTTTCTTTTAGGCACCTTTTGAAGCATTTTATAGAGGAACATTTTATTGTTAAAACTATATATTTAAACTGAGCTGAATTCAAACTTAGTTTGTTATGGGAAAGTGTTAGTGAGAAGGGGTTAGGGGTGAGAAATAGGGTAGAGGGGGGAAGAAGGGCGCTGCAATGCTATACATTTTACATGAGTGCATACGTTTTAACACTTACACTATGCATGTTCACACAACTGCCAAAACGTATTTGGATGTGGAACTATTCAGGAACATCTATCATGAGATCACCATGAATGATGCATTACGGGATTGTCCCTGTAATATTTGTTGACGTCCTCAACACAAGTACATGAAACCTGTGGTGGTGCTGCAAATGCCCAAGAGCCCCTTCGGAGGCCGCCTTCTCTTGATGATTACATGCTAGAGTGCGGCTGGAAATTCAATCTGCATCCTCGAGCAGAGCAGCTGCTCTAATCAACTGGGTGAAATTCTTCACCTTAGCCACAGGTTAAGTGCCTTTCCTGGGACACTGGCTACATGTCTAAATGGTTTGAGATGATTCCTTCACAGCCAAGTTAGTCTCTGGTGTCCTTAAGGGTACAATCAAGCTTCCATTCCCATCTGCCCAACCATTTCCCTCCGTCAGCATCACTCCAGGAAGACAGACCAAAAGCTTACCATGAATAATGGATGTGCAGCACACTCATTAGTATAAATAAATAATTGACCACCACACGTGAAACAGAATTAATCTTGTAAATGTATGATGATGATATTACAATAACATGAAGGGACGGAACGACAACCTACGTGTCTGGCCTTGTTTCCTTTGTAAGCTGATTAGTTGCAGCTTGATGCCTCTTGTTCTTTTGTTTGTGTGCTATGTGTTTTATTGTGATGCTACTATGGATGAGGCACACATAGGCTAATTCATTTCTTTGGCCTAAAGTTCTCTCATTCATATTCCGTTTTGTTTTTTTCTGATCCAGAATTTGCAGACATTTCATTTATAGTAGTTCATTATTGGGCTGAGTTTGCGTATTTGCGTGACTATATGCATGACAATGTTGGTCTGTCGACCTCTCAGCCAAAACATAATGTAACTCTTTATTATTTTCCACATTGTTGACAGCTTCACTCCTTCCAACTTTACCTTTCACAATAAAAGCCCAACTTAAATTTGCTCAGCATTTTGCTCAGAGGTAACTCAAGAAAACAGCTCACCACTGTCTCAAAGTCTCAAAGTCCGTGTAAACTGTAAATGATATCCTTTTACTTTGTTATTGTTGTCTAAAGTGGTTAGTTGCATACAACTCATAATTCAAATGATTAAGGAATGAATAATTGTATTTGTATACAAAGTCGACTACATTTACCATAAACACTGATTCGACTTCCACATAAAAAGTGGCGAGTACCCATCAAGATGAATCACTTTGTCCAATACTTCAGTTCAGTCTCCGTCGGCTAATGCTAGCATGCTTATTAACAAGATGGTGAACATGGTGAACATAGCTGCTCGGGATACTGTGCGTTAACTTTTTTTGCACATAGCACTGGTGCTACAGAGTTTGAACGTTTTGTAGCACAGGCCACAACATTGTAGCACGAGTATCAAGTGAGTCCACTTTAGTTCGAGACAAATCAAATTGTGTGTGTGGAGAGGGCGTTGAGCATACAAAAACACAGTTTAGAAAGTCATTTTCCATGACTTTTGAATGGAATATGGTAAGTGCTATTACTGCTGCGGTACACTGACACTGTAGACAATGTAGACTATGAGTTTTGTGATTTGGTTCTAGCTATTGATTATACAATAGATCTGGCAACTCTGAGATGTTTGACAGAGTATTAACTTAATGTTTAAATGTATATTAAAGTTTTTTTAGACGTGATACTAAAACTTTCTCTGACCTCGAAGCCTCTGGTTCCCTGGTTTATCAGTGAAGTGTATGAACTACACTGCGACTGTGTGACGGCTGACTCATATGAATGGGTGACCGCCAGACATCCCGAAAAGCTCGGGACAGTCCTGATCCTGAATTACAAGCGGGTCTCTCGAATCCCAAATTCTGTCCTGTTTGTCTTGAAAATGTAACTAAACCTGAGCTTTGATTAGTTATAGCCATTAAAACATGAAATACTGATCGTTGTGAAACATTACCTTGGTGTTGCGCAATGCTATGTCCGTAGCCTGCATGAATTATGGCTGTTGTAGTGTATTTTTTTTTTTAGCCATGTACAGTTGGGCCGCAAATTGAAAGCTACACAACAACGCATAGCTGTGACGCGCATAGCTGTGATTGAAATAGAACATTTCCCATCGCTGAGATGGAGCCCAGTGTCCCAGAACCTGGCGAGCATTCAGCCAAAGAGCAAAAACATTATTGCAACTACCGGGAGGAGTGGTGAGGGAAATACCCATGGATCATTGCTGCCTTTACGACATCCAAACAAAGCATTTTGCACCGCCCACCCCCCAACTCCCCTGTACCCAATTTCACTCCCATTCTCATCCGGTCACCCTATAGTTGCCATGCAAGCATTTAGCTCAAAGCACCGTTGTGCCGAAGTACAGCCTCACAAAGCCACTAGTATAGCCATACTCTGTAGTTTTGTTTTTTACATGTCTCTGTGTGAACCGGAGGTGTGTATGCTCAACACATTTCGGTGCCTGTCCCGCCTCATATAGGAGATGACTTTATAAACGGAGATGTTCCTCTCCTGTGGGCTGACGGCGCCTGCTGCTTGACCTGATTCAACTCCATTAAAGAGGCCAACAGGCTATTAACCCCCGCGTCAATACTGCACAGGTTTAGCCACACTTACAAACCCATTTCAGCAGCAGTCATAAACACTGGCCTTATTATAGTATCTCCGGGCCAAAAGCAGGCCGGCCCCGTCGACCCCATAACAAAAGAGTCCTAAAGTCAGCATTAACGCGGGTTGGAACAAGGGCACACAGGAAATGGACTTGCGAGGAGGTGTAAACTAATGAGTTGTTGAATGTTATATTGCAAGGTTTGATTATTCAGGAAAGGCTGCAAATCATTCACTTTCATACCAGGATGAGAGTGGTTATAGGCTACTGGATTTGTGCATCTTAATGGACGATAAAGTGCCACATCAGTTCATCCAAATCCCATTCTCACGTTCCTCCTTGGGGGGAGTTTTATTCATAAGCTCCAAGCTTAATCAACAATATGCAAGGAGGCGTTAAAGGGGATAAAATTAATTAACTGACTCTTAGTATTGCATTTGTCTCACAGTGTGAATATGGTGGGATTACAAATGGAATTTTGAATTCATTGGTTTGCAAAGTAGTCTCAATGAAAGAACACCACAGCCCCCTTATTTATCTTGCTATAGGGGTCTTACCTTTAATACAAATGTTCATAACCATCTGATTCATGTGAGTGATGGGGGCGGGGCGGGGGGGCTTTCATCAGCCTCTAACCATCATTAAAAGTGAGCCCCTCTGTGAGCGTAAACAAGCGACATAATTTCAGGCTGGAGCAGGAGCACCCTGCTGAGAAGCACTATCGCTGCAGTCAAATCACATTTTGGATTCTGACAAAAGCAACAGAGCAACAGTCACAGTCACGCACAGTGCCTGCTCACGCGCGCACACACACACACACACACACACACACACACACACACACACACACACACACACACACACACACACACACACACACACACACACACACACACACACACACACACACACACACACACACACACACACACACACACACACATTAATGAACTTACTTTTATGTGTGGTTTGTTATATAATCTCACCCGGGGGTCATAAATGACAACAATGAATGTAACAAATTAATAACAGCCCCCCTTTTTAAATGAATGTCACGGAAGGAAACGGCGATGTTACTCCTCTCCTCTTCCCTCCGGCAGGCTCGGGGTGTTTACCCAACACCCTCAGGTGCAGTGACTGAGACGTCGCTAGGCAACCGCACCATCCCCGTTGTTGCTCTGCCTCTGGCACTCAAGTGGGAGCTTATGTGGACTTAACTCTGAAAGAGCAGCAGTGTTGAGGAGTGGAAGGAGGATTACCAGGAAAAATATTGGATTGGGCTGAGGCACGAGGGTCGAGGCCTTACCTGAGTCACCAGCACCAAGACGGACTGCGAGGCCACGCCGGTTCTGTACTCATGATGGAAGGCTTGGGTTTTTTTTATATCCAGCTCTGCTCTCTCACAGCATCACAGTGCTGCGATATAATTGGCAATCCAGGGTGTTTCTCTCCTTTTTCTTTTTGTCTCACAGATTGGCTTAGTGGTCTGTATTGTCCAGCAGAGCAAAGCGAGAACATGTGAACACTTAACGTCAACCAAAATGTAACAAGATAATATTAACTATAAAAGAAGAACCTGCCGTTTCAGTCCACGGGAGAATCCTATAATGGGGTAAAATTGCCACCTAGTGGCTCCCAGATGTACTTTCATTATAGAAAATGACAGTGTGGCTCATCACCACTGATGGCTCCAAATATACACTTATTGTTCCTCTTTGGTCAACGCCGATACGAAAGCTGCTCCCAATCATTGCGGCATCAGGCAACTGTCCCAGTGGCAGAGCGGCCTAATCATTTCCAGCCCATGCTTGTGGAGAACGTTCGCAGCTGATGTTGCAGCTGTTGCCAGTGCGCCGTGTGTTGGGGCCCATAATGGAGACGGACTCAAACGAGACTTCCCAACATAGACCTGCACAGACTGGTGGCAGACTGTGTGTGTGTGTGTGAGTGTGATTTGTTTTCGTTCTAGGTTGAGAGCTGTGTGTTCTGCTCATGGGAGTTGTGCTCACTAGATGCCTGTGTAGACCCAGGGGGACACGCATTGTGTACTACATGTGGCTTTGCAGATGTTAGAGGATTAAGTGGAATTATCTGTGAACAGGTAGTCAGAAGGAATTAAAGGCATTCAGCTCATTCATGTACAAAGCCTCAGTATCCTCAGTGCCACACGGAGCTCCCATCCAGATGTTCTAATAATGCAATGCTGCCCCCTAGTGTGATACAACGCAATACAAAAGCTCTCTCTTTAAACACCAAACCATACCAGTTACTGTAAAATCATTATTTATTCAAACTATTTAATAGATAAAATGTGGTTTTCTTTATGCTGGGTGGGTCAATTCTATACAAAAACCATGTGTAAACTTTAGGTGTAACATTTACAAATATACAAGAAGATGCTCCCGAGTCCTTCTTGAGTCGGAGGACAGTGTCGGTCACTATTGAAAAAGTAAAAATGTGTGTTGGTGGGCAGCTACAAAAATAGAAATCACTTTCAGGTAGATGTATGTTTGGTATAGCAACACGGGTTAAAAGCTTTCTGAAACCTACTAAGTTATAGAAATCAATACATGTCAAACTAATTTCATAAAGAAAAACTTAAAAGATTAAAAAAAGAACAAAGAACAAACCCCTCTTCACTCACTGAAATCTAAAACACCCAACAACATATCAAACCTTATTTTAAACATATCCTATGCAGGTAAATGCATTTAGTTTTAAATTGAAGCTACATGAAACAACTGGCACGCCACGGGAAATTAAATAAATAACTAAACATTCATTTAAACTCAAGTTTAGTAAATAAATATGCTGAACAGATAAGGTATAGTGATGGAGATGACGGATACAGAGCTACTGCTTCGTGAGTTACAGCACGGTTAATTGCTTCAGGGTGGCTATATGGCTTATTGATAGTTAGGAAGGCAACTCAGTAGGTTACACAGTTTGGAGTCAAACTAATAACAAATCATCAAAATAAAATCATTGTTCAATAAAATGAGTCGGCGGTGGATTAAAACTTGATTTGAAAACAAAATGATTTTCATTGCTTTTAAGTCTAATGCGCATACAAAGAATCTGAAAACATACTGTACTGTGCGACGGTGCATAATGTACAATAAGTCATGTGTTCATACATAAACCCTTCCTCATAACCCACAATCCATTACTGCACTTTTTGAATAGTTATACAGGGTAAATAGCATTAGTCCATGAGTGCTCTGAAGCTAAATAAGCATTATTTAAAGGGGGGGGGGGGGGGAGAGAGGCCATCCAATATGGTTATTACTGTACTTCAGGTTATCGGGTATATCCAAAAAGCTTCCAAATGTGCCATGTGACGCCACTCTCCTCCTCCTCTTCATTTAGAAGATATGCCGTCTCTGTGGTGGGAGCGGTTGGTCTCTCCACACACGTTCCCCCTCCTCTCCCCTCTGACGTCGAGCCTATTTGAGAAAGCCCTTGTAGAGGAACTGGGAGTGACTGGTGGATCTCTCGTTCTCCAAACAGAAGAGCAGGTCCCTGAGATTGACGCGCGTGATGCGCTGCCGCGTGGGTCTGGAGCCCGACGGACCAGCCCCGCCAGACGGAGAGGAACCCGGTCCTGATCCCTGACAAGATGGGCGGGAGAAAGAGAGGTTTAGAGAGTGTGTGTGTGTGTGTGGGGGGGTGTATGTGACATGTATATGATGAGTAGACCCAAAGAAATATTCGGAAAAGTTTGTGCCTGCATGCGTCTTTACCCACATATCTTTTATATATTTTTTTTTTACATTGAAATGAATATTGTTTAGCAGCAGCGTGGCGGAGTGTGTGCACTGTTTGAAAGCCCCATCTGGCTGGAGCCTTCCCCGGGCACAGTTTGCATGTTCTCCTGCATGGGTTGCTCCGGATTCAATTCGACAATCCAAACGCATGCGGTCAATGAAATCCATGCAGGAGAGCTCGTACCCCAGAGCGCAGCCCTATTTCTGCAGTTACCGGGGGGAGTTGGTGGAGAGCTTGTGGAATAGCTCAACTAAATAGAAATGTACCATTTGATCAAGATAAATATATCCACACTGCATGAACACCAGCGAGCCAGCAGAGAGGTTTGAGTAAAGCTATAGGAAAATGATGAAATATTGAAATAGATAGCTATGGTTTAACTGTTGGTATGCATGTGAGAGCACTTAAATAGACCCTGCCTCTTGTCAGAAGCATGATGGGATAGACGTCCGCTCCACACAACCCTGAACTCCTTTGAGAGCAGTAAAGAAATGTAATGGATAGATGCATGTTGGCCAATGAACTTGTCCTTTACTACATCAGAACTATTTTTTTCCCCTACAAGAGTAAGGTTTTAAAGTGCTTTAGAGCTCAACAGTTTGTGTGACAACGGCACAACACATGACATTTAGAAATGGTTAAAGAAAAGGCTTTTGTGACACCGTAGTGCCATGAAGTACAGCGGGAACCGCTTCTATTTTCATTATTTCTCATGCAGATTGCCATCTAATTGACATTTGTATATTAATTACATGAATATAAAGTAGTGATGAGTATTTGTATGCATATGACTGCTAGCAGACGACACAAGGAAACCTTTGGAACACTACGTTTTAACTATCATGACTTCAATATGCACGCAGCACCAGCCTTAGGTAGCCAGCCTGAAGCAGACAGTTTACTTTACGTTTTAAAAAAGATTGTCATGTATGAAAAGACCAAAGATGAACACTGTAAGTGGACTATTTCATTACTATAACAAATTATTTTAACAGCGTTTGTAAAGGAGTGATTCTGTCCCAAGCTTTGTGAGCCATTGATCACTGTAACCGTGATCATTATAAGTAGTTTCTTGCATGCTTTTAACTCTGTAAATGCCATTTTTTGCCAGCAATGCCATGCAGATTATTTAGGAAGCCCTGCAGTCATAACCTCTATTGCTTATAGAAAAACACAATACTGTTTGGTTTAAATGTTATGTCCATGGGCGTTTGTTTGTTTTGATAACATCTTACCCACTTACCATTTACTGCTCCAGCAATTTGCATCGTACCCAACAGAATACAATTCAATAAACATTATGAAGACGTCTACAGAAGAAGACCAGCACAAAGGGAGGGAAGGTGTACAAATAAACACCACCTTTTTAAATTACTGCAGCCTTTGTCAAAGTAAGTAAACAGAAGAAGGGATATCGCACGTAGCTTCCTGAGGGAATTAGACCGGGCCAGTTATTGCAGCGAATGGTTTGACGCTCATTTCTGAGAACAGCCTCTGCTATTGTGGATGCTCCCTAGTGAATCCAAACAGTGGAAGATTGAATGTGGAGAGAAAGAAAACACTAAACAGAGCTGAACCCCCAACACATGGAGTGTGTATATATATATATAGCAATCAAAAATGTAGAACAGAGAGATTTGTAGTCAGTAGATAAATCAATTAATTAAACCAATAACGGTGATGTGTATAAAAGAACAACTAGCAGATGAATGTGAGTATTTAAGGAATGTGACCGGTGACTTCCTGTAGTCAGCTGACGTTGTGCATGGGTATTGTGTACTCTCAGAACTACCGAGCAGTATGTGAAAAGACTCTCCATTCCGCCTCTGTCCAGCTTATGCTAATTAAGGAACGTAAAGAGATGTTCGCTGCAGGGTGAAGACGGCTGAGGTTGTGAAGGAAAGTGGTGCCAAAAGGTAGATGGTGACTTTATGGATAAACAAGATACGCCACCGCTCCTTTATCCCGCTGGCCCAGGACAAATAACACTATTTGGGGAATGTACTGGGTAATGAGCGTTACCTCGGCTGCAGCAGAGGAGGATGGAGAGCCCAGAATCTTCCTCTTCTTCCTGGGACCGATGGCTGCCAAAGCTGTTAGGTTGGCCTCCCTCTGTCTCATCTGAGCCAGCTCCTGCTGCTGCATCTGGATAACGCACACATAGCAACATGAAAAATCCCAGCATGCTTTGCTTGAACACTAGTTGACTGTCCTGCCCCTCTCATCCTACCTCTTTTGCCTTCTGTTTCAGGCGCAGCTGCTCTGGGTCCTCCTGCCGAGCTCGAGACTGCAAAGCCGAGAACAAGACACGTTAATCACCGATGTTGGCAGAAGCAGATTCTACATAAATTACTTGTGAGTTCACGTCCTCTAAATAGTCTCATAAACATCAATATTTACTTTTTTTTACTGCACAATTCTTCAACAAAAAACATGTTTTTTTAATATATATATATATATATATATATATATATATATATATATATATATGTATATATGTATATATGTAAATTGCTATTTGATATATCACACAGTACATTTGTTAGAAATTGTTCAGAGTTACGTCCTGAGGGTGAGTCAGCATCAATCGCAAGCGAGCTTTAGTCAAACTTTACAGAATATGAATGTGTTTCTGGGGAAGAGAATAGCTGCGGGATACCAAAGCACTAAATGTAGGCCAAACAAATCAGCATTTATGACACCTGCTATTATAAATAAATGGGTTGATCTCATCCAGACATTAAAAATGCAACACAGTATGCCCTATAAAATAAAAATAAAAAAAAATGGATGAAAGTTTATTTAATCCCAGAAGATCTTCAATGCCGTGCCTGCTAGCCACGGCAACAAAGTGCGTGTTTTGATGAGTGCATAAGATGTTTCATTCTAACGCAGAATATTTGATCAAAGTATTTATTAAAGAAAGGAATTGATTGTAACTCTTCCCTACAGCTACCCCATTACCTTTTACGACAATTTTGTGGAAAGTGAATTTCACCAATAGCCTTTGGACATATTTGTATGATTACTATTAGTATCTGTGAGTGAAGCTGCACCTTAGCTGCCTTTAGGAGGATCTCTCTCTCCTGTTCCTCCTTCTGTTGTTTCTCCAGCTGGTCCAGCTGCTCAAAGAACTTGAGCTGAGCACGAACATCACTGCTCTGCTCATGCGTGTCATCCTCCTGCCGACAGACAGCAGAGTGTCACAATGTTATCCCACAAAAGAGATTACAAAAGAGATTACTGCACATATGTGGACTCAAAACATTGTATCTGTCACTTGCATCGTAAATACAGTGGACCCTTTAGTGTCTTAGCGCCAACATTGATTGGATGCAAGCATCTGGTGAAGGCTCAATCTAAACCGTGGGGAGGAGACACGTACACTCGTACGAGTCGCTCTAATGATGCCGTAAACAAACCTTGAAGTTGACGTTTTTCTGCTGAGCCACGAGAGTAACCTTTCCCATCAGGTTCTGGAGCCGCTGCTGAGTAGCGAGGGAGACAAAGTTCACCGCCTCCGCACCCAGGTCTGTCACACCATACCTCCGACCTGGAAAAGAAACGGAGACATCTTGGGGCTTTAGGATAAATAGAGGGATAGATGCCGTTATGTCAAAAATGTTGTACGCGTCTCACCGATCTCCTGCATTCTCCTCTGTAGAAAGGCAAAGGAGAGGAAAGCCTCGTCCTTACAGGAATGTGTCACCGCTCCCACTAGTCTAGAATTGGTTGCGAGGATATTGGCACTTTCCTCAGATAGGTTCACTCCAGCCATGGAGGCCACATCGTTGATGTCGTCCTCGTCTCTGTAAACATAAACGAAGGTGTGGCAAAACAAAAGTTGATTTTCCACCAACAAGTGATGCTTTCCCTAGAACCTTTGTGAATAAGGGACATTTATGGTGAAAACTGATTTGAATTCTGTAATCTTTGTTCTTACTTGAATGTGCCACCCGCCTCTTTCAGCTTGTTCTTTTGAGCCAGGGTCAAGGACGCAACAGAGACTTGTTTAAAAAAAGGTGACACCTCCGACCTCACAGGAACTGGCAGAGACACAAAAGTCTCAATGAATACTACAGGTCACCCAAAGAAAGACAGACAGACGGGGATGTGATCAAATTGACTTCCTCACCCGGCTGTTGCTGTCCCAGCATGATGCGGCCAGGGGCCTGATTCCTGAGAGTCACCATGGGGGTTGTGGGTAAGACTACCTGAGGTTTCAACATTGCTCTCTGCTGTTGGGGCTGGATAACCTGCATGGATGAAGTTCCAAATGCAGATCGTGTAATTATTACAAGAATAATGTCAAGGAGTGGAAATATAAAACGCCACTCAAAGTTATAGATTTGAGTTCGGTCGACAGTCGGTTTACCAGTGAGGGGGTCAGTCCTGGTTTGCTTATGCCGGGCTGGAGCTGAGGCCTGCTGACTGCAGCAGTGAGGCGGGGCACTGGGCTGCCCAGGACCACCGTGGTGGGGATGGGTGAGGTGGAGGCGACCGGACCCGAGGCCTGCTGGGGAAGCTGACTCTGCTGGATGAAGGTTGCCGAGTCTGGGGTGAGCTGCCTCAGGGCTGGGAGGCTTCTCTACAGAAGATGAACGGGTTACAATTTAAAGAAACGCACTTAAAAGACGACACTCCGGGGAAAACGACAATAGAATACAAGCTATCTTACCTTGAGGAAAGGCACAAGGTAAGGTTGGGGGGAGGAGTTGAGCTCTTTGTACAATCTGCTGGTGAATTCCTCCGCTTCCAGTCTGCCCTCCTAGTACAACATTCAGGCATAAAGAGCTGAGAGAGAGCCATCATCAGAGGCTTCCACTTTTAAAGGACAGCTGGGATTCTTTTTTTTTTTACTTTTAAGTCAACAATTGTATTTATTTGTCATTTGACAATACCCTTGTCAAATGAGAAAGCATGTGTGTCTCCTGTATGTAGGGCTCACTCACCAGCAGGTTCTTGACCAGATCTCTCACACTGGCTGCCGTCTCTGTAGATTGCTTCCCAGTGGATGCCAGCTTGATCAACGTAGACAGGAAGTTCTTACATTTCTTCACGTTCTCTATTGTCTCCTGCCGAAAAAACACAGAGCATGAACAGATTCCCGTCTGGTTTTTGAATAACCAGGCTATACATCGCCGCATCTTTTGCCTTCTTTTATGATACGACTATTAAACGACCGTCTTATCCCTCGGGGCCATAGCACAACTCACTCTGCTCATCATGATTGAGGGAACTGCCGTCCCAGCTGTTTGGCTGACGGTCCGGGAGGTAATTCCTGGTGCTGCAGCCCCGACTGAGCTCTGGGAAGACAGACATCACCATCATAAACATGTTATTTAGGTTGTTCAAATGTTTCAAAACCCACGTTTCAAGTCATGTGTGGGTTTTCGAGTTGCTTCAAAGTTGCATCAAATGTCAGGTTCATAAGAGGAAACAGGTGCTCTTCTCCTGCACTGAATTTCAGTTGGGTTTCCTTCCTCAAAAAAATGACATTAGTAAAGACGTCAGCGTCCTATATTTGTGACTGGCAAATCTGCTGACGTATTTCAGTTTCAACTCTTTATAAATAAATGAATTCCTTCAATCTAGGTCTCAACTCCACAACAGTAAATCCAGGAAACAAGTTTCAGGATTACCAATAAACCCAGGGAATGGGAAAAACATTTATCCACACTATGAACCAAACAACACATCTTCTAGAGGATGAGAGTTTGTATCCTGTATTATAGTAGAGTGTGATATTACCAGCTTATGTGTCAAACAGTGAATGGGTCACTTTGTATCATCCGTCAGTCTGTAGCATGAGCAAGTTATGATGTCAGTCGGGGTTACCTGAAGGATGGGGGGTCTGTGAAGAGTGGTGGTCGCAGCGAGTGGCGTCGGGGCGGGACAGCCTTGACGGATTGTGCTGGGGGCCACTAGTCTGTTGATGTTTCCAGGAGCCTGAGACGAGACACAAAACAGGACGTGATGGACATCAAACAGTTTCATCAAAACCAGAAGACATCTACTGTCTACATCGTAAATTACATAAATAAAATGCTAGTTAGAATTTAGCATGAATGTGAATGTGAGTGAATGTGAGTTCATATGCATGTAAGTAATGTAACCGATTGTGTTAAATGTGCAAATGATACCGTCTCAAATCGATCGCATGCCCCTGAATTACATCGAATTGAAACTGTAAACATGAAACAGGAAACATATAGTTGTCCAAAGAATCTAAATAATATATTGTGATGAATACAACACAATAATATACAAGCACACTGCTATCCGTATACCTACACATGAGCTATAGATGAACTAATATTCTACTCAACAGGTGCTACCCTGCGCTATAGGCAGGATGGCGACCTGTACATGGACTATAACACTGGCCGTGACACTGAAGTGACACAATGGTTGACGGTACAAAGCTCTTCCGAGGCAGACTAAGGGATCTTACCTGACCAGGAGGAACGTTTGTCGGTGCAGCGGTCCGAGGGGCCATGCCTCCTTGTGCCTGGGCCTGCATCTGGGCCAGAGCCTGCTGAGGAATCATCAGCAGCTGTCCACTCTCACTGCGCACAAGCACCATCCCTGAACCATAAATAATAACAGTTCTGTGTTATTTAGGGAATCTGGTGCACTACTGATGTTGAGTCTGAGAGGACACATACTTTCTATTGGATGACCAACAAACCAATGATTGGTGAATCAGTCAAATGTGTAAAAACAATGACTTCACTCACCCGGAGGGAGCTGGATGTTATGCAGGCCGATACTGGGCTGTCCCGGTGAGGTCTGGGGCAGCCTTGGGGCCAACATCTGAGGCGTCAGGGCTCGGATCCCGCCGGGACCGCTGGCTACAGTCGGAGGAATCCGGGCAGCGCCGACGGCACCAGGACTGACAGCCGCCTGCAGCGGTGCCGACTGTATTATTGTTGTGGGTGGCTCTGCTTTGATTATGTTCGACCCTGTGCTCACAGACACAGAGTTGGACGGCGTGGTTTGTATGCCTAAACCCGTGTGACCTGCTGTGTTGAGGCTCGCATTAGTATTGTTCCCATTCAAAGTTGCACCCGACCCCGCGGTGTGCACGGGCGGCCTGACGAGCGTCACCGTGGGTCCTGCAGCCGCAGAGACGACACTCGGTGAGTTCACGAGATGCGTCTGAATTACACTGTTTGACGAGGGATGCATTGCTGCACTGGCCAGCCCTTTGGACACCACTGGTCCACTGTTGTTGACAGATATCACGGTACCACTTGTCACCGTCGCCCCCGCCAGAGAGTCGGCACTTCCTGAATTGTGAGAGTTCATAATTCGGCTCCCATTGAAAGTCTGCGCTGAGTGTGAGTCTACTTTTCCCTGGTGATTAGGGAGAGAAGTCACACCGCCACTAACAACAAGTGTTTTGTCCGGGTCGTGTCCCGTGGTGGAGTCCGTTGACGCATCCATGGTTGAACCATGGGGACCTCGTTATGATGAGACCCCCCCCCCCCCCCCAAACACACACACACACACACACACACACACACACACAAACACTGCACTTCCAACTTGTTCAAAAGAAGCACGAACAATCTTGAATTTGTGATGGGTGCAAGACTCGGACACTGTTTTTCTCAGTCCGCTGTTGCTTTTCGTGTATACTCGGAGAGACAAATAGGTAAACAACAGTAGTAGTTACAGCGTACCTGCTTTTGGCAATCGTCTTGACCAAGTCCCAGCTGGACATTAGCTCGCGCTACCTTCTTGTCCGTGAACTATAGCCGTGTAATTACCGGCTGCCTCGTGCCTACACCAGTGGTTGTTGTGACACAATAACGACAGATGTGACTCTACAGACTGAACGGAATGACGAACTACCGCTTTATTCGCCTCTGTGTGTAAAAAAGGCTCATCCAGCGGACCGGACCCAACCGCCATCTTCACACTCCTGCGAGCTTGTGAGAGAGCGGAGGGACTTACCAACTGACATGCGCATGCGCACAACAGCGAAACGTCTCCGTGCGGGGGATTTCGGCGAGCTGTGATTGGCTGCTCCGCATTCTAAAAGGCGGTACCAATGGCTTCAGCTGTCATTCCGGGGGATGAGTAAGACGGAACAACATCGTATCGGAGACGAATTGTCTTCATCAAATATTACATCGTCGCCGACGTGTTTACACAAACCCAATGGCGATTTGGTTTCAGAATTGCACCGCGCGACTATTGGTAGAATAATAACGTGGTTTACAACAAGCCAACGAACCTAATTTCAGAGTGTACTCACTCTTGACGCGCGGGGCAAGATGGCTGCAGTGTTTTTGGCCAACAAGTGAAGTAGCTGTTGTAAAGAGGCGTTTGAGGGAGCCCCGCCCTCCTGTTAGAGAGCTAATAGTGTAGCCTACAGTGCTGTCAGCAGTCATCGGACTAACACTGTGGTTAAGGTCCCACGTGCGCTGATTTTTTTTAGATAAATGCACGATGCAAACTAAGTGTGTGTTTACGTTTTACTTTCATTTTAGAAATATTAGAATCAGAACCGTTTATTTGCTAAAGTATGTTGCACATACAAGGAATGTGACATGGTGGATGGTGCATAACATTAAACAGTGCACACAATATAAACATTAACATTTACAATAAAATATAGTGCACCAAAAAAACACAACAGTACTTTAAACAAGTGTAATGTAAGTGTAATGTAAATCTAAATGTGAGCTAAGGCTACTGTAGTCATGTATTCAAAAGTTAGAAATGTACAGTCCAATCTAAGAGGCGTTAGGCTGTAAGACCCCTCGCTGCTAATCATTTTCTGGTAGGCTTATACACTTTTCATATGAGCAATTATCGCATCCTCACCTTTTTTATCATTATCAAATGCAGCTGCAAGGAATTTAGCATGTGTCAATTGTTATGGAATTTCACGCACAATTGAAATAGAATGATAATGGCATATCATTAGTGTTATATTGTACTACTTATGGTAATCATCTCGTATATATGTTAAAAAGAAAAGGGAAACTGAAGAACGAAATTTGATATATGATATAAAAAATGTGTTAAACCCCTGTAACCTGTATCTACATTTTCAAACTGCCATTTCACAATTTACTTTTCTTTTTCACATCCAAATGTGACTTGATTATCTTGAGTAGTATAATATGATATAGCCTATACTGTGATAATAAATAAATAAATAGTTGATTTTCCATCTTCTCACCTTTCTGGGGAGATCAAATTCCTCCCATAGCCTACATAATTGGCAGATTAGGTGGGACAGATGAATCAAGTGCTCATAATTGTGTCGTCAAGGGAGTAAAATAAAAGTAATTTTTTAAAACCACTTTCCACCGCTCCCTCAAACTCCTCCATGGTCACCGCTAGCCTTTCCGGTCGTTTTGCTTATCATAGCAACAGGATGTCCAGTGTTACCAAGGCCGTATACTCCACACAGGCTTGCGCTTCGTTTCTTGCGGTGTACGCCGGATAGCAAAATAAACTAACCCCTATTTCACACGCAGGTGAGCGCCATCGGCGAAGAGGCGCGTCACTGACAATCTTATAAAGCGCACAGGTGCGCGCTGATTGTGCGCACAGCTTGATCTGATTGATTCGTGTCGGATGTGTGCCGTGGTTCAACGCGCTGAGATTTAGCCGCTGCTTTTGAGTTTTCGTTGCAAACATGAGTGCTGGAGGAGGCACCCCGTACATCGGCAGTAAGATTAGTTTGATATCCAAGGCGCAGATGCGGTATGAGGGGATATTATCGTCTGTCGACACGGATAGGTCCACCGTTGCGTTAGCCAAAGGTAGGTTGGTAGGCCTGTATGCGACACGTGTTTTTCTCTTTGACACTTATCTCAATACATGAAGGTAGAGTGAGCTTTCCGTCTGTTCCTTAATGTAAACTGTATGCTGTACTTAAACAAAACGTATTTATTTCCCAACAGTTAAATCCTATGGGACAGAGGACCGGCACACAGACAGACCGGCACCACCCAAAGATGAAATTTATGAATATATAATCTTCAGAGGAAGTGACATCAAAGATATCACTGTGTCTGAGCCACCGAAACCCCACCATGGACTTCCTCGTGACCCTGCTATTGTACAGGTGTGTGTGCTCTGAGATTTGGCAGAGGTTTTTAATGTTATTTACACATGACGTTCATCAAAATGTCATATTGCTCTATTGATAAAACAGGGTTTTGATTTGTCTTATCTTTTTTATGATTTCAGTCGTCCCTTGGCAACTCTTCTGCTGCGTATCACCCACGCTGGAGTTCATACAGAGACATGATGCCCACCTACAACCAGCTGGCTGCTACTTCTCTACTCAACCAGCAGTACAACGCAGCACTGGGCCTCGGTACATTGAATGTTGTATTCCGCTTTTTTTCCAATGCTAAAGTGGATTGTCAGTGGCTATTTACCCACCATGTTTGTTCCTGCTCCCTCAGTGCCGGGACTTCATGGCATCCCAGCCAGAAGGGCTCCCATGGTCGAGCAGGCTGTCCAGACCGTGCCCTCGGTCAGTGCCGCCCCGAAAAAGGGAAAGACTTCTACCCAACCACAGGCCAAACAGCCTGTTCGTCCAAACCAGCGCTCTGGCCAGGTTCATAAGGAGAACGTTCCCACCAGTAAGCGCTCTCGCACAGTGGCTCATATTGTACAAGAGAAAGCACTCTTCTGTTTTTAGCATTGCTTCTAATCCATCTAAAGGCTTAAACATTTAATTTATTTATGTTTAGGTCGAGCACCATCTCAGCCAAGTGCAGCCAAGGTTCAAGTCCAAGACACTGAGAACCAGAAAGAAAGGCAAAAGCAAGGTATTGCAATTAGAAATGTACGCTCTAAGCTATTTCTTACTGACTTGTTGCAGTATTTTTGTCACTGTTTGGTCCATCAGATGGCAGACTTGCAGCAGGATCTTTTTCCAAAGTAGACTCTTTTAGCTCTGCTGTCTGACATGCGACTATACCAAGACTAGATGAACCTGTTCTAAATGGTTACTAAAGCCGGTTTTACACTAGTCTTTGTCATTTGTCCAAAAAAATGTTCTGGTGCTCACTTGCAGGCAGTCGCAGGTCTAGGAATCGAAGCAGAGGCCAACTTCTCGTGAAAAACTCAAAGGCCACAACCTTGCAGTTTGAGTCAGATTTTGATTTTGAAACTGCAAATGCTCAGTTTAAAGATGATCTTACTAAGGAGGTTGCGGGTATGTTTATTTCAAAGGATATCTGTCAAAAGTGAACATCACGTAAAGCAATTTAGGGTATATATGCATTTTAGTTTTAAGTTTTGTTTTTTGTGAATTGCTGCAGTGGAAAAGTCTGATTCTGGGGAGGCTCAGGACAGCCCGGGTATGCAGGAGGACGACACTCTCGGAGAGAAGTACTACGACAAAGCCAAATGCTTCTTTGACAACATCTCCTCCGACCTTAAGCCCAGGTGATTATGTAACTATTGCTGTTTTGTCTTTCTGTTACCTCAGCGGTTTGTAATGCTCAACAATATATGTAACTTGTTTTTGTTTTTTTGTGCGTCCGAAGGAGAACCACCTGGGCGGAGGAGAAAAAAATGAACATGGAAACATTTGGAGTGCCCGGCCGCTTCCTGCGAGGCAGAGGATTCAGGGGCCGAGGACGCAGAGGGCAGAGCACCCCCGAGCAGCGACCCCTCCCAAAAATTGTTAGTGGGAGGGTGTAAATGCACTTTTGTTTGTCTTTTTGTTAACCTTTTCTGTAAATATTGTAGTTTTCTACTTGTTTAAAAGAAGTACCTCCCTTTTTCCCCCCAATTTAAAGCGAATACTTTTTTTTTTTTTTTTTTTTCCTTTATCCCAAATTCGCATTCAGGGAATTTTGTACTTTGAAGCTTTATTATATGAAATGGGAGAGCAATTTCTTTTAATCAAGCAGCTGGAAGCAAATTTATTAATTTGCAGTTAGCTTGGTAAAACTAATGTCGAATGCGTCTTTTGAACAGGCCAGCAGGCCCGTAATGTAGTTTTTGTTTTTGCTAGATGTATTCAATGCTTCTCTCTACTTGACTGTCTGAATGTAACTCCAAATTGCTTTTGGAGGACAGCTCTACTTTACTTTTGTTCGCCTACTTGTAAAATGAAAACTGTGGAGGACTTTGTAACAGTTGTTATTAAATAACATATAATTATCAGAATGACTTCCATCTCTGTGTTGGCTTTGGCATCCATCAACCTTAAAACCACAGCTTGGCTGCGGTTGAAAAGTCATTTTTGCTTAGGAAGGTTCATAACTGAGTGAAATGACCTGGAAGTATCAAAGTGACTGTATGATAGAAGTGTCTAAATGCTCATGAAATCTGCTTCAATGCTTCCTTTCTTAGCTCATTTAGCATAGGAAACACGACCTTCCTTTACCAAAGGGAAGATGATGCAGCCCCACAATTCCTTGCAGCGCCTTAAAATGCCACACCCTTCGGTGGTCCTTAAACAAATGAAATGCCCTTTCACCGATTTTTGACACTACTTTTCATAAACTAATGAAATTCATGTTGATGAATAGACTGACAACCATTTTCTTTTTTATATGTATTTATTCCCTTCTAACCTGTTAAAAAAAAAAGAATACAAAATGAAAAGTAAATGTGACAAACCAACTCTCATAACGGATTAATTGATAAATGTTCGAAAAGGAGCCGGAACAAATAAACATGCATACCTCTTCACACCTCAATCAACTCATTTATCATATAATCCTTCGTGACTGATAAGGTAAGGCAAGTTTATTTGTATAGCACATTTCAACAAGGCAATTCAAAGTGCTTCACATAAAACCATTAAAACATAAGGCAAAAGAAAAGGAGATTTAAAAATGAGAACATTCATTGAAACATTAAAAACTAAAAAGCAGTGTAAGAAATAAAATACACTAGTAAAATGCAGGAGATTGATTAATATCCTTGAATGTGGTTCAATTAAAGGCAGCAGCAAACAAAAGTCTTCAATCTTGATTTAAAGGAGCTGAGGATCTCAGCAGACCTGCAGCTTTCTGGGACTTTGCTCCAGATATGTGGAGCAGAAAAACTGAACACTGCTTCTCCATGTTTAGTTCTGACTCTGGGAACAGAAAGTAGACCAGTCCCAGACGACCTAAGGGGTCGGGATGGTTCATAAGGTAGCAGCAGATCAGAGATGTATTTTGGCCCTAAACCATTGAGTGCTTTATAAACAGCAAGATTTTAAAGTCAATTCTTTGTTGGACAGGAAGCCAGTGCAAAGACCTCAGAACTGGAGTGATGTGATCCACTTTGTTGGCCTTAGCCTGTATTCCTTTTGCAATTTTAATTCCAACCTTGGCAATGAAGTCATATATTTCCCCAGAGTGTACAAGTTTATATATGAAAATAATCCTAGGTAGGTCTACAATCAAACGGTAAAAAGCTCAAAACTGAATGGTTGAATTCACATTATGCACGTTGGAAATAGTGATATTTAACAGTTAATACTGCACATGAACGAATTGTCTGTTTTAAGAATATTTTATGTATATACATAAATATATACACACATAAAATATTCTTAAAACAGACAATATATATATATATATATATATACAGTGTGTAATGAATACACAGGGCGAAGTATCTGATGCGCTTTTTGTAGTTAATCTTCACCATGATTTCGCCATGCCAGCCCCACGTCGGTAACGTCTGTGGTCATATCACAATCACGTAGCTTAGTGAAAGTGTAGTCGGATTCTCCAAGCACCACAGTTGTATTTTCCTAACTCTTCATGAATTCTCCATCACATTATGTGATGTTTTGTGTATGTGGCGGCTTGCAAATGGAAGCCAGTTTCTTGAACTTGGGGCCCAAGTCTTTCAGCGCGTTCTCGAATGAATCGTCGTCGGGAATGTCGATGCTGTCCAGCTCCGAGAGGTTGTCCGAGTCCCTCTCATCTGCGTAGGGGTGAGGCGGATACTCCGGCAGATCTTCCTCTGTCTCCAGGTGAGAGAGCTTCTGCAGGAGGAGTCAAAAAAACGAGCAAAGTCTTAACTACACTGCGTGCACAGTTATTAGGCAAGTTGTATTTTTGAGGATTCATTTTATCATTGAACAACTACAGTGCTCTCGGTCAATCCAAAATGTTAATAAACCTCAAACCTGATTATTTAAGAAAGTAAGAGTGAGGTTTTGGCTTTCTTAGGAGAATATCTATGTGTGCACAATTATTGGGCAACTAAATGAAAGATTATGAAAAGGAAAGGTCCAACTAGCTCATCTTTAATAATACCAGCTAGTTGGACCTTTTGGTGTTGAAGATGGACTCAAAATCAACTCCCAAAACTACTGCCAGTGTTTAGAAGACACTTTCTTCAAGTCAGTGGTGCAGGAAAAAGTCTGCATCTTTCAAGAAGACCATGATTTTTATGCAGGACAATACTCCATCGCATGCATCGAAGTACTCCACCGCGTGGCTAGCCAGTGAAGGCCTTAAAGATGAAAGAATAATGACATGGCCCCCTTCCTCACCTGACCTAAACCCTATTGAGAACTTGTGGGCCCTTCTTAAACGGGAGATTTACGGTGAAGGAGAACAGTACACACTCTCTGAACAGTGTCTGGGAGGCTGTTTGCTGCTGCACAACAAGTTGATCGTCAACAGATCAAGAAAGTGACAGAATCCATCAATGGAAGGCTTATGACTGTTATTGAAAAGAAGGGTGGCTGTATTGGTCACTGATATTTTTTTTGAAATTTCAGAAATGTTTATTTGTAAATTCTGAGTTGTTTGTTGACCGAGAGCCCTGTAGTTGTTCAATAATAAAATGAATCCTCAAAAATACAAAACAATTGTGCATGCGGTGTATACAGCGATTCTTCTGCTGCAGGCGCATGCATGCGTGCATGCTTTTACAGTGCCTTACTTTGCAGAGTATACATGATACTGTAGCTGCACTACCAACCGTATGAAGCAGGGCTGGGAGAGCTGCGTCCATTATAGAGCTTGAGTTCCTTTTGTCGAGGAAATTCATTGTCCTCTTGTCATCAATCTGTACAAAAAAACAGTTCACATGATTACGTTTCTTCAGCTGCTTCCTCAAAGTAATGAGCAATAATGACAATTCAAAACAACTGTCTACCTGGTGGTTGCGATGGTTGCCATTGGCTATTAGAGTTTCCCAATTTGCCTACGATTAGAGGAAAGAGTGATACAGGAATTATTTGCATGCACAGTCGTAACTGATAGTTGACTTTCAATAAGTGCATATTACCTGGATCGAGTCGTCATTGAATAGGTAGGAAACATTCTCCGCGCTGGAATGTGTGAAGTGTTTGCTGATGGAGGTTTGCTCCCTGTCCTGTTGAAAAGTGACAGGAGCAACTGTGATAAACGGATCATTTTGACTACAGTGGGTCCACTCAAAATAGCAGTCTTTCATTTTTACAAGGCAGGTTATCATCAAAGTATGTTTAAGAAAACCTTTGAAAGTCCAACATAAAAACGTATACAAATCTGAAGATTATTGCAATTAATCAAACACATAGTCTCCATAATTTCCATCTTTTCCCACCGTTGTTGAATCTGAGCTGTTTCTGTCATGCAGACTTCTCCATTGAGGTGATAAGTAGCGCATCTTATCAGTGTACAGTGCCAGGACAATGTTAGTTAACTTGAGGGGGAAAAAAACAGTGACTGATATTAGCATGAACACAAATCTGGAAAAGTATCACAGGATTGTTTGCAAACGTTTTTAAGCAGTGACCTTGCAGTCAGTTCCAGGTGTCTCAATGTTCGATTCAAGGAGTGTTCCTTCATCACTGGTCTCTAAAGGGATGAACTTCTTTTTGCAGGTGATGACGACCGCCATCAGTAGCAGAACTGTCAGCGAGCAGGAGACCACACAAAATGCAATTTGCAGTGAGTAATCAGAATTGTGACGATATCACAGTATTCTCTGATACTAAAGGCAACCATGTCATTTCTTACCCAGGAGTAAAAACAGTGAGGCAAACACTACGCCGATAGCACCGGAGGCAGCTTTTGTGGCAACGCGGCCGCTTTGGCAGTTGGATGTCACAGAGCAGTCGCACACGGTCACACTGAGGATATAAGCGCCAAACTGTCCCTGCATGTCCGAGATCTTCAGATTAATTGTATGCGGGCCAGCCATCACATCGGGCATCTTCACCAGTCCAGCTGTGTATCCTGTGAGAGACAGTCCCAAATTTAAATGTTTTTTTAGTTTTTTTATGTATGCCCCAATATTTCACTTCATGTCATTGCTGTCTCTACCATATGAGGGATCCAGTTTCCATTTTCCGTTGACATCCCCCGGCAGTTCAAATGTGAAAGGCCCTCCGAATGGATTGTCATCCAGGTCAAAGGCGGTGATGTTGGTGGTGGTGGGGCCGTCAGACACACACACATCAACATAGTCCACCGTTAGGTGAGGCACGTTGTCGTTCTTGTCAGTCACATGGATGTTCAATGTGGCTGTGCCTGTCATTGGTGGCTTACCTGTCCAAGACGGGGAAAAAAACAAGAATACGAGTTACTTACACTTATAGGTCAGTATGCTAACATGCTCACAATGACAATGCTAACATGTTGATGTGAAGCAGGTGTAATGTTCACACTATTCTCACCACCTTAAATTAGCATGTTAACATTCGGCAGTGGGAGGTTTAAGCTATTTTGCTGGTATTTGGTCAGAAATGGAAATGTTGACCCCGATGGTGGTGCCAGATGAAAAGGATCACCAAAGTTATTCCAAGTTATCTTTTAACGAGTGCTTGAATATATGTTGCAAATTTGATGGCAATCCATCTAACAGCTGTTGAGACATTTCACTTAAAACCACAAATGTGAACCTCATGGTGGGCTAGAAGAAAAGTCAGATGATAACCAAAGTCATTAGCGGTGCAAGTGATTAATTACATGTACTCTCCTTATTGTAACAAAGTCATGTTGGAGTACTTTTACTTTTTGGAGATTTTTTTTTTTGTCTGTAAATATACTTATGCTAAAATGTATCACAAGCACTTTGTTAAAGTTGCATCCGTTACAGAGTAAAAAAGCACAAGTGACATGAAAAGCCCTGATACACTGAGTGGGAATAGAACAGAGGAAAGCACATAAGAGGAAAGCTCCACGTTCTCTTCATACATCCTTATCCGACGTGGTGACACTCCGGAGAAGGTTAGAGATTTGACTGGATTGAGTTCACGGGTCACGGGTTCAGGTGCCTGAGCCACTAGCACCTCCGGCTCAATCAAGTTATGGATCACACGGTGATCACACGGTGCGGTTATAATTAGCATTATTGAACACCCTCGCAGTTTACAAATGTTATATTCATCTTAATAAATGACGGATTCATTAAACCACCTGGCGAGCACTCATATTTGACGCGCCCACGGGGTTCATAACCTTGCACAGTAGTGGACAGCTGGGTCTGGCTAGCATGCTATATGCTGACATGCTGTGGCGGATACTCAGGCGTGTGAGGAACGCAGTGGGACCAGAGAGGCCGAGTTGACCGGTTACGCTGCGGGAGAGAGACCGGTGGACTGGTCATGCTCTGAGACGTTGAACCTGGACCACATTATGGAGGACTTCACGGTGACGTTTCAGATGGGTGAGTACCACAACACGCTGCTGAGCGCCGATGAGAACGTCAACAACCGCTGGCAACGTAGTTAGTGCGTTTGTTTTACATGTCCACGTGGTCTGCTTTGGGGATGTTTTTGTTCTACTGTTCGATTCTGAAATGAAGTTTCTGGCGCCGTGGTGTCCATAGCTCGCTTTATTTCTTGAGTTTAGTCTCTTTTTCGGGTTCTTTCTTGTGAGGCTACACTGAGGAGCGCAGTTGTATATGTATAATTGATAATCAGTTGTATATTTAGAATTAATAATCAGTTGTATATGTATATTTATAGTTGATAATCGTATATGCACCGACTGCCCGTCTGTTGGTTTGACCAGAAGCGGTCTTGTTGCTGATGTTGTTCAACTTGTGCATAAGTTAAGTGGAACAAATGATGCAATCTGTTTTGTAGCCTAAATATGTTCTTTAATTCAACAGTATCATACACCCCCCCCCCCCCCCCCCCCCCCTACACACACACACACACACACACACACACACATACACACACACACCCCACCACCCCAGCGTCCCCCTTTTTATAATGTCATACATTTTGCTTTTACTTGAGTACATTTTAACAAAATTAGTTTTTCTTTTAAATTTCTTTTGAGTAGCAGATGGTGATCTAGTAGGCTACTTTGTCCACCTCCGGGGATAATCATCTGGGGAAAGTACATGTCTGTACCACATTTTGTGCTAATTCATCCAGCAAATTTGGAGTTATTTCACAAATTAGTTGAACACTTTAAATTGCTTGTGGCACCAGAGGAAAAGTCAGGGGATCACCAAAGTCATCCCTAGAGCCATGCTGCTATAGCATGACTAAAATAGTGTGACAAAGCAGTAGAGACTTGAATAAAACATTTCCTCAGTCATAAAAATATCAAATAATTGGTTTGCGTCTGTGCCATTCAGCAACACTTTGAGTTTTACCAGCGTCCACTGCATGCACTAAGATGGTGTAGACACCGTCAACGACATGAGGGGATTCTCTGTCTGGCGTCTTGGATGTTGTGATGTCTCCTGTGTGTGGATCCACCGTCACCCAGCCAGCAGGGTCATTTCCTACCTCGTACCTGAGGACAAATACAATGTGCTTTAGTATAGGAGTTCCCAGATTAGAGCTCCCACATATTATAACCTAGAGCACTGGACTTTTACGCAAGTGAAAAATTGTACGTGTTGTGATCCAGATCTGTTAAAAATCAGGCTAGTTTTGTTTTCTCTTCCTTAATCCTGCCGACAAACAAACCAGACCGTAAACATAGCCTCTTACACAAAATCTCTTGCGTGACTGGAGTCGGGATCCACAGCTGTCACCTTCTCCACCCAGGTTCCAATGGGTGCGTTCTCCTCCAGCATGGCGTCTTTGACCGTCACACTGAAAAGTGGGGGGTCGTTGGTGTCCTCAACTTCGATGACGACTTTTACAGAGTGAGGCTGAGGATCATCATCCCGTTCACTGGAGTCAACTTTCCAGAGGCCCGAGGGCGTCTTCTCCCTCACTTTACAGGAGACATATGGCGCCTCATTTTCCACTGAAATGGTCAGCTCCACTTGTGCGCCACCCTCAAAGTCTAAAGGCTGAAATTGTACTCTGGGTTTTTATTTTTAATTTATTGTATGCATCATTCATAAAACATTCATTATGTTAAAGCACTTAAACATGTAAACCTCAGGTGAAAGCAGACGTACTGTGACAAGCATGCGATGTAGTAATTACATGTCCGACTAGAGGTGGGGTCGCTGTAATGTATAGCATGCAGCTAGGCGTCACTTACTTTTATGACTGTCAGGATTCCATCATTGGTGTCTGGGTCTGTTTTTATTTGAAAGTGCTGTCCCTCGTCACCCTGAATGGTGTACTTGGCTCTCCATGCCGGGCTGTTTGGGGTGTCTTTGTCCGAAACGTGCAGCCGCAGAGGAGAGGTCCCGCCCTCATCTTCTTTTACTTTGCCAGAGCCCTGTGGTATGAATCACAGGTGCAGAGGTCAGGGGGAAAGAAATCTGCCATGCTGCTTCTCACCACTTACCACCAGGATCAAGTATAGTATAGCCTACATTTTCCACCTTCAATAACTGGGAGTTGACGAGAAAATATAAGTGTAAAATTATCTGGATAAACAAAGCACAGAAAAATCTGTTGTATATATTCCTACCTTATCTGAAAATAATAATAATAATAATAATAAATTACTGACAAAAGCGTTTGAAAAACATTGCGTCCACTTATTGAAAATCATTATATTAGATGATGAAGTGGAACAGAAAAAGTAAATGGGTTTTTTGCGTTATGCAACTCCAACTTGCAGCACGAGTTCCTCTTTCGTTTATTATCGTTTCACATTTCCATTTGTACATTTTGCCTTATTTATTTCTACTTACCAATTTCTCTGTTTTGGTTTGTTTGTTTGCTCTTAAGTCCCCATATGGACAATAAAAATAATACATTTATATTTTTAAACCTCCTACATTGTTTTTTATTTTCCTACAGTAATTGAAAATAGGCTTTTAAAAAAGCTTGGCCCTTTTTGCCCATAATTATAGAATTTTGAAGATTAATGTTTTGACACAAACATGACTTCCTCTCATATTTTCAAATGGCCACAGCAATATGTCAAGTCCAGCATGTACTGTACATCAGAATCATAGATTAGAGGTGTGACTATTGCATGTGTTTGGAAAAATATGTAGACGTGAGTGCTAAAATCGTTGTGGTGATGACATTGCTAACCAGGACAACTGCTTACTGTTTGTCCGCTGATGGTCGGGAGGTGGTTGTTGCCGTCCTCTACGTAGATGACGACAGTGGTTGAACTGGAAAGACTGACTACGTCACCGTGGTCCTTGGCCTCCACCACCACTGTGAACATTTCAGCCACCTTAATGCAAGAAAATTAAAAATAATTAGATTAGATTACTCTTTTAAAAAAGCCTCACATACGATAAGCGTGTTTGTTAACATACATTCACATTGCTCAAAGCGAGCTTGCTGTATTCCCTTGCATACACATCATATTTTATATTCTCTAAGTGAAGACCTTGCAGAACAGCTTGTATTTACTCTATAGTATGTACTGTACAGACACTTGCCTCATGGTCCAAACACCCTTTAAATGAGATCGATCCAGACTTGTCAATGGTGAACTTGGTGTCTGGAGGGTTTGGAGCCACAGACTTGATTTCATAGTGGAATGTTGAATTTGGCGTCCCTCTCTGGTCTCTGTCATAGGCTACCACAGTCAGGAGATGTGAGCCTGTTGGGAAATGACAAGAAAAGAGTGCACTTATTAGACACTGTGAAAGAACAAAAACATGTACTCTTTACTGTAGGCTTTACCTTGTGGGGTTTCCTGCTCAACGTTGATTTTAAACAGATCCGTCGGAAAGCGTGGTGGGTTGTCGTTGATGTCCAATATGGAGATTTCAACTCCTAATGCGGTGTCAATCGACAAATCAGACTTGCTGGCCTCAAATTTCAGCTGCGGATTGAAAGATGTGTCACAATGCAAAGAAAAAAATGTGATTGAATTAATGGATATTGTAAAATGATATGGAGTAAAACTAGATTTAAGTGTGCAACACCACTGTGAGGAGTCCTGCTTGTATGAGCTGCAAGGACCCGAACGAAATAATACTAAATAAAAAATGTTTACTATGTTAACTGTAATTGTTTTATTTATTACAATACCAATATGACATATTGTGCATCCCTAATCAGTGTGTGGAACTTTACAGCAGTGTGACAAAAGTGGATTCCTAGTTGTTACGAAATGTTGGAATGTTATATGCGAGTCGAACCTTAAGCAGTTTATTCTCCTCGTAGTCCACAGCCCTGTGTACAAACACGATGCCAGATTCCTTGTGAATAGAGAGAACTCCTTTTGGCTCCTTATCCACTCCTTCTCCATAGAGCTCAAAGTTTACTCGATATTTCCGCTCAACATTTATCTGTAAGCAACAAACACTTTACAGTTGGCTTTGGGGAGCCTGAGACTTTTTATTTGTCTTTTATACATTTTCATGATGAAATAACTTGATCTGCCATGTTTGGTAACTGTATTTATTATAATCAACAGGTCTATCAATGATATTTGGTATTTGAGCTTGAAAATGAACACATTGGCTATTCTGGCTGAACTTTTTATTTACTGACTGGATGGTTTCTCACCTTTCCCAGCTCATATGGGAAGGGCCCTGAATGCCCCTCCTCAATAGTGAAGGAGTCAACGATCCAAGACCTTCTGTGACGGCTCAGCAGCCTTGAGCATGTTGCAGTTGAGGAATACAAAACCTGAAAGACAAGAAGCCAACCAAACCTGAAGCACTGAACTTCACTATGAAGACATTCTTCCTTAGAATTTGCAGTTTTAATGACACTTCTTTGTTTGAGGCGCAGCTCATATTTTATGGTTTCTCACCAGTTGGCAATGTAAGTGTTTAAAGCTCGTGCTGCTATGTTGGGAAACCAGTTCAGAAATGCACACACACACACACACACACACACATTTCCAGAGAAATGATTACATCACAGTGGGATGCTGTACTTTGCAACTCATTTTTGACTATACAGAGTTTTTTAATTATTTTGTATCAAAAAGGTCAATTTTACACCACTGACTCGCTTAAACACTTGTGGGAAGACATTAACCTCCACGGAAACATGAACTTAGACCAGCGGAGTGATGGAAAATAATATTGACTGTAAACAAAGGTAAAAAAAGTGACTGATTTTCATAGATAACCAAATTCTTGGAACCCTATTATTATAATAAAATTATTGATATTCCATCATTTAAATCATATTGTTAAACTTTCAATCACAATTAAAGATAAATGAATATTCCTTTTTAAGTAACACTGACTTTAATCAGAAATTGACAGCTATAAAAATGAAGTAATAGCGTCTAACTTTAACTGAAGTCATTTAAAAAAGATTTCAAGTCCGTGTTGCTACTTACCAGGAGGAAGCAGCAGAGCATGGTGCTTGTTCAGTACAGCCAACTGTGAGAATGTACGAGGACTGGCTTATTCTGACATTTCAGCAAAGGGAGACGAGACCATGCCCCCTTTTCTTTACACACCCACACACGAATAATAATAATCGTGTGTGTGTGTGTGTGTGTGTGTGTGTGTGTGTGTGTGTGTGTGTGTGTGTGTGTGTGTGTGTGTGTGTGTGTGTGTGTGTGTGCTCCAACATGTCACTGTTTGCTCATGCGGGTTCCTTAGAATTTTATCAACGTTTACAGGGAAGCAGCTAAGCATCTATCTAATCCACCTTGAAATAACCAGGAACAGTTGTGTTGATTATCAGAAGCACATGAATACATTTTCCTCTCTTCCTTTATTGTTAAAACAAAGAAATCTTGTTTGAGATTCATTTAAAATTGGAACTTCGAAAACTATGAATTTTGCATCGGCAGGACAATGTGTTGGTTTGAAATACAGAACTTTTAACAGTATGAAGCCTTCTATTGCGAAATGTACCGGGAATCACCCAATTATCATTGTATTGTTCTCGTCACTGCTTTACTGTACAAAATGCATCATTTACCAACAACACGTGACGTGAGGTCACAAACCGGGGAGCAAATCGTATCTGTCAAAACATGCCAAAACATACATGGAAACGGGTGAGAATGAATAAATCTCCATATTTACAGTTCGCGGCCTCCACCTCCAAAACAAACTCACAGAGCACAACTCATGAATCAAAGGAAAGGTTGAAAGCAGCTGTAGGAGCCAGTGTGTCGCGGCTGAGAGGCCTCTTTCAATAGCTTGTATCCCAAAGTCAACTCTTTTCCCTCGGCCGAGGTGTCAACTACCGCGCTGCAGGCGGAGACCTGTTGTGCAGAGGGTGCTTCCTACGAAGATGGAGTCTGACTTTTCACCCTCTCTAACTCTGGAGGCACGGCTCTTCGCTTGACTGTGCTGGTGTGCGTTTCCTCATCGTCTGACCCGACGACTGGGGTGTCTCTTCCGTTGGCATTGGTGGTCTGACTGTCAGAGGAGGAGTTTGAAGACGTGGAGGACGCGCGGGACTTGGCATCAAGACCCTCAAGGACGTGTCTAAAGAGTCCATTCCTGATGACTTCGTTGTTGTTGTTGTTTTCTTGGACTGTGGGTCAGAAACAAAATCTTTGTTAGGGATGTAACTGCGCAGCGCTTCTTGTAATCTCTGCTCTGTTTCTGGTTTCCATACCTGGCAGCGGGGAGGTCAGCATCCCCTCTTCTCCCCCAGAGCTGAAAAAGACATCCAAGGCCTCCTGGTCAGAGATGTCGATCAGCTCCATCTGGTCCAGCAAGTCCACGTTCACCTCCATGGACGAGATGCTGCCAATTGGAGCTGCAAGAGAGGGGAAGCAGTGAAATGATGCGCATCTGTGTATGAGCGTGCATTTGTGCATGGATTTACCAAACGGCCACCAGTCCGACTCACGCCTCTTATAGTCTCGGATGCACAGGTGCGCCGAAGACGGGTAGGCGTCCACGTCATGTTGGAAGACCTCCTCGAAGAAACGCTGTCTCTCTCTCAGCTTGAGCTGCTGTGCTGCGTCCACATCTGGGAGCCTCTGGCCTCGCTCGGTCTCCGCTTTGCCATCGCAAAACGGGAAGGACATGAAGTTAGAAACCAGCTCAGGGAAAGTCTAACATCTGATACCAGGAAGCTGCATTACAATCAAGGCACCATACAAGGAGATTTTCAAACCAGTTCCTCCTCTCTGGACGTAGGTGTGCTAAGCAGTGAGATAACCTGGTGTTGTATAATATGACGTATTGTTTGAGATCCATTTTGCAGTCACTCAGGGGTCAAATGTTGGTAGCCAGAAGGGGGAGCCATTGAGCTGTAAGTGAGACATCAGGAGGCGGATTCCCTTTTGTATGGACTCATGGAGAGGTAATGAAAAGCTGGTCACATATATCTCGACTACGAAACTATATTGTTGATCAACTGTTTCCATTTGTCCACTGAGCTTCCACTGACAAGCTGCTTTTTCTGTCTTTTGTCAGGACGCTCATAAAACAAGCTTGCCAAACATTCACCACTGTACTAGCCTGCACATTTATTAAATGTCCACAGATCAAGCAGCCAGGTCCTTTTTACTAAGTTAATCTTGTCTGAGATGCCATACGGTCCCATTTCCCCCCCTCATCAGCATCATTCTAATGAGGCTGAGTGCAAGTCGGATGTGTGCGAGTGGATGGGTGAACTGCAGCAGTGTGACTGCAAGAGGAATGAGGAGAGGGGAAATGCTGGACTGTAAATGTCTGACGCCATGAGTGCTCTTTTCTTCCACTGAGAAGGAAACACTTGAGCAGTTGCTTTGTACAACAAGTTGTAAGCATGAAGTGTGACTTGTAAACTAGTGAGCTTTAGAGGGTTTTGTAGGTGGACCGAGCCAAGCTAGCAGTTTCACCCTGTTTCCATTTATTTTGTGCTAAGCTAAGTTTACCATGTCCTGGTTGTAGCTTCATATTTACCTGACAGACATGTGAGATGTCATTCTTCTTATGTAACTCTTGCACATTCTGTGAGTATGCACTGACACATTTTGCATTCTTTTATTATCTCCACCAGGCGTAATCCTGGAGAGAGGTTATGTGTTCGGCCGTGCGTCCATGACTGAGTGCGTGTGCGCCTCCTGTGTCTGTCCGCGGCTAATCTCACGTTCTGCATGCTTAACCCCTCACTCACCACTCTTAACTGCCCCACTGGCTGGTGGGGCCTGTTAGTGAGGCACTAGTCAGCGGCCAGAGACACGGTGGGACAAAAAACTGTTTTGGCTAACGCAACTACAACTACACACACTGCGGAGTACCCTTTGGCCGCTGCTCTGCGGCTCACTTTTATTGTATTTTTTTGACGTTGTGTTTGGCTAACCACTAGCGGAACTACCAGTGTACACACTGTTAAGTACCTCGCCACCACTCAGCCGCTTAGCCAGGCGGCTTGGTGAGTTTATCTTTGTGTTTTGGCATGATTGCATGAAATGTACTTGGCTATATGATGACTTTACAGCACTGGTTGTATTCATTCAATCACACAATACAGCGGTGGTCATTGCAGACACACCTGGCGGAGATCTGCGCTCTACTGAGTGCACCTTTCTAGTTGTAAAGTGCATTTCTATTCTGTTTTTCCACCTCAGCTTATAACTGATATGTTGCAGTGTCTGAGTTATTTATTAGCCATTACAACATGCAGTCAGGGATTGAGCTAATTGGATGAGGCTTTCAAGCCATGTCTAAATTCCAGGGATTGTCTGTTATCGCTGACAATATTAGGGGACTCCCGTTAAGATGCACTACGGCCATAACTTAACAACTGCTGCAGTCAGGATGAAGCTGCAAAGTTGCCTAATAGCAGCAACAGGTTGCAATCCTCGGAGCGCTGTGTCAGCGCAGTCCTCCCCACAAGCCTGTGGTGACACAAGGACACTCGCCTGTCACTGCAGCTTTGCTCTGCCCTGTTTGACAGCCTGCCTCCTGGGTGCAGGGACCTGCTTGGCTCTGGGATCAGACTGGGCAGACAGCTTTGGAGGGAAGAGCAGTATAGAGGACAACTCAAACCCCAGGGTTGGACCGGCTGACTGCACAGGTGTGGACTTACAGTATGTGTGAGACAGAACCCGGAAATATAGACTGGAATTCCCCAAAGACTGAAAACACACAAAAAAGTGATGAGTTGACAATATCTGCCCTGACACAGTTATCATAGTGTAACTGCATGTGTTTGGTTCAAAATATTGAGCTGAAATAATAGACGAACAAAGCATCAATGTGTCTTGCGTAATGACATTTTGTAGGATCCTGTGAATGGACACATTGTCAGTGATCATAACAAGTTTTTTTTAGCTTGATATCAATAGTGCTGTGCAGCCTGACTGGCTAGTCTTCAATAAAAATGATCTGATAAACCAACCTCGTATGCCTTTCTCTGGCTTGTCGGACAAGTTCAGATCCTTCTGTGCACAAAACTGCTCCTCTCACCCTAATTCCTCCTCCTTCTTACTCTTCATCCCGAACCAAAACGTAATTTATTTCCTGTTCCATATGGACTTACTGCATGTCTAATGCGTACCGCATTTTAGCTCCTAAGAGAACAAAACATGTTGACAAAGATCCAGCTTCTCTCATCTCCCTTTTAATGGGATACCGTCCAGAGAGTTTGAGGCCTTCCAAGAAATCAATTTGAAAATAATAATAATGGTCAAAATTGGTGGAGCAGAGACTGAGATACTATTATTATTATTATTATTATTATTATTATTATTATTATTATTATTATTATTATTACTACTACTATTTTAGTCTCTAGTATGGGTCAGGCTCCATAAATGCTGGAGCCTATGCTAACCATAATGCTACTCAATAGCATCTTTTATTTTTAGTCTCCCTGCCTAGTTAATGCCAATATCTTTCAAATTCCGCAGCCCTAATTTACAACTGAGGCTTTCTAGATTTGTAGTCTCCAAACTCAAGATGAGATAATCCCGACCTTTCCTGAAAGCTTAAACGAGTTCACCAGTTTATCATTGTACTTCTATAACTTTGATCAGGATCAGAATCGATGCAGCAGAACCAGAGACATTGTCTTTTTCTTCTTCCTTGTCAAAACCTGTTGACTACATTACCCATAATTCAACTCCAACATTGACAGTTTGGTCGGAGATTTAAGTACGTTATGTAGCTAGAGATGAGGAGCCGTCTGGTGAGCTCACTTCTTTCTAACTCAACATCACCAGATTTTTTTTTCCATCCTCAAACTTCAGCCCCAACTGACGCTGACTCAAGTGACATCTCTTGAGGCAATTTATCAGATTTGGAGCAGCTCCCTCTGGAAACCTGTACACAGACTTTGATGTGTAAAATTGGCGCACTTCACCCTTTTTAAGTAATTTCCATCACTGCTCTTTAACAAGCAGACACAGGAAGTCTGTGTAGGAGGCGATGTTAGTGATTACAATTATGCAATGAAGGAGTCACTCAGCGCCGCCAGTCACATGGCACAACTTCTCTTTAGAAGCTGCAATCTTCCATAAGTAAAGTGAGATGGCAGGTGAATGATTACAAGTTGTCTATCTTGTGCCAGTCGTCTTTATGGGCATTTTGTGTTTGCAGCATTTCTGTGTCTTAATGTAGACGTCGGAGGTTGTGCGAGTGTGTGTGATGCGTCCCTTTTGTTGCACTGTTGCACAATCAGAAACACTATATTGTCTACGGAGTCTTTCGGAAGCGAAGGGAGCAGCGCTGACAAAGCAAGATGTCATTCACAATCAGGAGCTGCCTGTTTGACGCGTGCGTCTAAATGAAAAGAGCTCCTTGTTTAATGTGACCAGCCGAGGACATCGCGTCTGACAAAACACTGTATTTGTGCGAGATGAAAGACTATCCTCTCTTTACTTTTCAGAAGAGGGGCGGACAGGACTTCAATAGAATGTTTGTGCTGAAACCAAGAAAAATTATGCTTTTCATTAAAAGCTGCAGGTTTACACAAATTGCTTATCCTGTTGTTTTTCTTCACGCTCTGTTAAACACTGATTGATCACAGCATTGATTGTTTCCACTTAAAGGCTGAGGCCTGTGGTGAGCTGAAGGTTAGCTACAGATGCATATCCTCGCATTGATTTTGCTTCCCTATCCAGTTCTTTTCTCATTTAATCACCTCGATCGATACGGCTTCCCTGGCCGCGGACAACCCCGGTGACCTCTGATTAGTACAACCACTCACACGGGAAAAACGTCCACTGCTGATGAGATGTACAGTCCGCTGCAGCCCAAAGCCTTTAGTCTCATACTGCAAGATGTCTGAAGGGCCTGTGGCTGCTTAAGAGATTCTTTCTTTGCCTTTCTTTCTGTATGGGTTCTTTCTGCCTTTATTTATTTTTCTTTCTTTGTCTTTCTTGTTTTATATCTTGTTATCTTTCATTCTTTCATTCTTTCTGTCTGTCTTTGGGTACATCCCAAGTCTCTCATTTGTCATTTCCTCGCTCCTCGATCCTCGCTTGAACCGGAAGTTCAGGGGATGCAATTAAGAGACTTGGGATGTACCCCTCGTGCATCCTCGCTCATGGCTCCTCAGAGCAGAAATAAGAGCTTTGAGACGGCCGTCAATATGGCGGCGCAGAACAACTTCCGGTTATGGTCTCTCTCTCTCTCTCTCTCTGTCTCTGTCTCTGTCTCTGTCTGTGTGTGTGTGTGTCTCTGTCTTCTTTCTCTCTTCTGTCTTTCCTTTTCCCATCTTTTTGTGTTTTTGTTCATGTTTGTCTTTTTGTCCCTTTTTGTCTCTCTTCATGTTTTTGTCTCTGTATTTCTTTGTCTCTCTGTCTATTCTCCTTCCTGTTAAACTTTCTTTCTTTCTCTCTCTCTCTCTCTCTCTCTCTCTCTCTCTCTCTCTCTCTCTCTCTCTCTCTCTCTCTCTCTCTCTCCTTCCCCTGAGTCTTTTAGGGACTGGAGAAAGAAAAGGTCATGGGTTCAGACCCAGTTGGACACATGCAGAATGACTGGAACAGACAGAAAGATAGAGACAGACAGAGCGGGCCTGACGTGTTTGTGTGCCACTCTGCCTCCCTACATAAAGACAAACCCAGAGCCCCCGCTCAGGAGGCAGAGAGAGAAAGAGCCCATTCAGAGCCGGACAAAGGCTCAGATGTGAGGGAACGGGACTGGCCTGCTCTCCTTAGTCATGATGCCATTTACAGGAAATCGCTTTGAATTTAGCCACGGTTGAATTCACCTAAACTCAGCCTGTAATGTGTTTAGTTGAGTTACATCCTTCTACGTTTGTTAAATTCCTCCTTTTTGCTTTAATCAAATTCGCGTGAAAATTCATCAACGTCATCGCTTCTCAGCAGATATAATGCATCATCCCCACATGATTGCCAATGCTCATCTGTCTTCACCTTGACTATGCATCTATATTCTACAGAAAAAACATCACACAAATGCCGAGAATCAGGTCACTTTCTGTATCAATGTATTCAAGCATCATGTGCTTCATTCCGAGGATGGGACCCTGAAACGCCGCTTTAGAAGTGCTGCACAAACAGCCGAGGCAACACATTGATCTGAAGGCTAAGTGAAGGAATGGCAGGAGGGCTCGGTGTCGCTCACAGGCTGCCATTAGCCCAGCGCTGTGCAAAATGAAAATGTGAGCTCACTGGCTGGCTCCCTTGTGACGGGTAAAGAGAAGGTCAGGGCAGAACGGAGCAGAGAAAACTGCCTCTCCAGACGATCCAGTTGTTTTTACACTTGTTGGTCGAAGGAGCAGCTCTGGCTATGACCCCAGAGTAAACACTAGTTGAACAGAAACCCCAGTGGGAAACATCACAGCCTCCTCAGCTTTGATTATGGAGCAGTTCTTCCAGACTCTCAGCCTGAGTCTATTCATCCAACCCAAGGCTTTTTCTAAGAAGTGGTTGTCTTTGTACACATGGATGAGGTCATCCCTGTTTAAATGGCTGTGGTGGTGGTGGTGGTGGTGGTGGTACATACTTCCATGTGTGACATCCATGACATCATCCATAAATAAATACATCAATACATTCTAAAATTAATATATGTTAAAATCAAACATATGAGTAAGTACATAGAGCTTTTTCTGGATTTTAAAAATGTGTTTATACTTATTGTTGAAAAAGTCATTTTTTTTTGTCTTCCATGCTTAAATAATAGTGCAGCTGTAACACTTTGTGATTGTATATTGACTAGTTGAGGCATGACCACCTGCTGACTCCTAAACACTGGGACAGATGTGGTAACACTGGTTTGGGCTGAGGCCACTACGAACGGGCTCTCTGCCCTTTCCACCTTGGCACTCTTCATCAGAGGAGCAATTTTATTTCACATAGATGGGTTCTCAACTGCGACGAGACAGAAATAGAGAGAGAGAGAGTGGCTGTAAACACAGAAAGGCTGCAAGTGAGGGAGGAAAGGTCAAGGAGGACTGGAACACTTGAAGAAAGGCTAAAAACGAAGAGGATGTCTTCAAAAAAATCCAGGGAATGACGGAATAGAGGTTAGCCAAAAGTGAGTCAAGAGTGTGGGTTATAGAGATGGAGAGGATAAAGAGAATGAATTCTGCACCGGCTCATTAGTTAAAGAGGATGTCTTGTTATTTTTTACTGAGAGTCTCTTCTGTTTACCTTCCAGCATTGCCTCCAACAGCAGGCTGCTAGCAGTCTACATTGGTCATTAGTGGATCAGTCTCTGTGCTAGAGCTGTTACAGTAATTAATGGTGTCTCAGTGAGGAATGGTACAGCGCCTGTTTGGCTACAGGTAGAAGATTTATCCGGCTCTTACAGCAAGAGCAGAGATCTATGAATGCAATGTGCTTATTTATCACATTGCCACATCCTGCTCAGCACATCCCAAAGGGTAAAGTTTCTCCTCCCATATTGCACTTTTCTATTTTCTAGTGACTCTTTCACATTGCTTTGCTTGTGTCTTTTCCTCATTCCTCAGAGCACATGATGCTTTGAACTAAAGTGGAACAGACAACTGGCCACGCTAGTAAAATGGACGATACTATCTTTGGAGACGATGCACTTGCTCTGTCTCACACTTTTATTTTTGTTTCCCACAAAAAAAAAAAAAAAAATCCCTATTTCCTCTCCAAAAACCTGCCACTTACTGGGCTCCAGTTTCAAGCGCCGTAAATTATGTATGGGAGTAGTTGATGTGTGCTGGTGTGTCTGTCTGGTCTGTATCTCAATGCGTGCATGTGCGTGTTATCATTTGCATTTATTAGATCTGTTGGTTTCCGCCGGGACAAAAAAGCAGCGTCCAGCCCCATCAGCCCAGTCCGCCAGGACAACAATGACAGCGGTGTTAACCCTCTCCTTCCTTCCCCGCTGACAATAGGACTGTTTTGTAGGTCAGTGTTCTGTCCTACTGTCCTCCATCAGTCCACAAGCAGACCGTCATGAATTCTGATCAACACAGCAGGCTTCACCAGCTGACAAAACACTTTTACAAATCCTCTTATCCAGACTTACTATTAATAAACAGCAGAATAAGATCAACATGTACTCAATCAAGCCAACCTGTTAATAATGTTCAAGGCGCTGTATGGGCAAGATAATTAATGCTAAACAAGCGTCATTTTAACACGATTAATCATCATAGAAGCCTTATTATAAAGAAAACAGTGTTCATTGGTTTGTTCCTGTTGTTACAGTAAATGCAACGTGCATCTGGAGTGATGACACTGATGACTGAATCTATAATTACACTCCAACATTGAATTGTCTAGTGAAGATTAGCCGAGTACATCCTCTCTGTGAGGCTTGAGGTTAGGGCTCCTACACATTCCTGTGCCTGGATCAGCTGCCTCTCTCTCTCTCTGTGTTTGTGAGGTCGGTTTAAAGCTATTTTCACTTCAGCTGGGAGAACTGTAGGAATGTTTGCTTAGACTCAACACAGAGTCTCAGACATATCTCAGATGTTTGTTGAGGTTGAGGCGGGTTGGTCCGCAGATGCTGCTGGATACAAAAGACTTAACACTGTTTTATCATGATGTATTGTAGCGCTGACCTTTTTTAAATACTCTTTCTTTATTACATTTGGGAAACTTATAAATGCCCTGTGCACTGCACTATAATTGTATTTGTTCTGTATTATTTGGTCATTTTTTTACATTTTTATTCTACTTTTGATGGATTTTATTTTCCTTGCACACCCACACAGGTGTATAATATAAACGTATTGATTTTAGCAGCTTTAACTTCCAACCTTTTTCGTTTTGTTTTGTTTTGATAGTTTCAAATGATGAATGATGTTTCCTCTTCCCAGCGATGCCAACGCCTCGGCGAACAAACTCCGAATCATTAATTGACCAAACGGAGGATTCAGCTGAACAGTGAGTAGATGGATTTGTTAGAGAACTAATGAGAGGAGCTGGTCTATGTCCCCCAGGGCCGCACAGCTTAGACCGTTGGATTGATGGGATCCTTAGTAACCCATCTACCCACGGCGGTTTAATATAATCATACACAAACACACACAGAGTATATTTAGCCACGTGTGATATGCCACACGGCATTGTTTATAATAGAATAATCTGTGTATTTTCCACATGTGTGCTTTTCACACGTTGGTAAGCATTAGTATTAAGTATTTACGCGTCTTCGGTTTCAACAACTGCGACCTAATTGCTGGAAATTTGCAACTGTAATCATGGCCAATTGCTTTAACAAGGAAATCAGCCAATAATATTTTTCACCCTTTATCGTCTTTCATTTTTTATTTTCCAATATGAAGCTCTGAATGTTGTTTCAAAGCCTTTTAACTTTTAGTTTGGGAAGTAATGTTTTCTTCAACTTTGTATTTGTTGGTTGTCCCCTCTAGCTCATGAAGCTCCAATGAGTAGAGCAGCACAGCAGATAAACATACTGTATTGATCCCTCAGAGAGTGATCCATTAAAGATACTGACGGTACATGTTATGGATTTTTACCTCACTAATTTGCTTAATAAACATAATTTACTCCTTATTCCTATCTGGGTCAAGTCAAAGGGGTCTGTGCTAAGAATACATGGAGAATAGGAACAATTCCTTCTCCACCCGACACCCTGCTGTCTGTAACAGGCTCGAAGCAGCTGGCCGGTCCTTCACTCCACAGCACACCGATGTGCCGCTCTCTGGCACAGTCCCACAATAATCAAAACGCGACAGAGCGGACTGTAGAGGCACAGAGGCTCTGCGCAGAGCAACAGATGGGAGACGTCTTTCTCTGGAGTCGCAGCCCTGATCCTTTTTAGCCTCGTGAAATCACAAACTGATCTCACTGGGACTAATTCAATCGCAGCTCTTGTGTGTTCCATCTGGGTTGGTGTGTCTGTGGCACAAGCTGCAGTCTAGTCGACTACGCTGAGATCTGCAGGCACAATCCCGTTAGAAATAAGAGATCTTTGTCTGGAGGCCTGCGGTGGCCCTAATCCAAGGCTGCCTCAGTGTGTGTGTGTGTGTGTGTGTGTGTGTGTGTGTGTGTGTGTGTGTGTGTGTGTGTGTGTGTGTGTGTGTGTGTGTGTGTGGGAATGCATCCCTGTTCCTGTGCAAAAAGAGTGTGACCTATTCACTTGGTATTACTGGTATATTACTCAGGGTGATGATTCAACATTCCTGTCTGATTTTTGGCTGGTGCAGCTATTGGACCATTCACTTCAGGCAACATCAACACAACAGCAGCTATTTAACACACTGACTGAGCCGTCACACCGGCTTCTACATTCTATCTGAAACACACACGCACACACACACACACACGCACACACAGCGTATGCCTCGTGGAGCAGTTAATACATTTGGTGTCTACCATAAATAAAGAAAACTCCAGCTCTCCTTACTTGACATTCATTTGACACCGTTTGATGCGTTATAGACACAGAACTTCTGACACGTTAAAAGATAATACATGAAATGGAACAGTTGGAAAGGCTTTCATTGTAGCTTGAGTTTATTTGTACTTCTGACAACCAAATATGGAAAATCCTTTCCTCCTCTCCAATGCCCCGCTCTACATCTGCACATCAAAACTGTGTAAATGGAGCAAACTTGTGGCTGCATCTCAAAATATCCACCTGAACTAAAAGATGAGTTTCTGAGTAAATGTTTAGAAGTTTTGAAGATGACTCACGGGGCAGGCATTTGCTGTGAAGGTTGGCTGTCGAGGAGCTCATGTTGCTGGAGAGTTGTAGAAAAGGGAGATAATCAATCAGAGATGATCGGTGACAGTTCAGCAGAGAGGCTGCCGATCATCTCCCACGCCCTCTGCTCACTCGGACTGCTCCAAGGTGACTGATGCTTCGCTGTCCTCCCTCCCAGCTTCCCCTCTTTGACTCGGTGGACTCTGAGCCACTTGGATGAGGCGAGAACAAGTTTGTGGCTTTGTGGAGCCGACCAGCTGACCAATGACAGGGAGGAGGGAGGAGCCGAGAGGGAGTCGGAGGAAAGGATTGATAAAAGGGGAAGGGGGGGATTTTATGTAACGGAGTGGAAAATACCAAGGAGAGACAGGCACATGCCTTTGTTATTTTTGTCTTCTTACACTCCCTCCCTCCCTCCCTCCCTCCCTCTCCTTCCCTCTCCTTCTGTCTCTTGTCCCGTTCTCCCTTTTTGTTACGGATTTAAAAGCTCACTCTTCTGGGTCAAGAGATGTCAACAAATGTTACATGAGTAGACAACAAATATGCCTTTCATTATTGTATTTCTACTTTTCCTAACTGGTTTAATAATAATTGGAACTGATGCCCCTTGAACAATTCAAATGCTTTGGTTTCCTCTTCACAAAGAACATGTCGATCCTTCCAGAATAATACACACTGAATGAGGGATTTATACTACGGTTAAGTTTGGATACAATGTGCGCACTATACTTTTGAAAAGAATCTCAAAATAGGTCGTACATCCAAACATTAAAAGCAACATTTTTACACAATAGTCGAATTGTTTGGTGTAAGATGAAGATCCTCAAGAAAACATTTGAAGAAAGCTCTATTTATTTCACATTAGAGCTAAAATGTTAATTGTTAATTAATTGATTAGTAAATTGACAGAAAATGAATCTGTGCCTGTTTAGTTGACATGTAAACATTAGAGTCATTAGTTTACTTTTTTTTTTTTTAGATGAACCACAAATGCCAAACAGCTCGATCCGGGAGCATTTGCAGCGTTTCTCTGTTTTATATTAATATAAATAATATACCTTTGGTTTGTCAAAAGAACTCATAAAAGTGGTATCTGTAGAGGTCTTGTTGTTCTCAATCAACAGTCCAAATAACCTGCAGATTAATTGTTAGTTGCAGCCCAAATTCACATTTCTCATGGCTGTTACATTTGGCAGTAAAACCTCTGTGGCCTCGAGGGTTTAGGTGTGTGTCCCCAGCCTGAGTCAGGCTCCGGACCTTTGTTGCATGTCATTCCCCTCATTTACTATCGGACTCTCTAATAAATCAATAACAATCTAAAAACAAGGTTTGGCTGCTGAATAATTGACTTAAGACAAAATTTCCAAATAGTGAGTAGAAGTAGATTACAGATAGACTGTGTGTCTTAGACACCATCTAGTGGACAACAGATGACACTTTCAGTTCTTCCTCGTTGCATTGCCGATTACACAATGTTTGCACGCAGAGGTTTCACAGAGCATCATTACATCATTGCCCTTTTTCTCAAAACACTGCATCGGCATTCAAGAGAGCCTTTGAAAGGATGCCGTGCCTCAGATACAGGCCGGAAAAGATGCTGTCGTGAGTCATTGCAAGAATCTGTGTGTAGGAATCGGCACAAAGGGACATGACTTGTTGATCATCCACTTTGATCAACAGCATATGGCACATAGATCTTCACATAAGGCAACAAATTAACAACAAACCTTTATATGCTTACGTGCATAAGCACCGAAACTTTCACTACCGAAACTGGCACTCTGCGTCGGTGCCACGCTGAAAAGTGAAACTTCAAATACAGGCTGTAATGTAGCAGTTGGGAAGTGGTGGGAGTGACTGGCGATTTCTATCCATAACACACACTCGAAACTGTAAATGTCAGTGGTTATGATGGTTTAGCCTAAATATGCATGTGTAATATATGTGTGTGTGTGTGTGTGTGTGTGTGTGTGTGTGTGTGTGTGTGTGTGTGTGTGTACATCTGAGGATAAAAAAGACAAAGATACAGAGAGCGAGAGAGAGAGAGAGAGCGAGTGGGCAGAGGAAGCATGATGTGACTCAAAGTGAGAAATCCTCTCCACCTCAAACTAGATTATGCGTGGGCTTTCTCATGACTGGGGGTTCACCTGCTGAGGCCCTGCAAAATCAATAGCTGAGAACTGGGCTGCTGTGCTGCAGAGGCAGCCATGAAGCAAAAGCCAAGTCCTCTTTCTTGTGTTTTAAAATGAGATGAAAGGGGGGGAGCAAGAAAGCAAGTGAGGAAAAATATATAGAAAGCAAGAGTGTGTGTGTGTGTGTGTGGGGGGGGCGGTTCATGTTGTCTGAACAACCATGAAAGACCTTCATGCTTTAATGCTGACCATTGAACGCTTTGCTCAAATGCATTTGCTTGCCATTTTCAAAACATTCACAGGGTTAGGTGTCGCGCTCATTCAGGATGAAACATCTGAAAGAACATCTGAAAGAACATCTGAAAGAATCCACAACAAGTGAGGGCTATTTTCTATCACATTGCAGATGTGATAGCACGATGTCTGTTCCCTCTTTTTTTTTTTTTTGCTCATGTGTGTGTGTCCACTCTTTAGTCTAAAGCAAGGTTTCCCGCCCTCACTCTTCCAGGCAAAGCGCCAAAGCCATCAGGCAGTCATACGCCTACCATCAGATGAGGAGTTGCACAGCAGTCTCATTTCTAATTATACACCCAACAGCAGAGAGCTGTGGAGCGAAGGAGAGAGCGTGTGGAATATGGAGAGAGGAAGAGGAGTGTGATTACGAATGGAAGAGAGGCTGAGAGTGCTACTCAGCGGCAAACACGGGGTGGGCAAGTTCAGATGAGAGAGACAGCGAGAGAGAGAGACAGACAGAGAGAGAGAGAGAGAGAGAGAAGTAAAAGTAAGAGAGGGAGAGACATCAAATCTGTCTGAGAAAGGTTAACAAGACTGACTGACTGAGTTGAGTGGGAGTGTAAAATGTAAAGGCGAGTAGGAGGGGGGAGAGGGAGCAAGAGAGAAGAGAGAGAGAGAGAGAGAGAGAGAGAGACAGAGAGAGCAGGACAAGAGAAAGGGAGGAGAGCGTGTCTGACAGACAGTCTGTTGAGCTTGTCTGGTTGCTTGATCATTCTGCTGTTTTGTCTTTCCACCTGCAGCCTGGGAGGAGGACACGAGCCAGACAGGTGTGTGTGTGTTTGTGTGTGTGTGTGTGTGTGTGTGTGGGGAGAGTCTGTGAACATGGATGGACACGCACTGTGAAGATGAGTGGCACAGGGAGACGCATGGACGAAGGGATGGATGGATGGAGGAACATGTAAGTAAGTCTCCAACATGAAGCTTCTCTGAACACCAGTTTATTTTCATTTATGTGGCATGTTCTTGTCTTTAAGTCCACCAAGGGAGCCAGTCGTGATACATGGATTGGTTTTGCTCTGAATGCGGGTTGATGGAACTCTTTGCGGTCTCTGGAGGTTATATTTGGTTGTATTGCGCTACAGCTCCCTAGATAGAAACATCAAGCTGACTAACTCACTCTATGCAAATAATCCCGTCCTCGGGCAGTTTATCATTCTCATGATGGCACTGAACACCGGCGTGTAAACATTTCATTTCCGTAGATTAGCGACCTGTGGTGAGCTGATCACCTCATAAGGTGATTCACGATGCACAGTGTTGCAGTGTTGGCCCGCTTGGGTCTGATCGTACCTGTGTGTCGGTCATTGTGGGTAAGCAGCCCACACCTGGAGGCTCTTGGAATGAATTTACATTTTCACTGCATGCATTTAGCTGACAAATACTTATCTAATGTGTGTGTATATACTGCTGAGCACTCGCACAGGAATGTCAGTGTGAGGTTGTTGTCTGATCCCACACACACACACACACACACACACACACACACACACACGTAATAAAGAAACGGCTCATATCAGAGACATGCCTGTCGGGCAGAGTGAAAGAGGTCCATTCAGCGGCGGTGCTCAGCTATGATGATTACATAATGCAGGGCATTGAGATGAGCTTTGCATTGACGGGCTGTAAAAGTCCTACACTGCTCTCTACTTGTTTTTGAATAGGTGAGAAACTGTGAACTGACTCACTATTGTGCATACGTGTAAGGAGGATGATGGGCTCTCAATAGCTTGAGATGTGGGCGATCACTTCAGTCCCATGAGGAAGATAGAGAGTTTAACATCCTGCAACTATTTATTCCCTGAACACAAACTCTTTCATTGTTTCCAGAGGAAAATGTCGCCATGAAAATGAAAATTGTGTCTGTAGGGTATATTGACAGGCAATGAGTTCACCAGGTGGTGCATTCAGAGGAAAACTCGGTCATTTATCAAGATTTTTTTTAAAAGAGAGATAAAGTGACAGAAACCGAAAGTCTGGATAGAGAACCTGATGTTTTTCTACAGCTTGACACCTTGTTCGCGAGGGTATTAAGTGCACTGATATTTGCTTCTTCGACTTCTCAGATCGTGACGACCTTGGACCTATATATCCGCAACGCCTGCCAAGAGACTGGAGTCTGTGATCACAATACCTCCTCAGGCCTTTGCAGGAGGACATGCAGTGCCAGTGTGAGTGACAGGCAGCGTGAGCCAATGAGCTTCACACCGAACCCAGCTCTAGTCCCAGACAGGGACAAACTCCCGCTCAAAAAGAGGGACCAAAGGCCGAGCTCACCATCGCAGCAGCAGCAGCAGCAGCAGCAGTGTGATGCTGCGACATTCAAGGCGCCCTACCCTTACAAGAGCCACAGTGAGTTCAAGACAAAGCACACTGGCCCTTTCCAGCCTGTACCGAGACGGGTTCCTGCACTGTACCAGCCCTGGATGCAGAGTCACCCATCCACCAGGTCCAAACCTCACGACCTCTCTGCATTCAGGGATCACCGTGGCTGGGCAGAGTGGAGACAATTCAACCCCGTGCACCCTGGATGGGCCTTTCCTCCCCACTATCAGCACCACAGCCACTTGTCTGGTACACCTGCACTCCACCTGGGCCATCCACACCTCCCCTCCAAATTCAGCCCCGTCTCCCTGGTCACTGAGGGTTTCCAAAGGGTGCGGGGAGGGTACGGCTGGGAGCAGCTCAAGACAATAAGGGACAAGAGTTTAGACACCGAGAGGCAGAGCAATGGAAGGAACAAAGGACCATATGTGAGGAGAAGAGACAGAAAAGTTGAGCATTTTCCCAGGGTTGAAAAAGCAAGTCCTCCGTCACTGAGCACATGCCTACCTCACTCTCCACTCGAGGACCTCACACTGCAATATGATGTGTTGCACAAATCAGCAAAGGTTGTCAAACATCCCGCTTCTGGACATTCCCTGATAACAGTTTCCCCTGATGATAGCTCATGCAAGAAATACACCTCCATGAAGGAGGACGCCTTGAGATCTTCTGCTCTCCCATCTTCTGAGCAGGCTTCTTCCTCCTCTTCCTCTCCGAACCTTTTTCCCTGGCTGCTCCCTCACTTCGGGGCAGGCTCTCTGATCGAGCTCAGGGACGGCCGGCTGAGGAGGGTGGAGCACCTGCAGACGGAGGACTTCATGCTGGGATCGTTGGCCTGTCCAGACCTGCGCCTGAGCTGCTGCACGGTGCAGAGCATCACCCCTTCAGCCTCCTCCTCCTCCTCCTCCTCCATCTCGCGCCTCCTCATCCTGCTCCACGACCAGCAGTCCCAGGTGAAGGAAAATCCCTTTGTAGTATGAAGTAATCATAACAGGCCCTTAACATGCATCATTTTAATAAATCTACCCAATGTTGCATTCGGATCATATGGGAGATGCTGCACAATCTTTGAATTTGACATTTAAAGTATAAGATAAATAGTGCAAATACTTAAATCCTCTCAAATTCTTCATGATAAAATGCCTTTAGTCTTTACTATTACATGTTAAAGGGCAAGGCTGGTGATATTTTATATTCTGAGTAAATACAAAATAAAATGGTATTGTCTATTGAGCCAAAACCTGATGTCTCTCAGTCCTCTGCGCCATAGAACTCCATCATCCAAAAAATATTACAATGCATAAATTGGCCAAACTAAGTGACAATGAGCATACACTGTCCTGGTAGCATACAATACCAGCACACAACATCTGTGATAATACGCAGTTAAAAATAGTCCCCATCTGCACCACTAACCTCTGTTTCAGTAACGTTTCAGGAAATAGAGCAGCCTTTGTAAAAAATTGAAACTATACGTTTGCGACCATGTCTTTCCCACACAGTGTATGGAAGAGGTTTCTCGGAAGTATTGTATAAAAAAACATCTGGCACGTCAGTTTAGGGTTTTGCTGACGGTAAAGAAAATATCTAGAATAAGCCCAACTTTATACTTTTAAACCCACTATGCGTAGATTTCTGACATTGGTGACACCCAAAGACTGACAGACACCAATGCATTCCTCCACGCCTCAGTTTTCACTGCGATTCTTTCATTTTTCTACAAACAAAAACTTCTGCCATAAGACATAACATTTGACAAGTTCTATTATTCTCTCACAAAAATAATAACAACAATGGGACTCATCTGTCTTTAGTTTTTAAATATAATTCCCAAAATAGATATTGACATTTAATCATTACTGCCTAACTTTGTGTTTGGCATGTGGTGAAATTATACTAACCACTCAGTTATATCTCAGGGGCATCAGTGTGAACTGTGAGAATAGCTTATCACCAAACTGACAGTACATGCATTCATCAATGGCCTCTATTGAATCCATTGACTGCTTCAGATAAGTAGCCTACATAAAAAATAAAAAATAAAAAGATTCTCCAAACAGTAGCACCCCCTAGTGAACAAGTGTGTAAGCTGCATTTCTGTGTCTCATCTTCCTGCACGTATGTATCATCCTCCTCCAGGAGCTGGTGGACGTCTATGTGGAGTACCCGTTCTTTGTGCGAGGGGTTGGCTGGTCCTCCTGCAGCCCTCAGAGGACTGCCCGTCTCTGTGGCCTGCATTGCCGCCAGCTCAGTGTGGGAGACATCTGCCTGGCTCTCACCCCTGTCTCGGCCTCCCAGCCTCCACCGTCAGCCACCCTGGAGCCAAAAACCTCAACCATTAAGTCAGAGGGAGGGTGGGAGTCCCTAAAGGCATCACCAGCCCGGGACCCTCCAGGGCCAGTGCTGCCAGCAGGGGGGCAGAAGAAGACGGAGGCAGACGTGGTCCGCAGGAGACACTATTCTGCCCCTGAGTTGAGAGGTCCAGGGACTAACTGCATGTAGTGAGGAGGGCTGATGCTTCAAGGACACGAAGCATGTCGATCTCTTTTAAGCTCCGCTATACTCAGCCTGTATTTGCTGTCTTTCTACCTCCCGAATCATATTTCTGTGCTTGACTGTCGTTGTTTCCATTGTACCGTAGGAGTAAAAGCTAAAGATGAAAGATAAGATAAACTCTCAGGATTCCCCCAGAGGGTTAACCTTTACTTGCAAATTTGTCAGGGTAAGTCAGGGATCAAACACTGACAATATAAGTTGAGTTAAACATTACAATTTCTGCAACGTGTCATGTGACGCTATGTGATTTATTTATTTTGGGAAGCTGTTTCAGTGACAGTGAATTTGAAAAAAGCTCTTGCAGGTTCAAAGAATATTGTTTGGGTTCTAAAGCATGTTCAAAGTGTTCGTCTCATCTCGAGCACTTCTGACTAAATCAGCCCACGTTCCTTGAACAGCAGAGAAGAATACTCCCTCAGGTCTTTCACTGCTCATCATATCGTCTAACGTTGTATCTTTTCAGCCTAAGATTATGTAAGACTTCTTTATGATCGTTAACGACGTTTTCATTCCAAATGATTGCATTTCCTTAATTCCTGTTGGAGTGAGTTTTCACATTGACAATCAACACCTCTTTGATTGCATCACTGGGATTACGTTTTACGCTTCTACCTCTATTTTCTATTTAAGGTGACAGATACGTATGTTCTGTTTTTAACGGCGTGGGCTGTGTTGTAATATGCTGTGTTGGAAGCTCTCGGCTTCTCAGTGAATGTCAGTGTGAATGCCTTTATTTGCCTGCTTGTCACAGTATATAGCTGCTTTGCTCTTTTTTCAAATGTCTGTCCGATTGTTAACAGCGGAGATGCTTCAAAGTACTTTAAAAGCACAAATCTGTGATTGGCGTACAATGTCATATGTCAGCACTGCAATGTGATTTTTGTACATAGCACTTATTTTGGCAAACTTGTAAATTGTGCAAAGTTGAAATGAAAAACCACATGGGCTCAACTATGATGTCCCAATTAGGGCAGACAGGGTGCTCTACACACAGATGGTGTGTGTGTGTACAATGTGAAACAGTTTTCTCACTGTTTAATAAATATATGTAAAGTTTCTGCCTCATTTTCACATAAATGTCAAAAACCCATGAACACTTACAAAACATTCATTTACAAGCCAGAGGTGCGTTGAATGATGCTGCAGGGAACATCATTGAGGCCAGATGAGGTAAAAAACACACACCTGCTTCTTGTTTTATAGTTTCCTTTTATTAACTTTAATCGGACTAAATCAAATTACAGCTTCCCTTTTATCATGAGAAAAGCAGCTGCAGTCGGGGCGAAGAAGGCGCACACCCTGATGTCCTTCTCATGAAGATGAATCACTGACATCGTGCAGATTTCACAGGCCTGGTGATGTCAGGAAAACTAGGTCCAACAGGCAGGTCGTCCAGTCTCACACTGTTACGAACAGTCTCGGCTGCCGTTCTTCACTGCGCTCCTCTGAATCAGCAGCACACACACGCGAGCTGCCAGATGTTATACACCTGACCTGGTCCAAGTGGCCTGCTGAACAACCAGTTCAGCAACAGCTGAATCTTTTTTTTTTTTTTTCAAGTTCCCCCTGCTGTTCCAATTCAACAGGAAGATGGTGATTTAAAGTTGTATGAGCTGTGGAATCTGTTACTAAATGCACATTTCCACCCAGGCAGTATTTTATATTCTGACGCCTTATGGTCAGTGCCTGAATTCAAATGCAGAGAGATATGAGTTGCCCATTAAGGATAATAGTAACCTTTGAATTTCATGTTTCCAGCACTGAATGTTTTGTTTGAGTCTCTGAAGTAACTCCACATTGCTTGGTGTCCTTCCAGTGCACTTTTTCTAGTCGAACTCAAGAGAAAGCAAAAGAAACGCCTTTGTTCAACCTTTCTCTGTTACCAATAGTTCTATTTGGTTTGTGGTAGTGGTTAATACTGCGTTGGAGGCTCAGCTGCTGCTCATAAAAAACAGAACGCCAGATTATTTAAAGCTCGTTCTGTGGCAGGAGCTCCCTGGTGACCAGCCAGTCAATCATCTCTTGTCTCTGGTTCCTTCACTTTCGCCTTTTTCAGCGTCCCCCTCTAAAATTGCAGAAATCACAGGGGGGGGGGGGGGGGTTTTGAGTGGTCAGTGGCAGCCACATGCTCTGACCACCATGTTGCGATACTTCTTGAGAATAACGTTGGAGCTGTCGTCAAAGTAGAGCACTGAGATGCCGTGGAGCTGCGTGGGGGCACAGCAGGGCTTGGGCACCGTGCCCGGGTTGATGAAGTGCACCTGTGGTCAGAAGAAGCATAAATTAATCTTCACAGGAAGTGGAGGTTGTAGTGAAAGTGCCATGTCATCATTGGGGCTGTCTGGGACTTACCAGAGTTTGCACAATGGCGTGATTGGTGGCATTCATGTAGGAGTTGAGAGGGAACGCGCATTCTCCCTCGCAGTAGTACGCTGCATAGCCCTCTGGTGCTATGATCCAGTCCTGCTCAGAGAAAAAACCACCGGTATATGCCAGTTAATTGTCACTCTAGGACATGTAACAAGGTGAAATTTTATATAAAAATGTGATTAAAATTGTAATTATACCTGCCATCCCAAATCTCTGAAGCTGACATACAGCTCATGCTTTTTACATCCCTCTTTGGAGATGCCAAGGTTATCTGAGATGGAAAACATGCAAGTATGAGTACACACAAGTATCAAAGTAGAAAAAGTATGAACGGCCAGTTTATCAGAGTCACTCAAACCATGACTAGAGTTGATGATAGTGAGATCTGAAGGGTTCGGGCACCTGTTGCAGCCTCCACTGCCTTTAGTGCATCTTGAACAGTCCTCTGGGGTTTGGAGCGGTTGGACTGGCGCCCCTTGTGGCCGTGGGCAGAGCGGACGCTGCGGAATCGCACCTCGTTGGCTTTGAAGAAGGCAACCATGAAGGGCTGCTTGTCCTGAGGTCCACTGCCCGTCACCAGCCCCGCCAGTCTGGGGTTCCTCCTCTGACCTATAATGGGAGAACAAAACTATTAAGAGAGTCAACCAACCACTGAAGATGACAATAACACACATCTAAGTCTCTACTAAGCAATCATTTGTTCATCCTAATATGACCACAAAACAACCAACTTGCTCTCTGTAAGAAGCCCCGACAGACAATTACTCAATATGTGGTGGTCCTTTGCCCCACAGGATTAGAAAGCAGTAAATCATCACTCCAGACAAAGACTGTAATCGTGCAATTGTTGCTGTTCCCCATATGAGTTAATGTATGGCTGTGACTGACCGTGGCTGTCCTCCAGGACCAGGTGCAGGCCGAGGTTCTGCTCAGGGTTGACCAGCCAGAGGTTGCTGGTGTCGGTCAGGTCAAAGACCAGCCAGCCCTCCTCTGCAGCCCACACTTCTCGCTGTTCCAGCAGCAAGAGCTGCACTTCACTGAGGAGAGGAGAGTATGTAATTGAATTCAAGGCATTTCAAGGTTGAAAGCATTGAGTGCCAAAACCCAGGTTTTCAATGGAGTATTGGAGTATTGGAGTAATGGAGTAATGGAGTATGTTCGGCTGCAGATGTAAATACTCTAAATTTTGCTTGGTTTGACAAAATGTCTACTGTGATTTGTTACCCATCGCTTCTTTTTACGCATATTCATTTTCATTCCTGAAATGAATTGAAAGCAAAGGCTGTCTAAAAGTGTCTGGTATGCATGGAAGGAAATTGTTGGCTGTCATGCAAGTTGCATCAAAATTAGTTTTTAATAGGCTAGAAAAAGCCCAACTACATGTGTGGTCCCGTAATTGTTAGAAAGTACTTGGACAACTTGTTTTATGTTGTTTTGGCAAAAGTACGCCAGCACATTGGGTTAAAAATGAAACGACCACTTTGAGGTTAAAGTGGTAATTTTCAGCCTTGTATTTGAAGGTGTTTACCTCCACACTCTGGGAACAGTGTAGGAATTGTTACCCTCTTTCTCTGTATTCCCCCAATTCTAGGACAATGCAGCAGGAAAATAATGTATAAAGACAGCCAAGAGGTTTATGGCCTAAAAGTGGAATGTTGTTGTTAAGCCAAGTCAGACACCTGACGTCAGTCCAACTCAGAATGTGTTTTGCTGACAAAGAAATTATTAATGAGGCTACATAGTTAATGTATGTAGGCTGCGAAGGAACCAAATATAAAACATGATAACTTTGAATAAGTTTACATTGTCCAATGACGCTGTGTCACCTAAAACTGTTCAAATATATAGAAATGGGGGCATTCCAACCTTGTTTATCAGATGTGGATTTAAACAACTTCAAACTAAAGCTGAGAGACATCTATTAAACCTAATAGTCATTGTTTCAATTTGAATCAAATATGTGCTGAAGCACAGAGCCAACACGACAGAAAATGTAAAAGTGTCCGTGTCGTGAATTGAATCAGCCAGAATTCTTCAAATAATAAATTAAAACAACAAATAAAAAATATTTTGAGTGCAGATTAAAGAAGATGTGTCTTGTCATTTCAGCCTCAAAACGATGTCTATAGCAAACTAAACATCCAGGGTGAGTCTCCTTCATGAAGCATCATGTGAATCATGCAATCCACCCACAACCCAGCAGCCATTATAAAAGCAGCACTTTCTTCACATCCGAGAAGAAATCTCCTATACTGATACGTGTCGTCTTAAGGGCAGATTTCACAGACAATGGCTGTGTTTGCAGACTGAGTTTCAGACCCTCAGGCAGACGTCTGCCTGTAGTCCTGCCGGCTGCTCGTCTGTGTGGATTGGCCTTTGTGTATCTGTGAATGACAATGGTGTTGCCTTTAACACCGTCGTCAGCCCCGCTGTCACCGGTGAAGGACTTTAAACCTACCGCTGCCAGCAGATGACTCATGTAGCTTTGATTTGTGAGAAAGAACAAAATGTGTGGGGTCTAGGTATTCTACAGTCGTGTTGTTATCCAATTTCAGAAGTGGTTTGAAAACAGTGTGAGTGTACAGAGGCTGGCAGGCTGAACGGCACAACAGAGCTACTGACAGTCAGACAGACAGAAACATGGAGGAATGACCATCTGTGTAAGAGAAAGAGAGTGGATGTCTTGAGGGTGGAGAGTATTATTTGCTGCGCGTTATAACTGCATGTCTCCTGGGGACTGTCCCGTTCTGACTGCGTGAGAGAATAAACTTGCTCTGGAGAGAATAATTGTGTTTCTGTAATTGACACTAATGTCTGTGTAAACAGCTTCGGTGCTGACACTCACATCAGCAGAAATAACCTGTGGGGAAATGCAGAGAGACACGGCCAAAGCAGACAGCTGAGTGCACATCCAGCAGCCTAACAACCAGCCAGAACAGGAAAACACACAGTAGCACAGAGGTGTTTGTTTGAACTCAACCACACTATTCAGACCATGTCACTAGCATAAGAGGATAATCATGTGTACCAGTGAAACAAGCGTTGATGACTTCATTTGAAAAATGCTTTAAAGGGTCAGTTCACCCCAAATAAAAATAAAAAAACATGCAGGTTTGGTTTTATATCTGGGTTTTGAGATATCTGTCTGAGAGACATTTGCTCCAATACAACAGAGGATCATTTCATTACATTGGTGGCGCTCACAGTACTGAAAAAGGACATTTAAAATATTCACCAGCAGCATGTCGTAGGAACTGGTTTCTAGTGTAGAAATAGTCACGATGTAAACTGTTGACGGTGGGCATTGTGAACATGTTGCTGACATTAGCTGAAATTTAGCTCGTAGTAATGCTAGTGTAGCTGTAGAACTGTTTAAATGTTACTTTCCTATACTGAGAGTGACACAAATGTAATAACGTTTGGTGTATTTGTACTTTACTTGCGTATTTCTTGCGTATTTCTGTTTACTTCATATTTCTACTTCACTACATCTCAGAGGCAAATAGTGTAATTTTTACTCACTACATTTATCTGACAGCTCCAGTTACCAGTTATTTAGCTGATTCAGATAAACACTACAAAATATTATCAATAAATAAATTACCCTGGTCTTTACTTTTGGTACTTCAAATATATCTTGAAACCAATACTAGTGTACTTTTACTTGAGTAAGGTTTTAAATGCAGGACTTTTACTTGTAACTACTTATACTTCAGTCAAATATCTGAGTACTGTAACGACTGCCTAAATGCGAGACACTACTGAGGAGATCAGGCTAATACATATGACAAAGGATAAAGCAAATCAAGGGTAAGCAGCAGTAATTCCTGTGAAATGTTGTAAAGAAAGCATCCGTACCTGTTTGGAGGCTCCTGCAGGACCTGGTACACACCGACTCTGAATGTCTCGTTCTCATAACGTTCCTGGGTGAAATCTTTATAAATCCTGAACTCTGCTGCTGTGACAACCTCGCCCTCGGGAAAGTGGGAAAGGTCGAACCGAAATTGTCTTCTGTGTTGCTGGTGCGAAAGATCCTGATCCTGATCGACTATCGGAAAGAAAAACAGAAAGCAATAGAGGTGATTAATCAACATTTGATTGAACTGCTTTATCAAAATGCTCCATTTATAATCCACCAGATAATGATACCATTATAAGAAGTGATTTATTGTTCGCCGCATCAGCTGACACACACACACACACACACACACACAGTGAAATAATACTTCTGCATGGGAAAGTTTGCACATCTGAGGGAAAGGCAAACCACTGTTTGTATGGTGAGCCAGTCGGTGGTTGCATATCTGTCAAAACTGTTGCAAAATCAAACGTTGCTCTGATGTGTGTCACTCTGCCCACATCTCGGAAGCACTGGGTCAGAAATAGGGAAAATCCTGCTGTGAAGCGATTGATCTAAGCATCACTAAAGTCTGCCATACGTGCCAATATATGTGGGGGGGGGGAAATAACACACTCCGGGCTCAGTTCGGCTCCCTGTTTAAATTGCACACATGTGCTGACCACAAGAAAAGGCCCGTTAAAGCACTGCCCGGAAAACCGCAGCTGCCAGTGTGCTTTTACAAACACACTCACATAAAGTATAGAAAGACACACAAATTCATGTGTGACTTAGCTACCAGAGTCTGTACCACCCACACCTCCCTGATCATTTTGCCATGTATCGCTGTGTATGTGCGGGCAGAGGATAAAGTAAAGCAGCAGTCGCTGATGGCACTGTGGGGTTTCCGACCCGCCCTGAGCCAGCTGAAGCTCTCCAACTCTCAGACTTTCCAGAGGAACGGTGGTCAGAAAGACCCCGAAAGCTTCCTGAAGCTTTCCAGTGTCGTTGTTTTTACAGCGTTAGCCAATGTGTTTGTCCTTGGAAAGAGCAGTGGAGGTCTCTGGTGAAGGTGTGCAGAGCGGAGCAGCGATTAGTCACCTTAAACACATCCTGCCCACTGGCGTACACCATGACATCATCATGACATCAGCCTGCACTCCCACTGATGGTCCACTATTGTTTCAGTGCACTGACAACCAAACACACAGCACCTCAAAACTAGAAACAGAAACTGTTTTTTTTCACAAAAGAGCACACACACACACACTACACTGACTCACAGGCTTCTAAAAACAATTCTAACGACACAGAAACACACACGTTGATCGTTAAGAGCAGTGCATTCTGAGCCCTGCTAGTCATTTGTTTGACCGCAATTAAATGCTGGAAGGGAACGAGGGGTGTTTTTATGAAAGCAATAATTGCTTGTAAGGACTCGGTGTGTTTATGTTAGGGACCATTAGCTGCAGAGATCAGGCCACAGATATGCAAACTTCCCTCTGGGAGGCATTTCAACACTTCAGATTACTCCTGACACTGCGGGGCCACACAGCCACGAAGCTATCATTGACCTGTGGCAATTTTATAGTAAATGTTTTTTTTTTACCCTTTAGCATGGGTGGTTTAAAGATGTATCATCACGTCTGCATAAAAATAAAACTTCAAAAATTACTAAAATATAACCTTTGTGGATAATAATACACTTCAGACATTATTTAGTCATTCTATGCAACAGTCAAGCTCAGGCTTTAATTTTCAACTGCTTGAAGTTAGTTGTAAACCTTTTACTCAAGTGAACATTTTTTCGCCCTTTAAAATCCATGAATGTCTGCATGCGCTGACAAGTTTGACAACATTTCTAAAGCTGTTTCCTTCCAGATTATTAAAACCACCAAAGAGGCATTTGCTGAACAAATATACAAGTATGTATACATTTCTATCCTACAGACTGTAGCACCATGTATGCTGATTGACGACAAACCAAATCTACTGTAAGTATTTCTGAACAAGGTTTAAAAAGACAGACGTGGGCTTGAAGAGTCTCGTCAGAGAGGAATTATTTTGCACACAGTGTATAAATAATGAGACGGTTAATGCGATTTTCTGGTGGGGTAAAAGAAATTCTTAGTATGATCTCCTTAGGCTTCTTACAGATCAGCTTAACAGGACAAACACATTTCTTCTCGCTTGCTCTCAAAAACACAATACACCTTCTGTTCTCCAGCGACACGGCCGTTCCTCCAGCTGTTAGTAGAGCATTTTGTACCCTTTCTATTTTCATTAAAGCCAGTGACATTTCTGGTCATCGGGCCTTTTCCCATGCACTGCAGGTGTGTTGAGGTCAATGCAACAAAAAAAAAAGCCCATACTGAACGCCGTCGATACGACGAGCACGAGAGCAGAACTGCAACAACTAAGTCAGTCTTCTGCACTACATTTGATGTATTTCTTTATAAATAAATGTACAAAGAGGGACCACAAAATGTGCAGCGCAATAGCAGCTGCCTTGTGTAATGTTGCATGACAATGAGACGAATGCTTCCTGCTGGTGTTTCTGAAGTATGACCCGTGGTTTGGCATTCTAACAGAAGGAAACACATGCAGCCATGTATGTGTATCAACATGTGTGCAGTGATGCAATATACTGTGTGCGTGCATAGACTCTTTGATATGACTACACAAGCCCTTAAATATAGTTTAACAAATAAAAAAAGAGGGGTTGAACCTTTCACTTTAACTTTCCTCAATCCTTTCCTTTTTCCATAATTTATTTCATACTGAGTAGATGACAATTGTCTAAAATATTATTCTATGCATTGTCCACCTGCAGGATGTACCTGGGTGCACTGGGAGAAGGGGCTGGGCAGCTCTACAGCAGCTCTCCCTCACACTGGAAGTTGTGGTCTTTGGAAGGGAAATACCATAATCCAGTTCAGTCTTGAAGCGATCATCCAGGGACCACCAAGATAGAGTCACTGCAGCACTTTGTGGGAGCCCCAGCTAAAAACTCTGACAATCATCAGCACAGGAGGAGGCCGTGGTGGGCTTGAGAGAGAAATAATGCACACTCATTGTGTCCGTTTTTTCCTCCTTCCTCTTTATAATCAACCCCCTCAGATGTGGAACCACAGAAGTCTGCTATGAGTTTTCAGAAACAATGTTTCCAGATCTCATTAGCTAAAGACCGTCAGTTAAAAGTTCATGACTGAGGACACAAATTGTTATGTTTTTTTTAAAGCCTCCAAATGTTTTGTATTAACTACACATGTATACGCAGAGAAATAAGTCTAAATGGCTCTTCAGTCTAAAGGCTTCCATTCAATCTCAATGGCATACAAACAGACAGAATGGGTTAAAGGTTTATTGGAGCTGTATCTCAGATAAAAGAAAACTTCATCTGTTCAGGTTGACCTATAACCCGCCTCCTGAGGTCAAAGGGGGGCATAAAGGAGACACAGGTTGGTTTTGGGTGTAACCACATCCGGATAAGAGCCAGAGGCACCATGCCGTCTGCTGCCTCACCATAGTGATATCAGAGCCGCTGTAGGATCTCCAAGGGAAACAAAGGAAGGATTTGCCTTTAATAAATGCAATAATGTCTGCGTGAGCCTGTGACCCATGTGATTTGCGCCCTCCAAACAAACACACAAACACAATACAGGAATGCAGTGCACACAACACAAGCACCTGCACTATCAGGGATTACTACAGCAATAACATGTGATGCAGTTAGTATCTTGATCTAACTTGACTCTCACTCCCTAGAGGTTTAGAAATGCCCGTCCAATTCCTGGTCATGCGAAACAAAGCTATGCTAAAGCCTCCCCCTCAAAGCTTTGAAGGGATTCTGGTGAAATCGGATACAGGCATGTTGTCATAACATTTACAGCTCGGAATGCTTAATGCCTGATCTCAAGTAAAGAAAGTGACCTAAAAGCCACAATGTCAGAAACACACACACTTAACCAATGCACTCTGTGGTGGCTGAATATCTCACAACAAAATGGAAAGCATTTTAAATCTTGGATTCAATCAGATAACAGAGATGAAACTTGAACCCCTGGACAACATAATAAGTACTCATTGATTTGGACATTTTGCAAATAATACTCCCATAGGCTTATCATTTAAATAAATAAGAAACATGTTCATGAAGCATTATCAAAGTCCCTCTAGTAACGTTTAGTAAAGCCTAGACTTTAAAACATATGAACACAAATAGAGAATGTTATGTTCGAATTAAAAACAAGACGCTGTCCATATAAAGTCAGATTGTAAACTTACCGAGATTGACAAAACTCATCACCGTGTCTGCGTCATCTAGCAAGCGGCTGTCCTGTGGGGTCACCATGGGGGAGACCTGGGTCGGTAAAACGGGCTTGTAGTAGGAGTATCCGGGCAGCTCTGCGTCTGTAGAGATGGTGTTATAGAGGTCCAGCATGAACATCGGGGCAGCGTTGTATTTGGTGTGGACGTGCGGCCGCGGACGATGCGGCAGCCCCAGGATGGAGAGGATCTCCCGCTGCATCTCCCTGCGCTCTTGGCTCCGCAGCCGCCGCTGGATGAAGCTGGAGCGCACCTCGTTGTCCACGGAGAAGTTGGAGAAGGCGACCTGCGTGGCCGACACGCAGTGACCCCATGACTGGAGGATTGTTATCGTCACCAGGGCGCTTGTCACAATTGTTCCCATTTTTACGCGCGGCTATAGTCGAAAGTCAGGATAAGACTTTGGATGCGCTTCCTACATAGCCTACACACTTTCCCTATTAAGAGTAAAACACACTATCCTTTCAGAAGAGCGTGCCCTCATCATCTGTTGTTGCGCGCTGTCTTGGTCGTGCGCTCCTCTTGATGGGAATTTGGGAATGGATTTTATCGAGGCGCTGTTTCAGGGGAGGGGCAGAAGGGGTTTAGAGTGGGATAAACCAATACTGGAAAGATTGGGAGAGTTTGTGGGGGTGAGTCAATGAGGGGTAATAGCTCAGTGTCCTGTCATGAAGTGCACTTCTCTATCTTGGTAATAAGATAGGGTGTGGACCTTTCACACAAAGTGTCCAATCACTGCGTCCTTTGTTTGGACATGATTGTTTGACCACTGATGAAAGTGGACCTTTTTTTGTCTTCTAGGCAGTAGCCTGCGAGCCATGAACCCATGGTTCATCTACATCGAATTATTTTCAAATCACATTCTCCATAATTTTTAAATGTATTGTCACAGTGCCTCAACACTGGGAACATGGGGTTACTTTAACACTTAGTGAAAAAAAACGCTTAATGATCAGTCCAAAGGTAAAGAGGTAAAATCCTTTAATCCCTCCTTCAACGCAGACACCTTTGAACTCAAACAATAAACTCGGGCCCACCCTAATTGTTGAGGGGTTTGAGTGATCAGCAGTACAGGCACATGAAGGGACATGCCAATAGCCCCAATGACTTACTACAACAATGTGTAAAGCACTCTGTGACTCCTTTAATAGAGAGGTAATGGGGGTGGGGTGGACAATGTATGACAAAGCAAGAATCCTACTAAATACAGATGTGTGCTTTACCGAGTTACTGAGACAGCGGTGACTGGATCAGAACATAATTGGAAGTTAATGTGTCATAGCCACAGAATAAAGTGGCCTTTTACTAACCCATACATGAACTAAAATCACACAACCAAATTTGCACTTGCACCATACAACAGTCACTTGAGATGTTTTATTTTCTACCAGCAGAAGTCACTTTATGACTCATCCCTGTATACTCTTTTAACGACAAGAGTCCCCCCTTTCCACTACAAACATCTGTAAACAGTAACCATTTAAGATGGTGCAATTCTGTTTTGCTTAAGGACTGTTAATGCATACAGGTCCTACTGACAGTATATCCACGTCATCATCCCAGATCCCACACATTACAACTGGCAAAATCAAAATTTGAATATAAAAAGAAAACAGGCTTGGTTATTACCAGTGTTAGAGAGTACATAGTATCATTATATAATTATAAGTAAAATAGTAGGTAGGTAGCCTACTTTATAGTATCTATTTGATGCTACTTCTAGTTCACTATATTTCAGTTGGCAATATTGTACATTTCACTCCACTACTCACCTGAAAACTGTCACAAATCATATTTATTGTATGTACAGTCATTTTGATATATTTCTTGAATTAATTTTTCTTTCAAATTTAGAGTCAAATTCCTGTGTACAATGCACACTTGGGTGAAAAATGTGATTCTGATTGTGGTTGGCACTCCACTAGTATTGTACACATATAGACATATTTTACATATGGGTGCATTTTTGTGGCAGGCAGATGAGGTGCACACTTGAACTACTGGGGCTCGGGGTTGTCGGTTAGGAATGATGGTAACCTGGCCTTCACTTCTTTTCCACCTGATCTGAGATAAACTAGCTTTCGACGAGATACAGACCGAAAAATCGGCAGTTTATACCACACAGATCTGAGTTACTTTAATTATACTGTCCATCAACGTGACTTGCTTTCATGTACTGCCTCCAAGCGTTTTGCTCGTGACATTGCATGTTTTTTTTTTGTACCGGGTCCGTTACGTCATCAAACTGCGACATATCGAGGAACAAGCGCCACATTTTCTGATGCGCCAAAGTATTTGGGCATTTCCAGCGTTACGGCACATTTATCTACAGCACAACACATTTGGGGTGAGTATATCCATGTGGTCGTAAGACTTATCTGCAGATAATACAATGTGTTACACTGGGAAGTTTGTCTTAATTGTCTTACATTAACGTTAGCTACCCTGCCACAGCAACTGATAAACTGAGTTAGCGAACGCTAGCTAGCGTTGAAATATCACGTTGTTTTCTTACGCTAATGACTGAAATAGAGAATGTTAAAGTTACCTACGCTCAAACGTATTTTATACACCAAACACGGTCAAACTGCCCATATGTTCTCACGTTAACAAGCTAGCTGACGTTAGCATTTGGAGCTAGCAACGGTAACTGATGTATCGTGAGTTAGCGTCAACATTAGCATCGTCTTGCCAAGTGGCAACTGTTTTGGTTTGTTTCCTGATATATAACCGTAATCTTTTTATTTTAAGTTGATAACTGAGTGCTATGATAAAGGTCGGTAGCTACAGTAATGTTGTGTAATGTACAGTATGTGCTTGCTTACACTCCCTTTTTAAGATGCAAAGCTACATACAGTGAGCGTCAGCTAATGCTACCTGTTACCTCATGATATTGATGACAGTCTGCTATTGTGTAGATTACACCGTGTCTCTGTCTTCTCTCTCAGGCGTGCGGTACGAATAACGTTGATGTACTATGAGTTTATTTGGGACAACCTCCGGGTTTGGAGCAGCAGGGGCAGGAGTCTTTGGAAACGCAACAACAGACAGCCACAACCCCATGAAGGTACACCAGCAGACTACAGGACAACAACATTTTATAAACTCTTATGATGGTTCTCTGAAAACAGTTTTTATTTGTTTATGTTCCAACAGGATGTTGAAGTGACTTCACCTCCAGATGACAGCATCAGCTGTCTGGCGTTCAGCCCCCCCACCATGCCGGGGAACTTCCTCATCGGAGGATCCTGGGCCAACGATGTGAGTTATTTATTCAATGATAATAATGGTGAACAGTCATCGATTTAATTTATATTATTCACCAGGCTTGTCTTCCATGAAGGACTACTTCTGCACCAGATAATGAGTATCGTATAGTATGCTGGTTAAACACAGTCTACGTATGTGGTATCATCTGACTGTAGGTCCGGTGCTGGGAGGTCCAGGACAATGGGCAGACTGTCCCCAAAGCCCAACAGATGCACACAGGTCCAGTGCTGGATGTATGCTGGAGTGACGTAAGTGTCTTCATACGAAGTAGCTAAAGCCCCGGAGTAGATGCTATCTGCTGGGCCATGGAGTCATTTATGATGCGCGTTTCTTTTTTTTTTTACCAGGATGGGAGTAAAGTCTTCACTGCTTCCTGTGACAAAACAGCCAAGATGTGGGATCTTAACAGCAATCAAGCTATGCAGATTGCACAGGTTGGATGAGAGTAAACAAATGAACTATGTGGTCATAATAATGAAGCAGAATCATCTTACACTTCTTCACCGTTTCTCCTCCCAGCACGACGGTCCGATCAAAGCAATCCACTGGATAAAAGCCCCGAACTACAGCTGTATCATGACCGGCAGTTGGGACAAAACACTGAAGGTACAACAGCACACAGAACATTTCAACACATCTTGTTTTTTTGCATTTAGGATCCCAAGAATATCTGAAAATTTACGATTGGCCATTCTGCTTCCCGTTTTCTGGTAATCTTAATTTCAGTCACCTCTGGACCATCAGCATTTTATCAATCTGCGATGGCAACTATTGAGACTTTTTGGTTGTATTTGTGTAGACACGTAAATGTAACCATGCTACTCACTTATCAGAGCTAATCAGATAGTTGGCATATCTACATTTTGTTTTTCTCTTCAGTTCTGGGACACCCGCTCTCCCAATCCCATGATGTCTCTGCAGATGCCAGAGAGATGTTACTGTGCAGATGTCGTAAGTGGTTTATGAGGATTATAACAAACACTGTAATACTTAGTGAGTAGATATTTAAATATGTGACTCTTTGTGTTGTTTTTTCACCTCCCTGGTTATATGTAGGTGTACCCCATGGCGGTTGTTGCCACAGCGGAGAGAGGCCTGATAGTGTACCAGCTGGAGAACCAGCCCTCTGAGTTTCGCAGAATAGATTCTCCTCTCAAACATCAGGTGAATTATTCTCCTCCATGAAATATTTTCTCATTGTCTTTTCTTAGTTCTAACATCTCTCTGTGTACATCGAGCCACTTCTTCTGGTAGTTTTATGTACAGCCGGATTATCTTTATTTTACTAGATGCTGGATATAAAGTCAAACTTAAGATAGATCCTTTTCATTTATACCTCTTTTGATCCAATGCACATTTCTGCCCTGTTCCCGCAGCACCGCTGTGTTGCCATATTCAAGGACAAACAGAACAAGCCCACTGGCTTTGCACTGGGAAGCATTGAGGGCCGGGTGGCCATCCACTATATCAACCCTCCAAACCCGTGAGTGTCTAAAACAATCAATAAGTTAAGACACTGCTATCACTGTCAAAGGCCTGAAGCAAAACATGACGTGAATATGTTCCCTGATCCCATTCAGAGCCAAAGACAACTTCACCTTTAAGTGTCACAGGTCGAATGGAACCAACACAACCACTCCACAGGACATCTATGCTGTAAGTTGTTCATGGTTTCTGAAACAGTGTTTACATTGTGAAAGGTTTGTATCTTTTGTGCTCTGAAATGAGATTGTATGAACTCATTATGTTGGAACATAGACCCATTCCACCAGTTTGTTGACTTTATTGCAAATTCTTACAATAGACCTTTTTGCACAACAGTCATTCTGTTTGTCATCGTAGGAAAACCGTAGGTGGAACTAAGGACAAAGGTGATAAATGCCTTGGAACTGACTAACCTAAAATTAAAATGAATGTAATTAATGGCACTTTAGCACAGTGTTCAATATCTAAGATCTATATTAATGTGAATATGGCTTAACATTAATGTAATTCGCATTTTTAAATGCACCCAATTAATATATAGTTGCTGCATTCTTTGAATAATGGAATGATTCCCTCACAAATTTGCATTTGTCATATCCACTGATTTTGAATGCAATGAGGTTGACGCCCACTTTGCTGGACAGCCCTTGTGTATCTTTTCACAGACTCATTGCAAAATAGTCACACTAACCAAACTAGTGTTAATGTTCCCTCGTGTCTCACCTCATGATTTCCATTCCCCCCACCATCAGGTGAATGCCATCTCCTTCCATCCTGTCCACGGCACGCTGGCTACTGTGGGCTCAGACGGACGCTTCAGCTTTTGGGACAAAGACGCCCGCACCAAGTTGAAGACCTCAGAGCAGCTCGACCAGCCTATTACAGCTTGCTGCTTCAACAGCAACGGCAACATCTTTGCATACGCCTCCAGTTACGATTGGTCAAAGGTAGGTGTTAAATCTTTACAATTGTGGTAAGCAGGTGTTTGTATTTCAACTACATCAGTAGAAAACTGTGGCATGCACCTCATGCTGGCCTTCTCTCTTTGTAATATTGTGCTCTCGTCTGAATTCGTCAGGGCCACGAGTACTACAACCCCCAGAAAAAGAACTACATCTTCTTGAGGAACGCTGCCGAGGAGCTGAAGCCTCGGAACAAGAAATGGTGAGAGAAGTGCAGCCACTGTCTGTAAACCTGGAGACCGCGGTCGCCGTACTGGGGCTGCCCCTCTTCTTCAGCACCTTTTTTGTGACTCGCACTGGGGCCTTCAAGGCACCCCGTGATCCCTGGCATGCATAACGTGGGCATGAGTCCGATGTCTGTACTGCCGTGTAATAATACAAGTAGCCATTTAGTATGGGAATGGTACCGTACTGACCTGAGTGAGGTCATTTTGAAGGCTTCTGTAGTTTGTGCTGTAAAGCTGCACTTGTACAGTCAGGAATTTTGGGATGAATTTAACTTGTTAGCACGAAGGCTTGGCAGAGTTTTCAATGACACAAAGAGGTATTTAATGATTATTTATGTAATTATGGAGATAACAATGAAAAGATTCAAGAAACATTGAACACAGGCTAGCAATGATTAACAATGAGTCAATTGCACTGATTGATTTTTGTCTGCTGAAGTGTGATACTGTTTATTCTGTGCAAAAAGGGGACACGGTGAACACTCTTTTAGGAATAAACAAAAAATCAAGAAGAATGTTCTTTGTGACTGACGGCTCCCTCCTGTCTTTTTAGATTCGTCGTGCCAAGTCGCATCTCTTGTGAAGAAATGTGGAAGACCTGCTGCTTAAGTGTGTCTGTGTGTGCGCTCGAGACTGACTCCTTCCTTTCGGCAAACACCTGGACCAATGCCGTGGTGCTGCGTTCTGTGCATGGACCAATCAGAGGGGCCTACCCAACCTGGCGTTTGATGACAGCTACGTGACAATTGGTCGTAGGGGTCATCATAGAAAGGGAGGGCTTAGTTTGGCATTCGTTTTGACGTTTCTAATTTTTTATGTGTCCAGCTCCTCTTTTTTCAGTTTGTTTTTTTACAGCTATCCAAAGACATTTCTTTCTCTTATGATTTGCTGTTACTCCGTGACTAAAACTGGGATGTAAAATAAATAACCACGTGCATACTATTAGATTTGAACATGTTTATTCCAACCTGAGGGAGTAGGTTAAATATTAACCTACTGTGTTTGGTGTTTTACGGGTGTGTTAGTGATTCACAGAACTGTCTTGTGCATGGCAACCCATTAACCACTCTCTGGTGTTTCAGCTGTAAATCTCTCTATGATGTAGGTCTCTCACACATGTTGGTGTCTTTACATTGGAATCATCACAACATCAAAAATGATAAACCTTGGACGTCTGTATCACAATGGCCCCTCCTGTCTGCTTGTTTTAACCCAAATTGACCAGCAGGTGGAGCACTTTGCCCTTCGGTGTCTTAACTGCAACAGTTATGTGGGAAAAGTCAAAGAGCTGAGGTTAGAGAGCAAAGCAGGACAAATGAGATCAAAGCAGTTCAGTGGGGTTCTTCATCCAGGTTAAGTCCTTTTGGCCCCCGCCAAATACATGGCTGGAAATGGGGGTAATTTACCAAGAGGATATGAATGAGGTAGCATGGGGAGCTACAAAGGCCATGTGTGAAAAGTGAACCAGTTCATAGAGGAGAAGGTGTGAATTAAATGCCTTTTTATTGAGGTCATTAGTGTGTCACCTAACTGTTAACTTGACCCTTGGTACTTAGCAGTGGAACTCCAAGGCACCGGGGGCGGGAAGATATGCTGCTGCCAGAGCTCACCGGCTCCTCTCTGCTTTTCAAGGGGTGACACTTGTACCGCACCTCTAGACCACCGAGTCCTGTCCTGTACCAAGTTTATCTTACCCGATTGAGTCCACGCATGAGCATATGTGAGGCTGACTCACTGGCTCCTATATTACAAGAAGAGTTGGGGTTTTTTGGGACAGTCGGGCAATTAGAAAGCTTACTGTTGGATTGACCTGTTGCCATGGACCCTTTGGATCAGCCCATTCATGCAAAGAGGTCATCAGTGTTTCTACGCAGCATGTAGAGATGTGTAATGGCATCAACAGCACTGGAAAAATAAGAGCTTGAAGTTCCAGTGCACATGTTTCCAGTGCCTTTTTTCTTTCTTTGCAAAATGTGCCAGTCATTTGCTTTTATTATAGGGTAATAACAGGAGGCCTGTTCTAAGGGTCCAATGAAGTAGTCATATTGTACATTAACCAGTTTAACAAAAGGACACAGCTATCTTTACCTGTCAGGGCGAAACAAATGTCCTCTCCAAAAGGGATTAAGGAAAAATCAAAACAACTTTATACATACTTGTAGTGGTTTTAGATTAATGTTCCGTGGCATGTTGTGCTGTACCATTATTCCAGACTCTAATTTAAAGAAGATTTTAAAAAAGACTTAGAATATTGTAAAAGTAAACAATGATGTGATTTCCCATGATAGGACACTTTTTAAAGGGAAGGTTACATGCCCAGCATAAACAGGTGTCTTAGTTGAAGTGGTGTGGTATCCACTGTTCTTTTGTTTATGACTGCATCGCATAATTCATGTATTTTTGCGTCCTGTTCATGGTGTATGTGCTATGTCGCAATTATAACGTGAAGTCGCGGCAAAAGCATAATGGGCATACTGTAATGGCTGCTTTTTTTTTTGTTAAAGTTTGAAAAAAGGTAAAATAGGTCAGAAGCCGAGGCAATTACTTCCTCATTACAGTAGTACCGTGTACCATGTGGCAAAGCCGCGCTTTCTGCCGTACAGTTCGGGCTTTTCTTTGTGTCGTAAAGGACAAAAGCAGGTGCAGCACAGCGCCGAGGAAGGCGGACCAATGGGAGGAGCCGCTGCCCAAGTGGGGCTCTCACCGGTCACGCTGATTGGTCTAGAGGTTCGGTGGGCGTGGTCTCGGTCATGGCATATAAAAGCTCCCGGCACTTTTTCCTCACAGCGGCAAAGAAAAGAAGTTTGGACGCGTCCTCGGCAGCTCGTACTTGTCATCATCAGGTTGCAACAACTCGGAGCGGAGGTCACAACACGAGAGGGAAGCTGCAGCATAATAACAGTGAAATACTCAGTTGTGTTGGACTGATGCTGGGACGTTGTTAGGCGCTTAGTACATTTTTTGTTCTCCAGCGTGCCTCTGGTGTTCTCTCTCCCACGACTGACCAATGCTTCTGCATCAGTTCATGAACGGCGCCCTGGAAGTCATGCATCCCTCAGCGATCCAGAAAGACACTACTTTTACCAAAATCTTCGTCGGTGGGCTGCCGTACCACACCACCGACGCCTCACTGAGAAAATACTTCGAGGCCTACGGGGACATTGACGAGGCTGTGGTGATAACGGACAGGCAGACCGGTAAATCCAGAGGATACGGCTTTGTGAGTACAAACAACAACAGCAGCCATGCACCCGACATCCACCATTAGACACGTAGCTCTCAGTCACAACTTCTAACACTATCACATTATAACTTACTTTTTTTGTCAATAAAACATGCGTGTTTTTAGGGTGTCTGCACAACACTTGCCTTTGTGCGCGTTGGTGTCTTTCCGCCATATGGGAATTATGTATCAATACGCGTCCTTGTGAGGTGCATCTACTGCATGTAGTCATTTAGATGCATGTCAAAGGGAATCCTTCACTGAAGCTTACACTCGTCATTAAACAGCATCTGCTTTGTTTTTTTTTCGACTGGCTTGCTGTTATTTTAGCTTAATGGGCATGAGGGATCACACGAGTTGATGGGTAACTAAGAAGATTATATTTCAACATATGTCAGATGTCCCCCCCTCTCAATGGAGCCCCCCCCCCCTCCTTACTCACCCTTGAGCAGCCCCAGCTTATGGCTGTGTGTGTGTGTGTGTGTGTGTGTGTGTGTGTGTGTGTGTGTGTGTGTGTGTGTGTGTGTGTGTGTGTGTGTGTGTGTGTGTGTGTGACAGTTTGCACTCCCTGCTCGCTTTATATGGTTATTTTGGAGCAGTGGGGAGGTTGACCTTGCACACCCTGCCCTCCATTGTCAAGTAACGGAGCAGTCGGCCGTAGCACGTGATTTGCATCACATCTTGGCTGCTTGGAAAGAAATTCCTACAACGACAAATTGGCTCTCTACTACTCTACAAATTAATGTTAAGCCTCCCTTTGATCTTATCTTTTCTTTTTTGGAGTCTGTGAGGAGTACAGGCCATTTAAAATACCTTTTAGTTAACACAATATAAACCACGCTGTACTTTAATCGACCCTGCCTTCTGATCTCTGTTCATGTTGTGTACGGTGGGAAAAGTGCTGTTTATCGCCACATTAATAACAACTTGAGCCCCCTGGCCACGGTTGCTTGAAGTCAGATTATTGAGAAATGTCCAAGGACTCTTGTGATGTCTCATTTAAACCTACAATAATAGGTTACTTGTCCTGTTCCAGACACATAGAGATGGTTATTCTCTCTTGGACACAAAGAACAGAAGCGGCCCAAGAAATGCAAATATTTACCAGAGCCTCCAAAAGACACATCAGTGCTAAAGTACTGTCAGGCCAAAGAAGGAATGGAAAACTGCCATGTGTGCATGTTTATCTTCCAAAGTCAGAATCGTAAGACAATTGCTCTCGGTGTTTACACATCAGCTCCCTAACTCAGAGGAAAGCCGTCCCGTGAGTCTAGCTGGTATCCAACGGCTGTGTGTTGAGGCCGGTGTTTCAGGTTAAACAGGCTCGGGGAGATGAGGGTGCTGCCAGGGACGCGGCGCGCATACCCGTGGTTGATCAGCACTTTCTGCACACTTTCCGTGTGGCATGAGGCAACCTGCTCATTCTGTTTTCTGAGCGGCCCGGTCGGAGAGGAAGCTGGCAGCAGGAGTGGAGGGAGGCGCTCCGAACGCTGAGCGCACCTTTTTTTCGAAACGCACACTTTAGAGGTGGATTTGTAAACCCCCCCCCCCCTTTCCCCACAGCAAGGCTCTTCACAGTGTAAACACAGCCTTGTTCCTTCCTGTGTGTTCACAACATAGGCCCTGGAGTGGGCTTTGTTCCGGATCCTTCCACAATGAAGAGGCATACTGCCTTTTTAAAAACGTCCTCTTAAACAATGCACGGCGTGGCCTACATTCGCTGCACACCGAGGTGACTGAACCCTCCCGAGTTGGCAGAATGTGGCAATCAAAACAGAAGGGCTCGTCTAATGCCAGGAGGGAGAGAGGAGGGGTGGACTAATACCAATCTCCTTAATAAATGTGTCCCTAATTGGATAAGCTCCTTGTTGCTCTTCCCAGAACCATATTTCAGCAGGTCTGCCGGGCCCGAGTGGCAGTCAAGTGGCTGGCTACTGCTGCTGTGGGCAGTTTTCAAAGCTTATCATTGTGTTCTTTGTTTGTCGTTTCTCTACAGTGGAAAGCCTGTAGGGGGGGTTTGTGATAAGACCAACAGACAAAGTCCATTTTTATGCATCGCGAGTGCTTTTGGTTTTTATTCTACCCTGAATAGTTGACTTATCACCAGCCGTGCTAGAGACTCCTAGAGAGAGACTCCGTGCTACCGTCCGTTACATGAGATGATGACATTTTTTTCATTTTATTTTAAAACCTTGTTCTCGACTCCGTCACCAGGTGACAATGACAGACCGAGGAGCAGCTGAGAGAGCCTGCAAGGACCCCAACCCCATAATCGACGGCAGGAAGGCCAATGTGAACCTGGCCTACCTGGGGGCCAAACCCCGCAGCATACAGACGGGTGAGATGCTATATGTTGTGTTAATGTTCAGTTAACTCAACCATGAAGTCGTGGAAATAATGGTCCTGATCAACCAATGGTGATTGCAGCGTAAATCACACAGAATATACGGTATGAATATCCAAAACGTAAAACAATAAATAAACAAAACTATATTCAAATAAAACTGGTTTTAAAAACTAGAGCTGCAAGCAGGTGTACCCGGGTTCAAGCAGTGTTAGTCCAGTAACACAACCCATACGGTCCATATGCAGCATATTTTAAATTGTCAACACCAAATATTTTTCAGTTTCCCCAGTGCATAAATGCTTCACTGGTGCTTATTACGCATTCGTAACTGTTGTTCCATTTGTGGTAGGTTGGAAACAGGCACTGCCTCTGTCTCTCCGTGCCCTCTGTGTATTGTTCTGTGGTCCTCCTCTGTAAATGCAAATATGTGTGTGTGTCTCTGACAGCCGTCCTCCTATCTTCCAGGCATATCCATCGGAGTGCAGCCCATTCACCCAGCGCTCATCCAGAGGCAGTATGGGTAAGTGAGCGGGAGTGGGCGCTTGTATTGCACTCTGTGGGACGCCACTAGGCTACTGTTTCTTTGACAAACGGGGGGGGGGGGGGGCCTCTGGAAAGTACATGTCAGTTTCTGTGTCCACATGCAACTCCAGAAGTAGGCTATTAGCATATTTGAGTTTTGTAGGGCCGGGTGATGTTTCACGTATCTGTGGTAATAGAAGAGCATTCCAGAGGTGAATGTGTGACTCACTTGTGGACTTCTGTCCTCTTGGCTCGTGTAGCTGCCTGAGTGGGCTCCGTCGCTGAGGCGTCTTCCTAGAAGTGGCCGTGTTGTAGAAACAGCCCGGGTAGCGTCTCGGAGCCACGGTCTGCTGGGCAGCTAATGAGCATTTCACTGATGTAATGAGTCTCCTCATCCCCCGCAGCCCTCAGATATCATCTCTCGCCACTGTTCATATAATACACGCCAAAGAAAAAACCTTCAGATCTGTCTGGAAGATTAACATACCCAGAGGGAGTCAAGTTAACTTTACAAAAGTGGTTTTGTGTTCCGATTTTGATTCCTGGTGCTTTATAAAAATACAAACAAACGGCAACATTTCTATGTTGAGATCTAAGTAGCCCTGAGAAGAAGCGGTTGATTATTTGATGAACAGAAAGGTCATTTATCAAGTATAAATGAAAACATCTGTTGGTTCTAGCTTCCTTCAATTTGCTCATTATAAATTGAAGAAAAAGATATTTCACCAGAGGCCTTCTCCACTGTTTTAAGACTACATTATTAATCCAGTAATTGAAACAAAATTATCAACAGATAATCTATAATGAAGGTAATAATTACTTGCTGCACAAAATATGTTTTCAGGAAGGAGCTGAACAGAAAATGAACGGTCAACAACAACTGATAATCCGTTGACTATTTCAGCCGTTTTCCAGCATAAATAACAAAGATTCAGTGACTCTAGCTTTGTCAAAAAAAGCTGGATGTCAACTTGCTCTTTTTAAAATGTTAAGTGCACTTTAATTGTGTCTGACATTTCATGAATTACATGACAAATAAAAACCACAACGGGCAGATTGATGTATAATGAAATAATCGGAAGTGCAGCCCGATCCAGTTTTTGACTCCAGAGTGTTTTAAGAGCTACACGGAAATCCCAGGACAATCCACGAAACAAAAGAAGAAACATTTGGTGTTTTTTTGTTTTTCTTTACGGTTGATGAACCCAAAAAAAGACAAGAAATTCATATTTGCCATACTCTGTAATACCTTACTGGGTCTGAATGATTAATCCCAAAGTCCACTAGGGACATGTCCCGTCATGTTCCAAGACCATAGGGGGGTGGGGGGGCACTAGAAGGTCCCTCCAACGTCTGTGCTCCAGCTACCATAGTGAGCACGGATGGCACAGAAACCCAGAGGGTTTGAAATGTGGAGCACAGTGCTGCTTTGAGGCATTTGCCAGACAGGTGCTGGCTCGTGTTACAGCCTTCTACACCCCCTTAATCTCCCATGACCACCACCCCCAGAGAGGCGCACGGAGCACCTGTCCGCCTGCCTCTGAGTTTCCTATGTGCGGCGGGTGACAGACGCAGGCCTCCCTAAGATGCAAGAGGGCACAAGTGGCTTTTCTTTCTGCCTCTCTACCCCCCCCCAAACCCCTTGACAACATATGGTGTGAGGACATGGTCTGAAGCAGGATTTTGAACAGTGCCGGAGTGTTGCGTGTAGCGGTGGTGTGCCTGTTCGGACTTACTGCTGGGAATGTATATGCATGTGTGTGTTTGTGTGTGTGTGTGTGTGTGTGTGTATAGCTGTTGTCAGCAGATGCCGTGGACTGTGAGGGCCAGAGGGGGTCACCGAGGTCGGGGACATAGTTTTGATGGGGAGGGGAGGAATTGTCAGTGTGCTCGCAAATTCGTCTCCTCTCATGCATCACCTCCTCCACGCCGTCCCATTTATCTACACTTTCCCACGTCGCATCGTGTATCCCTTTATTTTTTATTACTTTAAACACAGTTTTTTTTGTTTTTTTACTTTGATTTATCCAATTGAAGTGCTGCCACTAGCAGTGTGTCGGCTACAGACGCTGAAAACTGACACCTCTGTGAGACTGTGAGGGAGGAGGGGGTTTAAAGAGGTGGTGGGGGGGGGGGGGGGTGTATCTGGGGGTGTTTTCTGGGACTAATGCTTAATGAGGCAGTGTGCTCCCTAGGAAACTAACCTCTCCAGGTGCCAAACAAAACACCATTATTTCCTCCTGTTGCATTCACAATCCTCTGAAACAAAAGAGGCAAGGAAGGAACATCAAGTCTCCTTACAAGTATTGTGAGGTGTTGTTTAATCCCCCCCCCCCCCCCACACACACACACACACACACACCCAGTCCAGTCCAGTCCTGTCTGCTTTCACACTTTGTGTTGCAGTGAGTCATGCGCTGAAGGTCGTTTTGTCTTATCGTGTAGAAATATTTAGCTGCTCGGTGTGATATCGCCCAGGCTTTTCACATCAGCTCATTATGGTGCCTCCATGATGATGATGAGCATCACTTCAGCCTGTATCTGTAACGTTTTGAGCGTCTCTCTCGCTCTCTCGCTCTCGCTCTCTCTCTCTCTAGTGTTTCCGTCCGCCTGAGTGACACTATCTCAAACACACACAGACTGGCAGTCAGCACAAAGCCAGCTGACCTATGGTCTTCTGGCCGTCATCCACATTCCCCCTGCAACTTCCCCACAATCCACTTGGCATCTGGTATCTCGGTGGCCCCGGGAGCTCACTGCTGTCCCCAACTTGCCCTGGTCCCCGTCCCTCTCTTCTTTTTTTGATAGCAGCTAAAAAACAAATTCCATCTCTCTGGGCACACCACAGATATACTACAGGAGGGCTTTGTCTATCCTTGACTCCCTTCAGGCGTACATTATTTACTATTCCACTTAACCTAAACAAGGTCACTTGAATTTTAAGCCTTGATTAAGGCAAACGGCCTGTGGAGACGCACCGCGGAGAAGGCGGGCTTATTTTACTACATGATGTGAGTGAAAGCGTGTGTGCGTGTGTGTGTGTGTGTGTGTGGCTCAATAGCACTGTGAGGGCAAAGTGTAGATTGCATTCGTGGGTCGGAGGTTAACTTAATTTGCTTAATGCTTACTTGTTACTTGCTGCTGTTATCTGGATTTATGTCATTTCTTTCCGCTTCACTCACCAGGCGGCTCAGTGAGCCTCTGTGACTTGTTTCTACTTTGCCGTTAGAAAATGTCCTCATGGTGGAAAAACTCCACATTTCTTTTAGCCAACGCCGTCCCATCAGCCTCGCTCTTTGTGTGTGTGTGTGTGTGTGTGTGTGTGTGTGTGTGTGTGTTTGCAATGTCATATCATAGGTGGGGATTCTCCTTAATTTCTAATGAATACACATCTTTTATATTGACTCAATGATGCAATAGACCGTAATGCTGTTTCTGACAATAATCACTGCCATCCTCCTATCCAACCTTCTGCCGTGGCTGCTCTCTGCTGCCAGCTGACCAGTGCACCAGCAGATGATCAGAAGATGCCCACAGTGCAGGACTAGTCCCGAGGAGGGGTTTTGAGGAAATGTCTGCCCGCGCCCCCCCCCCCTCCTCCACTTCCCCCTTCCTCCCTCCCTCAGCCAGCCAGCCAGCCTCTCTCCAAGGTGCCAGTGATGGCTTGAGAGTGCAGTGCGGTGTGCTGTGATGGATTGGAGTGTCACTTTATCTTTTCTCTTCTGTGTGATATGAACTGAAGAGGTTTTTGCTGATTGTGGTGTGACTCTTTCCCTATTATGGCATGGTTTGGGGGTTTGCTGTTGTAACTGGTGTGGGTGGGTGGATGGAAGAGACGAGGGGGGAGTTGGAGAGTGTGTGTGTGTGTGTGTGTGTGTGTGTGTGTGTGTGTGTGTGTGTGTGTGTGTGTGTGTGTGTGTGTGTGGGTGTATGAGAGCGTGATGACATCCCTATCCATGCATGCTTCCATCTTTTGCTGTGTCGACTTCACGGCTGCCTCTCATTACTGATCCACTTCTTCTCCTGGATTAAATCTGGAGGGAAAGAAAAAGCTAAGACCGAAATTTAAATGCAGTCCATGAAGGGAAGATTTTCATCAGTACTGAGAGGCGGCGTCTGTGACATTTTGTTGTGACTATCTTGTCTTTGTCTCGTGGTGTTTGTCTGTGTATGTATTTCCCCCAAAGACGTACTATCAAAGATAAAGGCTCTCCAAATGAAAGTCGGTTACATCACCCTTTTAAATGGGAGGGTGGGCTCCTCACTGCCACAACCCATCCCCTCCCTTTAGACGGCAAACCAAGGAGAGATACTTCAAGTCCTGACTTAAAAAATAGACTCCTATACCAGTCTCCCCTTGCCTTTCCTTCATGGGTAAAGTGGCAAGAGAAGGAGAGACGGCACAGTCCCCAAACCGAGCCGCTTTAATCAGCTACATTTGAAAGCTGGCCCGTGAGGCGCCCGGGCCTGATGAGCTCCCCCGCCACCTCTCCCTCCCTCCCTCAGCTAGCATCGTCGCCTGTGATCACGAGATGTACCCTCAAGTGAGAACTAGGAGTCTGCAACTTCTGCACAGCCGTCATGTACTTCCCTTTTTGTGTGTGTGTGCGTGTGTGTTTGAGTGTGTTTAGCGAGTGAAGAGCAGCAGCTGTTAAAACACTCTGTTGATGCCTGAGTTTGAAAACCTGCCAGTAACGGCTGACTCTGTCATTCAACCCCCCCCCCCCCCCCCCCCCCCCCCCCCCCCCCCATCTATCCCAGGAGGCCCAACCGAACAGGTTTTGTAGGTTTTACTAACTGACACAGACAGTGTTGAGTCACCTTCGCCTCCTAACCTCCTCTGCCTCTCGTCTATTTAGTCTTTAATAACGGTGGCTATCTGTGTGAGAACTCGCCAAGTTCAGAACACCAGCAGAGAGTTTATATTCCCAAACATGCTTGCCCTCTGGGAGTAATGTAAACAATGGAAGCCAGGCCCTGAGATTTCTCTTTCCCTGGAGCTTCAGCACTTCAGTCTAACACCCACCCCCCCCTCCCCGGTCTTTGTGTCTGTCTACAGGTTGGCCCAGCCATACGTCTACCCACAAGCATATGTGCAGCCCAGCCTGGTGCTGCCCTCTCAGGTTTCCTCCGCCGTCAGCAGCAGCCCCTACATGGACTACAGCGCAGCCTACGCCCAGTACGCCCAGGCGGCCTTTGAGCAGCAGCAGCAGCAGCAGCAGTACCCGTACGCCGCCTCCCCGGCTAGCTTCCTTGGCTACAGCTACGCCACCAGCCCCACGGCCACCACCGGTCCGGCCGCCGCAGCAACAGTCCCGGCCACCGTCCACCCCTCCGCCGCAGGCCCGGCCCAGGCCTTCCTACACTACGCCCCGCAGCAGCACATCCAGCCGGACCGTATGCAGTGAGCCTGTGAAGGAAGCGGAGCAGAAGGAGCCCTATAGGTGGAGGAGGAGGAGGAGGAGGAGGAGGAGGAGGAGGGGGGAGTAGTAGTGGACGCAGACCTTTTTTGGACAGAGGATGGCAAAAACCCCCGACAGGGTGACCCAGCTATCATCAGCAGAGGCTTTCAGGAAAAAGGGTGGGTCTATTGCACTATAGGATCAGAATGAGCCGTTTGCTCATTGGTTAAAGGGGTTGGGAGGGGTTGGAGGACTCTCGAGGTTCAGGTTGGGAAGCTAAACGGCATAAAATATGTGATCACTTCCAGAAGCCGACACTTCATTTTTTTATTATTATTATTATTTTTATCGTCCTTTATTATTGTATTAATGTAATTGTCAATATTTGTTTGTATGCCTTTCTTATCAATGTTTATGGCTCAATCAGATGTGTGTCCATGGTGCATATGGATGAGTGGAGAGCCACCTGGGACACGTCACACCTCTTTCCTCCCGTCTCCAGAGTATCTGGGGGCGGATATGAAGGGCACTGCTGCTTTTAGGACACTCGGGAACAGTAAGATATCGGGGTGGTGATTTGGGGAGGCGTACGGCGAGCCTCTCCTCTGTGATCCCATCCTGGTGCCGTCCACAGTGAGGTAAAGCACCGTCTGCACCGCGAACAAACTCTTCCCCCATCACAGGAGGACGACGACGACGACGAGAAATTTCGCCTCAAGGACAAAAAACGGAAAGATAGTTTCAAGTATACAAGACAGTGGGGGCTCCATTGTTTTGAGACTGTGATGTCTGGACTACACTTTTTTTTTTTTTTTTTTTTATATATTCTTATTCATTAAAGAGGCCTTAATAAAAGAGAAACTTCTTTTAGAATCTCCTGTTTTTTTCTAGCGCCCCCCCCCACCACCACCACCACCACAGAACCAAGTGCATAGAGCCGTTTTGTAACTGGCATTTCAGCAGTCAGTCACATTAATCTGGCTTACTTGGGTCTTGATATTTTCAAATGGATGTAGATAATCACATGCAGTATGTGGGCGGTGGGGACCAGGAGGGCTGTGTATCGTTGTTTAAAGGTAGCTGACACTGAGCTCAGACACCGGTGTATTTCTCTTCTTTTCCTCCTTTTCTCACTGAGATTGTTGCTCTCTAAGGACATTCATGTACAGCAATTTGAAATGTTTTCAGTCATCAAGTACATTTACAATATTTATATGTAGGTATTTATATGAGGTACTAAGTTAAAATAGCATATTGTTTTTGTTACTATGACTATAGTTGTGGCACTGATGACATTTAACCTGCAGATCCACAGGTGTCGTGTCCCATTTTGTTATTTTTTTTTGTCCTTTCAGTCCACAGATCCACCATATCTGTGGATTTGCCCTGGTGCACGACAACCACAGTACAGTCCTGTTGCATCAGAAATTCTCTAGATTTTTTTTTTTTTTTCACTAAAGATGTCTTTTACAGTCCCTACAAAGAAGCCATACCAAAAAAAAAAAATCAAAATAAAGACTTTGTACTTAAAGATGCCTGTTGCCGTCTTCTTTGATTGAAGCAAGTCAAAAAGGGAGCTTAATCCTGTCCACGGTTCACAATGCCACCCCTTGAGTTATTTGTGTGTACAGTATGTAATGTCATTGCAATGTCACTGTACTCATAACAAAACTGACAGGCAGATGCTGCTGTGATGATACTGTGAAAACCCTCTAGGGTGATAGGGTTCAGTTATGTGTGTGCATGTGCCTGTTATCAAGGCAGTGTGTGTGCAGTTAGATCCCGTACAGGAGGGGAGCAGGGAGGGGGGGGGGCAAGAGGCCAGACATTTATCAAGCCACAAGACCGCCACCTGCCAGGGGTGCTGGCTGTTCCCCCGGCTAACACACTTGCCTACGTTCTAGAGTTTTGTGTAGAAGCCCTGAGGCCCTGTTATCCAAAAAACTGCTTAACAAGCTCAGCTGGCTCTGTTTCCCAGCAGCGTCTCTCCATGTTTGTGATTACATCAAATACTTTGGAAGATATGTCATTTATAAACCTCACTTTGACCTGGAGAAAGAAAACACAGGCAAAGCTGTTAGAAACATAAAGGTATCCATTATCTTATTGTCCTTACCCAGGGTGTAATCTTATAGTTTACAGACTTGAGTTAAATGTTTTTGTGTTGCTTTTTTATTGAAATACATTCCGACCTTATTAGACGTTCTGCACTTTTACCTGTTCATGTCAATGAGATTCAGTTCAAATGATGTCTTTTTCTGATCCCTGATACCCAGTCGTCCGCTTGTGTTTTATTCCATTAAGTTTGGGGACATAATAGGAATGCAAAAATAACAGAGTCCACTTAGGGGGAGCAGTGCTTTAAGATGATGTCATGTATAGATTATAAAAAGTCGTAGAATAGTCATAACAAGTATAGTATGTAAAAACAAATCATGCAAAACATAATTGTATAGTCTGTCATAAAGTCATAATTTAGGAAATCTTAAACATCAATACAAGTTATAGTTGTCATATAGTATGTCATAAAAAGGTAATAGTATGTCATAAGAAACATAAAAAGTCATACTATATGAACCATAGTAAAGTTTAAAAAGTCTGATTGGAGGACCCTGCTCTCCACTTAGCCACAGTCGCCCAAGTATGTCTAAAATAAATTCTTGAAAAAGTCAGTCATGAAAAAAGTAATGTCATAGTATAAGATGTCGCAAAAAGTGATGGTATCTAAATGCCAATAAGTTTACAGTTGCAAAAGTAAAATGTTGATGTCAGCAGGTACAGGTAGTCCTATAAGTTTCTACCACGTCCACCTTCTAGTATCCTAACAACTCAAAAGGTTATTTACAAGAATTCATGATCTAGAATCACTACTATGGGTATTTCCCATAATGCAACTTGGTGGTGTCTTTTGTAAGACCATCCTTGCCGAGTAAATGCCCACGTCCTTTAAACTCCACTCATCAGTTTGTAATGCACACTTTTTCTTATACATTGTATGTCTCCAAGAAGACGACGACAGGGTTGTTTTAGTCAGAAAGCACCTCACCCACAGAGGACATTACACAACTGATTTCACATGTTGAGTGAGTGTAAATACATAAATTGGCGTGCGTGCCCCTGAAACAGATTCGGTGAAGGTCTGTTGTATATCAGTTTTTAGTTTTTTCAGTGATGACAGCGTAGTGTGTTTGTGTTAAAGAGCTGTGTCTTGGAACAAGACAGCAGGTATAAGTACAAGTAAAAGCTTGATAGAAGCCATGCCAGTGTGTTGGGACAAGTTGCACTTCTTTATAGCTAAATCATGTCACCGATTTTTAAACACACTTGCATTCAACAGAATTGATGTCCATGCTGTTGCTGTGTTTGCTGGTTGTCACTGTAGCGATGCCGCTCTGGTCCCCCTCTCTTATCTTCACTTTGTCACAGTTTATCTTTCATTATCTCTCCTCCTTGTTGTTTGTGATCTCACTCACACATTTATTTACTCAACTTTTCTGCTTGTCATTTGTGTTTTCTCTTCCCTTTAACATCTCTTCTTGTCTCCCCCACTTCAGCACTCGTGGTCCTGTTTCTCTTCACGTGCCACTGTTCCTCTCTCCCTCTCTCCCTCCTCATCCCTCCCCTCTCTTCTCTGTCTCTCTATCCCTTCGCCCTTCTTGCGTTCTCCTTGTGAATCCAACCAGAGCGGAGCAGAAAGGGAGCCGAGCGTCAGCTTGATGAACGAGGTCATACAGGCCCAGCAGACATTGTTATGCTGAGTCACCATAAGGCCTCTCTCTCTCTCTCTCTCTCTCTCTCTCTCTCTCTCTCTCTCTCTCTCTCTCTCTCTCTCTCTCTCTCTCTCTCTCTCTCTCTCGCTCTCTCTTTCACATGCCCATGCAAAGTTGGTTCGGTCAAATCTCACTCACCACACGCTTCTCGCTCTGTCGTGCAACTCTGACGTAAAGGGATTCCTCAGAACTGTCATTAAAAAAAAGTCCCACCTTATCAGACCTCGGCTTAACTTTACTCACAAGCAGGCAAAGACACCGCTTGTTTACAAGGTCTTAACACCATGTAGCACAGCATGTTCCTTTTAAAAATGTTCTCTCTATAATAGAAATATAATTTATACATTTTCTACATGCATATATGGCACTGCCAAACAAGTTATCTTTTTATGCTTAATCGACAAAACTACAACAGTTTGGACCTCAACTTTGTTCTGCCTTTCTCTTTGGCTACATGCTTGCTGTGTATACAATAAGTAATAATTGTAACAGCTTGATTAATTACATCTAATCAAAGCAGAGTAATACTATTTTCTAAGCTACATACATTTTAAATTATATATATGATATTCCCTTGTTTAATTTCCTTTCCTTTTAAACTCCTCAGTTTGCAATGGGCTATATGATCGTGCATTAACATTGTTTCATGCAAATGCTCCTTTATTAGATGGCCTCTAAAAGCCCTGGCGAATTCTACCCATGAATGACCGTGTCTCTAGATCCTCCTGTGTCTGTGTGTCACGACAGAGTCCAGTCCCACATGGGTCTGTCGGGGGCCTGGTGAGTGTTGTTACTGTGGCTTCAGATAGGCCTCTGATACAGGCTATATTTACCCAGGCTCTTAGAGGAAAGGACCAGACCCCAGAAACCCATCAAATGCTCTTTACCGTGACCTTTCCTCTCTCCCCCCCCTCCCCCCTCCCCCACGCCAATAAACCATTCAGATAACGTGGTCTAGTCAAGAGAGATCCCAGTTTCAACGAGAAGACAGTCAGTAGGCAGCTGAAGGGGGAAAGTAAAAGTCCCGGTTAGATCAGAGTGATGTGCAGGATGGTGTATAGTTGAAAAACATAATAATTAGCTTTTACTTGGTGTATTAATGCTGTTTATTCATTATACGCCAAGCTAACTGGGGATAAATAGTGAGATTAACTGTAAGAAAGGGGGACTGTAGCTCAGAACAACCACAGCTGATAGAGTCAGCAATGAAGAATTTCCAAACGGTTGGGACACCTGTACCCAGGTGCTAAGATTTATGTAAGAGAAGGATGTTACACAACATCCTACATACCTGCACAAAGGTTTAAAGGACGACGAGACATACGGCTATAACGATTGAGAAGCAGTTCAACTGGCTGCAAAGTTGGAAATAACCTCGAAAAAAGCCGAGTAACCTGATCATTCAGCAGAGTGAACGATTCCGCTGGTTCAGCCGGTAAAACTGGGCACATAGCAGAGTCTTAAACCAATATACTGCTCGCTTCTACATAAACATGTCCCTTGGTCCCTACCGTGACCTATAGTCAGGGATGCAGGCTGTTGATGAAAAAGAACAGGAGTGAGTGTCGGTTATTTCTTCTTTCAAAAGTCCCTTCAACTGTAAGAAGAATGCTATTTCACTTACTTTACAATCACATACTCCCCTATTGGGAAACAATAAGCCTTTGTCTTAAGTCATGTTGTAAGTCAATGAAATTGTTACTTGAAAGGGACGAGGAAAGTGTACAACCAGGGCTGTGGAGGCTGGGGGTGACAGAGATTGAGATATTTGTGGATCAGTGTGAGTTTTCAGGGCTCTGGCAGAAACAAGTGCTTATCCAACAACAGGTCTGTTTCCTATCAGCTGCACTGATGGCCCTTCACGCCACTCACAAAACTCTCGCTCCTTCTGGCACTTCTGCTGGGGCCGGTGATAATGAGGCGAGCCGGAGGAGTTTATCAGAGTTAATGGGAGTGAAGAGGAATTAATTAGTTGGCCAGACAGATAAGACAGACGCAACAACAGCTGGAACAGGGTGAAGTGAAGTGAAGTGCATCTAAATCAACTGTGGATATATGGGATAAAGTTGATTTATCAATCTGTGTGTGTGTGTGTGTGTGTGTGTTTGTGTACGCTTGTTTGTGAGTTCATGAATGTGTCTCCTAGCCCAGTAGTAGTTGCCTTCACTCTGGGACTTCATCCAAGTCTCCAGCTCTGTAATGTGATCTGAGTTTCTCTCACTCAAGCAGAGCCTGGGGAGGGTCATCACAGCCCCCCCCCCACACACACACACACTCCCCTCACCAACAGCCCCTATCCCGACCCCAACGGAAAGCAGAGCCGAGGCGCCACAGACGCTTTCAGCCCCGCATCCTCTCATGTCCATTTCACACCACACCAGTCGTCCGGCAGTGTCGGCATGCACACACAGAAATGAGCGCTCCCCCAACAAACGTGGAGCAGGGCTTTGCAGAGAGTTGGTGTTTTGTTCCTTTTCCTCCTGCACGTGAGCAGCTGATGTAGCATGAGCAACACCCTAAACGGGGTGAGACAGAGCAGTGGTACAAGAAAGGACAAGAGAGGAGGTGAGAAGGTGAAACGTGCTAAAGCTCAGGGTGAAGCGAGGTCTAAGCTCTGTTTATAATATCACATATCACGGAATAAATGCCTTAAGCTTTGGCAACACTATTTCTGACACTTGTTTGCTGTGTGTGTGTGTGTTTTCGTAAGATGCTCAGCTAAGAGGGAGGTTTGTTGGTCCTGTGACACATTTCCTTATCTCTGGCCAACATGCTTGTACAAACCAGCGCCTCCACCTCGAACCTCAAACCCAGCCAGCCGCTGTTGGGGCACAAAAAAAAGAGGAGGAAGGGGGTTGGGGGTTAGCTTTAGCAGGATCAGCAAAGAAAGAGAGAAAAGCAGAGGCCTGACAACTACTGACAGCTGAGCTTCCTCTCTCAGTGGGGCTTTCACGACCACAAACTGACACAGTCTCACACTGGCACACACACACACACACACACACACAGATCGATCCACTTCAGCTGTACACATAGCAACTGAGTGGTCACGCACGAATTACACCCATTTTGTCTCTCATGCGGAGTTTGACATTGACTCAGTCAGACTGTGCTGTGGAGTTGTCTGTGTGGAAGAGGAGCTCTTATGTAAGAAGTGCTGATGTTCAGTGAGTGACTCTGTTTGTGTGTGATGTTTTCTACGCTTGCCTCTGGTACACAGTTTCAACTCGGACAGCTACGGTGATTTGTGTGTGTGTGTGTGTGTGTGTGTGTGTGTGTGTGTCCACATGTGTCTCAGTGTGTGGCCACGAACACACACACACACCCCACAGAGGACAGTAAGCAACAGGTGTAAAAGAGGATGTGAAAAACACAGTGAACCTATTTTCTCCCGTTTGACTTCTGATCTTTTGCTGTCACCGCTAGTATACGAGGACAGCTGTGAAAATGATCTTGTTAGCTTCACACAGAGCGTGGCAAACAATATGTGTGTGTATCGCTGTGCAGATCACCGTAAGTGACCTGCTTCTGTGTCTCCGAGTGAAACGTCTTATCTGTGGGGTGCGTTAACCAGCACATGACCGGTATATAGCAGCTGCTGATTTCACAGACGACAACAGCAGGAAAACAGCACAGGTCGTCACTGGATAGGCTATGCAAGTAAATCACATTACACACTCACATTGATGACGCAGCTGTTGGATTTGTTAATTTGTCATGTGGGGGAATGTCCTGCAGTGAAGAGGTCATCTTTATGTTGCTGACTCAAGCTTGATCATTTAAAACTGAGGAGCTTCAACTCTATTTCAGGTAGTACCTGTCTTTTGAGTGAGCCACGTTCAATATAAAACCGGTGTGCACCTTCTTAGTACGGCTTCTTCTGTGATTAATTTCCTCAAAGCAGTGTGCAAAGGGCTTTGCGGTACTTTTTGGTGGGTGTGTCAGAGGTGTTACAGCAGCAACGATAGGCCTGTATAAACCCCACTTTATTAAACAGGCAATGCGCACAATGGATCTACTCACACAACAGGGTGTGCAATGCACCACTGTTTCCGTTTAAAAAACTTCCCATTCTTCCAACTTGGGAGCATTCACACATTATTGCAAGATGATTACTGGTTATTTATTTCTAGTTGTTTGCATGAAGTGAAACTAGAGACAAGCAAAGAGTGTTTAGAGCCTTCTAGTTAGCTGAAATTATGTTACAAGCATTAATATTGGACTTTATTTAGATGTGACTGCAAGCAATGGAGGCTTTGCAGCCATGTTGACAGTTATATAAAAGGAAGTACTGTTCCTTTCACTAAGCAAGAGATATTGTAGTCGCTGGAAACTTTGAAATTTGAAATATCTTCAAACCACAACTTGACATTTTACGCTATGATTTTTGTTCAGACTAAACAAAAGATACAAAAAGTTAACTGCATGTAATTCTCTATCTACACAATCTTCCTTACATATATGTCTTCTCTAATAAAGCTACAAAAATATATATATATATATATATATATATATATATATTGTGTATATGTAACCTTTTGACAAACACAGAACAGCTGTTCCCAACTGTTTCCAGTCCTAATGCTAAGCTAGGCTAACTGGCTGCCGGTTGCGGCTAAATATTTACTATACAGGTATTGATCTTCGCTCCTAACTCACAGCAAGAACACGAAAAAAAACACATTTCCAAAGATGTCAAACTATTCCTTTAAAACAAAGCCAAGTTTAGAAGACAGAACTCTCTTAAGAAAAACAGAATGACCTTAATGAGGATTAGAGAAGTAAAAAAGCCCAAAAAGGGGCATCTTTGAGCTTGAGACTGTGTTGATATGAATTGTAATGTATAATCCATCCTTGGAGGTATTTTGGGGCATAATTTCATCTGTATCTTCATTCCTAATCTCCTCCACTGTCTTGAACTCTCAGGCCGAGAGCCTCCTCCCCCATCACTCATTTCTCCCATCATTTGTTCTTTGGAGGTTTCTTCGAACCTCTCCTATTTTAGTATGTTCCATCGAACATGATTTGCCCTCTGGTATAGAAGAAAAAAAACTCCCTAAGCGTCCATCCTCTCTCTCTCATAAAACAGCGTAGCCCTGTGTGTGCGGCTGTGTGTTTCCATGCACCAACAGTCATGTTCCCCATCATGGTGGGAGTGATCAGGTCTCAGTGTGTACAGGGATAGTACACCCAGATCCAACAGCAGCTCTTTATAAGGACAAGGGCCTGCTGCCTCTATATTTAGATGGACTTTATTGGGCCTCTTGTCTTCGTTTTTTTTCTCCCCCCCCCCCCCCCCCCCTCCTGTGCTGCCGCTGTTAGAAATCTCTCACCAAAGCCATGTGGGCGGCCGGCCCTCCTCTCCGTCACAGCGAGGGGAGAGTGAGCCTGATAATGATCTGGACTGGGTGATAATAACAGAGCAGAGGAAACGAGAGAGAGATGGGAAGAGGATGGAGGGAGGATGACAGGGAAGTGGTGGGTGGTGAGAGAAGTGTTTTTCATTGCGTCTTCTTCTCTACTTCACCGACCATTATCCTCAGTGCCGGTGATGTCGTCTCTCTGCCCCACCGTCCTACAGCTCAAAGGAACTGATCTGTTATCCATCCGGCACCCTGAAGTCCCACAACCACTGGACGGGTCTCTTCTAGTGCCATCGCTACAATACGCACACCATAATGAGAAGCTACAGTGGCAGACAGTATTGTATGTGGAAATATGAGCATATACATTCCCCTTATTGGTCCCCTTTACATACCTCTGCTTTCTGGCCTTATCTCTAGAGAAGCATATTTCTCAAGAGCTTTGACCTCTGCTGTCCAAATTTACTGCCAATGACAAACAGTGCTTTAACATGGCGCACTCTTATCCACCTATCTCTGTCTTTCTTATCTTCCTTGCTAACCTGGTGATTCTAATAGAGTATAGTCAAACACTAACGGACCCTTGTTAGCTCTCACTTTGCTGCCGAGGTGAAAAGGAGAAAAAGCTTTGCTGTGTATTTGCATCAGATGGGAGCTAATGGACTTGGCAAGACTTGAGCCTTTACAAAGAAAGGACTCAGAAAATGTGGAGTAAACATGGGCTGAGAATTGTTCACGACAAATTTTCAGCGACTTGTGTTATAGTCCTAACAGCAGCAGTAATTGAACCTCAGTCTTCAGCAATGTTAGCAGCTCTGGGAGGCTGCAATTAATCAGGCCGACGTGATCTCATAGAACTATTTGAAATGACCACAAACTCTGAGCAGCGCATTACGCGGTGGTGGCACTTAATGTGTCAAATCACATGTTGGCACCACAGACACAATTTAACGTTAGGTTCAGGCAAGAAAACCACTTAGTCGGGTGTAGTTCAAAACAAAAAGGTCAACTTTTAGCACACTGTGTGCCACCACAGCGTAATTCACTGTCCCGTGGTTGTGGTCATTTCACGTATTTCTTTGAGATCCGCCTGAATTAGGCCTGCTAAATGATAATGCTAGCCAGGCAACGTGCTCACAATGACAATGCCAACATGCTGATGTTTAGGGAGCTGTAGCTTCAACCATGGTCATGATGATGGCCAAAGTCATTACATTTCATGGCAAAATCAACCAATAGCGATTTTTTCACCAAAAAAGAACAATGTGAACCTGATGATGGAGCAAAAGTCTGGGGTTCAATCAAATCAGTGGGATTCATCATCTTGCAACCGGCAATAGCTGTTGAGATATTTCAGCCGTGACCAGAACGACCGAACGACGGACAAACCGACATTGCCGTCCATAGCATGGCTAATAATGCCCTTGGCAACTTATAGACTACACTTGTCTGACTGGGTTTGTTGCCTCAAATACTGTAAGTGAAGAGCTTGTCTGTGACTGATTGGGCTTATCTTGTACAAACTACCCTGGAGACATGGCAGGCTGGAAAGGAGACCAAAGGATCTTGATCTTTACCTCACAGGCAGGTGGGGCTGAACGAGGCAAAAAAGATTTGCATATGAGCCGCCAAATTCAGGAGTCACTCAAGAAAAGCATCAACTGCCATGCAAATGAGAAGCAAATGAGATTCAAACCAGACCAGGGTAGTGTTTTTGTGTGTGTGTGATACTATGTACAACCATCTCACCATGTATCCAAGCAGTCATTTGTACCACTGACTAAAAGATCTGTCAAGTTTTACCACAGCAGCAATAGCAGCCCTCTGGGGAAAGACAAGGCATGACATCAGAATAGTGGAAGCAGCACTGAAGACAATAGTTCTCTGTGCGGGAGTAGAGCCGAGGCGTGGCCTGGCTCCACAGAGGGTCGTCTCAGTGGACCAGTCAGCCTCAGCAGCTGTCTCAACCTCTGTCTGTGTCTCTGTCACACACACAATTCCAATCTAGCATGAAAGCTGACATAGCATTAGGACAAAGGATCAACAGATTTATGTTAAATCCCTTAACTCCTATGTATCTGTGTGTGTGTGTGTGTGTGTGTGTGTGTGTGTGTGTCCATGGTCAGTTCCAGCTCAGGAACGCAGGGACGGAGGTGGAGTAGGAGGAGAGCCCCGGAGAAAGAAACAAAGTTCGTACAAACTGACAAAACAAAGAGCCAATGGACAGAAAGGCCCCCACTGACAGGAGTCCTGGCGTGATAGTAGCCTAGATAAGTGTGCGCGCACGTGTGTGTGTGTGTGTGTGTGTGTGTGGGCTAATGTAAACAAATTACACACAGCCTGCCAACATGATAGCACTGTATTTACACTCCATTTGTCTTCTCGTAATTGCTTGAGGAGATGCAGGAAAAGCTTCCAGACATGCAGCCGCTGCACATCTTGTGCCAGAATGCTGAAGTTCAAGATACTTACGCAGACCCTCCAGTGGAGAGCCCTGTACTTAAAACAGCCATAAAGGTTTACAAACCATGACATAGAGGAGTGAAGAAGCTCACCACGTAGCTGAATTTCACGTTGAGAGGAGAGGGAGAGCGAGCTACATCACTGAGGGGAGCTGAGGCTGAAGTTAGAGCCTCTTCAGAAGTCTGTCTGGGTTGTCAAAAGGAGTCCAGCTAGCCTTTAAAAAGACAGCTCAATGCGTGGTGTGCAAACAGCAGGCGGGCATCAGTGAGCATGTATGAGCGATGTACCAACACAAGACCCACCTGCCCTTCAGTTTAGGTCTAATGACAACAAATGCAAACAATAGCCCTGTGCAATACGCCCAGCCTGGAGGGCCGCCTGGCTATTTGTTCAGCCTCTCATTCACCTGTGAGCAGGATTCAATGGGTCTGCATGTTAATAAAAGCTTTCGTACACACACGGGATGATGGCATTGTGAATTTGCAGAGGCCATCGACCTAAACTATTTTTTTTTACATGAGGATCGGGCCATTCTCGCAGCCTCCAGCCTGGCTGTAAGCTCTGCTCAAGGACACTGAGCTTGAGTTTGTTTTATCAACCAGTCCGTTCTGAAAAGATGGTTTAGATTTAGACAGTTTCCACTAAGGGTCTTACAAGCATACTGATAAGCTGTATATACACTACACATGTGTGCGTATACAATTAAAAAAAGAACCTTGTTAAGGTGAGAGGTATCATAGGTGCTGCCATATAATAAGATAAATGTATTTTCACACAGTAACAAACATCCTGACAGCACCATTCCTCTACACTTGCCAAAGCCTTATGATAATTCTTGGGCACAGCGGGTAAAACAAACAATTAGGAGATTGATATTGATGTCAATGCTTTCACCTAAATATATATATTTAAAAAAAAAAGGATTTGGAGCGACTGGACATGGCTGTTAAAACTTGGGTGGACACGTGCCTGTGACCATGTCATAGTCGGTGGAGGAGCAGCGTGTCCGACGTTTGTGTTGTGAACCCTCAAGCAGATGCACAGCGGTGAGAGACACACAGTCTCCTGATTTCTACTACTGGGATCAAGATAGGATCACCACACTGACACATGCTGTGTTGAGCTCATGTCAACCACAGGAGCCTTTGCTATGCAAATTCTATGGGCCTCGTCAGTCAACAGACGATGACTGCCATCTTGTGGTGACTCAGCAAAGAGGAGCACTGTCCGCTGTTATGCGAAGAGTTTAGTAAGATAAGACACTGTTTAACATGTTCTCTCACAAACGGGGAAAGTGAGCCAGAAGTAATATAATTACTCATTCCTCCGCATATTGACTTTTAAATGGAGCAAAAACAACAAGGTGGCTAAATAGAAAAAAAAAACATAAAGTAGAAGTACTTGTATGCTATTTTGCATATTCACACAATAGATTGTATGACTTTACATAGTAATAAATAAACAAAAAAGAAAGCGAGTTAAAAAAAACAAAAACATATGACAAATAATCTCGCTCATGGCAGTTGCCTTTGGCTTACCTCACAAGCTGCTCCCTCCTGTTGGTGTAATAATATTACTGTAAATACCAATAGAACTTATTCTACAGCCAGCACATAAAACAGTGGAGCAAGTTGAACCTCTGGCTTAACTTAACTTAAACATACATAAATATGCACAGAGATAAGAGTCATTAAAACATCAATGCACACATTTTTTTGTTGCATAATGTGTTTTGAGCATGACCTATTTAAGCCTATAAGCTTGATAAAATACAAAGTAAAATCTAACTTTCTGTCTATGCACTGTGGTGGCAGTTATGGAAAATGGTCAACAATAGGAATATAAACATAGCAACATAAGAAATATGAATTGATCCAATGATGTTTAAGCGTTATGTGAATCAGTAGCAGCAGTGTTTATTCAGTACGCAGAGGACTCGTCGTCTGCACTGACGAAAAGACCACGGCGCACACTATGATGATGATGCATTATCCTCTGAATTGTGCATTTCATACACTTACAAAAAAACTGTCCTCACGTGGTACTGATTTATTCAAACATTTGTGTATTGTTTTCACAACATTACAATAGTAAAAGAAAAAAAACAACATAAACATTCACCTGACAAAGAAAAGGAAAGTCTCTTTTGCGTTTTAAATGCTACTGATCAATCGAGCATTCTGCTGTACACGACCAACAAAAACGACTACAGAAATGTCCCTAATTAAATCACGCAGACCCGCAGTAAACAGTATCACACATCATCATAAATACAGCGGTTTACTGACCACCTAACAGCCGTCACAGCTATTCTTGATTTGCGTCAATCTGTGGGAAAAAGATTCTTCTTCCAACATTCTTTTCCGGACAAACACCAGACGCTTCTATCCGTCCAGTAACTTGAGGATGCTTTCCCTCTCCTTCAGTGCTTTCCAGGCCTGGTCCTTCTCCTTCTTGGTTGGAGTGCGTTTCTTCTGCCTGGCTGCCATGATTCGCCGAAATCCCTCCATGACCTCGTTGTCAGACACCCTGACTCTCTGCCTCAGCTCTTGCTTGCGCATCTCCTCTTTTGCCAACCTGTGAGGCAGCAGAAGTACAAAACTGAAGGTGAACTGCTGGTTTGTGGATCAGACTTTAATTGAAGTACAGCTTACTTTGTGGTACATATATATAGTCATTGTTGGCCTGTGTCCTCACCGGAGTAGCTCCTGCTTACGGGCTCTGTTGTGACCACTCAGGGCTTTGAGCTCCGCTTGCCTCTTCTGCAGCTCTGCCAGGACCTCGTCCTCAGAGTCTCCTCCCGGTCCAGGTCGCTCCTCTGAGTCCAGCAGCCCCTGAGCCACCAGCTCCTCTTTGATCCGAGCCTCTAGAGAACGTGTGTGAGGAACACTGGAGGGGGACGAGACAGATCGAAGGTATGAGACATGTGACAAAAAAAAGTTCAGGATGACAATTTGAGACTAGACTCACAACCAATATACGGTACAGTAGACAGGCGGCCGCAGTCAGATTAACAGTGTGACCCGCGTACATGTGTGGAAAGATTAAATATACTTCACATACGGCTCAGTTCTGTTTAGTGAATGTAGCTACAGTTCATGAAAGTACAGCTACAGACCTGGGTGATGTGAAAGACTATAGGCCTCATTCACAAGTCTGTAAACACACAACTTTTAACTAAATGCAGTAAATATTAAAACAGCATCCATTAAACAAGGCTTTAGTAGACAACAGTTAATCTACTCAACTGATACCGTCTCATCCTTATCAATTATTTTTAATCAATGTATATTTTGAAGCTTCCTTTAAAGTTTACGAATGAAGCTTACCATCAACAAAAATGGATTGAAGCAGAATATTTTGTTAGATAAAAACATGTGAATAGATATGATCCGTTTAAAAAAATTAATTTGGACTACACAACGCTCTAAAAGCAAATGTTTGGATCACACGAGTCATACAACATTCTGCAGTCTGGTACGAATGGCTTGAACATGTGTTTATTATCCTACGGTGGAGATCTAATCTAATCTAATCTAATCTCGATGCTTCTGATTTCTATATTCAAATGCAGCGTTGGACAACTACCTGAAAGCTTTTCCTTGGCTTCTAGGAGACGTCCCAGCGCCATCAATAGCATCCTTCCCTGAAATGTCCGGAATGGGTGAATCCTCCATGGGGGATATAATGTTCTCCTGGAAGAAAAAACGTGGTCGTGTTTGAGCGTTTTCACATTATTCAAACATGAATATTTCAGATGCCATACCTCACTCATCAGTCATTTGTATTTTTAAAAAGGCAAAATGCATTATTGGAAGTTTTATCAGTGCACGTGATCGCAGCATACTGACCTCTACAAGGGCCTGGAGCAGACGCTGTGTGAGAGGACCGAAGGGACATCCGTCTTCTGGAGATTCATGTTGGGACTCTGACTTTTTCAACAAGGAGTCCACATCTACAGCAGTTGAACATGAACAGGAGTATTAAGGTGGATACATGCTTGTGCAGCATGGTTATGCCGAGGGCATACACTGGCCCATGCACCCTCACCTTTTGCATCCAGCTCAGACAGCGGCCCTCCCATGAGGCTCTTCTTCTTGTCATTAGCTCGTGCTCCTTCCCTCTGCTCCTCCAGCAGATCTTCCTGAGCCCACCGCTGAGAGTAGTGTTTCCCCAGAGCCGGAATCTACAGTTCACACAGACAGTACAAAAAGCTCAACACACACCTAAAAATGATAATTGTAACACAATAAATAAGGTAGGTGGGGTTTTTTTATGTCGTACTTTGAAATACTCAGCCTCATCCTCCGGGGGTTTCAGAAGGTCTTCTAGCAATCGTATCTCTTCATTCGTGATGTCGGCACAGTATGGCTCAACTGATGCCCAAAATCTGAAAAAATAATAAATAAATAAATTGCCAGAACAAACAAAGCCAATACAGAACTGAGCGATATTATAAATGGCGGTTGTTGCTGACCTGTTGGGGGCATCGTTTTTAGGTGTGCGTGGAATGTCTTGCGGATCGTCTGTGAATTCATACTCGGGGACTTTAGGCTGCAGATTTTTGGATTTGGGTCTGCCAGGACCTGGACCTGGTGCGTGAGCGCCTTTGCCGTCCAACTTCTGCTTTTTTGGTTTGTGGCGAGATGAGGCAGCTGGGTCTGGGTCTTTTCCCAGCTTCAGAAAGCGCTTGTCTCCCTTCTTGTCCTGCCAGTCTGTGAGGATCTGAGAGGCAGCGCAGAGAAGAGGGGTTACAAACAGGACTGGATCACAGACCCGTGAGGCCCCTGGGCACATGTCTTGTGGTCACAAATAGCAAACCAACACAGGAGAGGCAATGTGAAAAGTGACACTTTTGCTGTCTGACCATACCACAAAACAAGTTAGATGAATGTGTGTGTGTGTGTGTGTGTGTGTGTGGGGGGGGGGGGGGGTCCCAACTTCCTATACCTGTCTCTGCTCCTCTAGGGCTCGGAGGCGGCGACTGGCTGAGGAGAGCAGCGTCTCCAGCTCCAGCTGCAGGGTGTCGAGCTCCTCAATGCCGATGCCATCGTCCTCCGAGCGGCCGAGCACAGCAGTGTAGCGGGGACACACTTTGACATGCTCGACGGGCTTGAAGTCGTAGTATTTCAGTGGGGGGCAGTCCTTCAATTCACTCATGATGCTGTGTGGCGAAGACCTGGCAGCGTCTGAAGGAACTGATACAAGAAGATGGGCTATTATGATCATTAAGACACTGACACAGAGGTGTCCAGCTGTGGTTCAGTTCGTCTGCATCTCTCCATCAATACATGCATTAACACACACACACACACACACACACTCAAGCACGCACGCACGCAAATACACGTACACGCAGGTCCGCTGTGTAGAACGCGAACTCGCTGGGCCCAAACGGCCCAAATTACTGTTACATGTAAATATCGGTAGCTATGATTTCACGGTTTTGCACACGAACATTTTACATTCAGTTGACCAAATTACTAGAATTGAATAGAACTAACGAAAAGCACAGATGTATATCGAAGAATGTTTAAGAGGATTGATATTTACGGTTAGTGTATGGCGTCCATGATGGATGGAGCCATTATGGTAACGGAGGGGTGTGCAAATTGAGAAAATTGATACATGGCCTCTTTTCGATAAAGTCGCTTTTAGAACATCATTTTATCACACCATACTATACACATTGCAGGTTTAGGCTGTGTTATTGTGTTAACATAGCAATATAATCTTGAGTGATGTGACGGCGAGTACCGAGCTAATGGTATCATCGGATCAAACCATATTTTGTCACGGTGCATACTAAAAACATTTTCGCTAAACCCGTCGTTCTGTAATCTAATTGGATCATATGTGTATTGCAACGTTGCTATTTAACATTGTTTTATTCAAGAACATGTTAAAAAACAGTAAAAATGACTTCTGAACCAACGGTTGCGGAGCGCTATGTCTCCTGTTCAGAGAACGGAATGGTTTCATCGTAGGGTATGTTCATTTTATAGAAAACATACCCCAACTGGGCGGAGTTATAAGCGAAAAACGGTTGCATGTCTGTGATGCGGAGAAATCCGTCTCGTCAAACCAAAGAGCTATATAGAAAACAAGCGCACCCTATCTGTACTAGACGATGTAGAATTTACGGAAGAGGAGTCCCAGGCGTGGCTGAGGAACTTCCGTCTTTTACAACACAAAAATGGTAAGTGTCTTGCTCTAAATGTACCTGTATATTTCATTATTTAGCCATTTATCTCCGCTAGCTGTTGCTGCATTTAAGGCGAGATTAGCTAGCTACCGTCGTATTTGTCGTAGACGGGGGTTTGTGGTGAAATGAGAGGACGGGCATCCTTGAAACGGTTTGCAGAAACTAAAGTGATCGAGCTGAGCTGTCTTTTTCCTCTCGGCCCCCCTTTTTCTCATCATTGCGAAGAGTCAGCTCCCCCAAAAGCTCTGTCACTAGACTAGGAGGAAGATGTGTATCTGTTGTGATGTAGGAGGACGTTAAATCATATGGATGAGCTGCAATGTCGGTCACCGATCTGCTAACGTTAACGCGAGCAAAATCAATGTTTTAAAAACCCTGATATGGATTACCATCATGTTTTTCTTTCTAAAAATGACTGATAGTCGTTCTATCTCTAAAATATAAAGATGGAAACCTTAAAATGTAACTGAGCAGCATCCACTGCACATTTTTGTTGGTTCCTGGTCAAACATGACCTCACAGGCTGACCCTGCTAATCAAGTCCCCCTCACTAGACTGGGAGGTTCAGTATGCTTATTAAACCTGATCCAAACTCTTGACTAACAAATGCATCGTCCAACAAGATCTCCTTGATACCTAGATAATGATCTAATGCAATGTCTCCTCAGACAGCGACTCTGCGCCCCTACTTAAACGCTGTGAGGGCCACCTTGCAAGCGGCCCTCTGTCTGGAGAACTTCTCCTCTCAGGTGGTGGAGCGTCACAACAAGCCGGAGGTGGAGGTCAGGTATGTTTGATGGCATGTGTGTTTGGAGTCGTGCAGTCTCATTGGTTGTCCCCCCCCGATTTTGCAGTTTCTGCAGCTTTCACACAAGTGCAGACTTGTGCCAACTTGCATAAGAACATCTATGAGGGGAGGAAAAAAATGGCACGAGCAAGGCCTTGAAATGGGCTTGCGGGGACTTGCCGCAGCCTATTTGGAGGTGTCTTTTTCAAATACAATGAGAAGATTGCGAGTTATTCAGCAAGTGACTTTAAGAGCCACTATGAAAGACAGTAATTTAATTTTCTTGATTGTTCTGTGGTTACAGGAGCAGTAAGGAGCTGCTACTTCAACCTGTGGTGATCAGCCGTAATGACAAGGAGAAGGTTCTCATCGAGGGATCCATCAACTCTGTCAGAGTCAGCATTGCTGTCAAACAGGTGATTTATAAAACAGGCTGTTATTGGTTATGAGCTATGCACAACACGCACTAAAATGCATTTTTAAACTTCTTCACTGCAGGCTGATGAGATTGAGAAGATCCTTTGCCACAAGTTCATGCGCTTCATGATGATGAGAGCGGAGAACTTCTTCATTCTGAGGAGGAAACCAGTAGAGGTGAGAGAGAGAGAGATGAACGGGTAATCTGGGTTTTGTATAATTTAAAGAATGTGAGGAACAAAAGAGGAATCGATATACAGGAAGAATTAAAAAATAACAGGAACAGAGTTTATCTTTAATATGAAAAAAATGTCGAAGTGCTCTTTATGCAAACATGTCATAGAAACGATACACTGGCATAAAATCCCTCAATAATCCCGTGATTACAATGACACAAGTGATTTCAGGCTTTTCTTTCTCCCTTGCACTATTTTCCTTTCAGGGATATGATATTAGCTTCTTGATTACCAACTTCCACACGGAGCAGATGTACAAACACAAGCTGGTGGACTATGTCATCCACTTCATGGAGGAGATCGACAAAGAGATTAGCGAGATGAAACTGTCCGTTAATGCCAGGGCCCGCATCGTTGCTGAGGAATTCCTCAAGAACGTAAGAAACTTGCTCTCTGCTTTTAATTTAGATATTATTTTGGGTTGTTTTTTTTCTGCATATAACAGTCCGACTAATAGCTGTAATTGTGGACACATGTTCTGTATTGTTAGAGACAGAAACATGGAAAATAATTAGATTTCTCCTCTCCACAGTTCTGAGTGCAGTGTTGGTCCCAAACAAGCAGGGAAAACGCTCCAAAGGGCCAATCGGCACAAGAGTGGAAAACTAAAGGAGTAAACAGCCAATCAGCGAGGAGATGAGAGGAACATGACCAATCCGGCGATGACACCATTTGCACCGTTCTCGAGTATTTCCCTGTACTCATGAATATCAATGACTGTATATGATGAAATATTTACCAGTTTCATTTTCAGCCACGTAGAACAAATCCCCATTCAAAGGCGGGTCCTTAAAGTATTAATCCAGATGATAGCCACGAGCACAGGGGCATTGAGAACGCGCCGTTGCAAATAAGGTTTTTGTATTTCGTGTATGCGAGTCAAATTTAGTTTCCCAAAAATGTCTCTGTTCAGGAACGCCATGTTTGCGGAAAGTAGTCTGTGTGGCGTTAAATGACTGTCATGGAGCAAGAGCTGTCTATAAATAAACCACCAAAACACATGTATGAAAATATTGATGAAAGATAATAAAACTCTTGTTTATACCTTTGGTGTTCCTATTTAAATACTAAATATCATTCTGTGTCGTTTGTGCTGCTACTGTACCTTTAAACAGATCTGTTCTGTCTGAGGAAGTTGTTTGTATTCAGCTCTTCACCACAACTCTCTTTATATACTTACTGTGTTATTTCAGCTGTGGGGAAAGGGAAGTAACACAGCAGACTGTGACACATTCTGCTTTTACACCATTTGTTCACATGAATGTGACCCAAATGATTCAACTATAGACTGTAGTAGAAAGTGGCAAATTCAAAATAAGATAAGAATACCTTTTAAAAATTCACTCTTAATTTCCTTGGGAGTATTCGCTGGACACACACACACACCTCTGATCCACAAGACTTGTAATGCTGGACGTGAAATGCCTTGCTCAACTGCACTGAAGTAATAATGGTTGAAGAAGGGTTATCCCAACCACAATTGTGCCACAACCTATTGGCATATTTTTTATGAAAATGGCAAAATAAACATAAAATTAAAGCTGCAAGCAGCGATGTACGGGCCCTCGCATCCTCCCGCACGTCGGAGGTACTGGCGGGATGCCGGCAGAAGCGGCCATAAATATCTGCGACCATCAGACAGCGAGCCCACAAGTTAGACTTATTTTTAATGATTGGACTGTGTGACACTGGAAATTATGTAGTGCAAATATTTCACCAGTTCCTGTATCCACTATGTGGCGCTAGAGAACATGCGCAAACATGCATTATGTTGCTCTATATCAAGTATAGACCACATCGTGTAAATCCAATTCAGTGTGTCACATAACGCTGTCTTCCTGTTGCCAGTAGGTGGCACTATGATTTTAAGTGGAAATTGGAAAAAAGTAATTAAAAAAGTAAAGTAACTAAAAAAGTAACTTTAAAAGTAAAGTAACTTTAAAAGTAACTAAAAAAGTAAAGTAACTAAAAAAGTAACTTTAAAAGTAAAGTAACTAAAAAAGTAACTTTAAAAGTAAAGTAACTTTAAAAGTAACTAAAAAAGTAAAGTAACTAAAAAAGTAACTTTAAAAGTAAAGTAACTAAAAAAGTAACTTTAAAATTAAAGTAACTTTAAAAGTAACTAAAAAAGTAAAGTAACTAAAAAAGTAACTTTAAAAGTAAAGTAACTTTAAAAGTAACTAAAAAAGTAAAGTAACTAAAAAGTAACTTTAAAAGTAAAGTAACTTTAAAAGTAACTAAAAAAGTAAAGTAACTAAAAAAGTAACTTTAAAAGTAAAGTAACATTAAAAGTAACTAAAAAAGTAAAGTAACTAAAAAAGTAACTTTAAAAGTAAAGTAACTAAAAAAGTAACTTTAAAAGTAAAGTAACTAAAAAAGTAACTAAAAAAGTAAAGTAACTAAAAAAGTAACTTTAAAAGTAAAGTAACTAAAAAAGTAACTAAAAAAGTAAAGTAACTAAAAAAGCAACTTTAAAAATAAAGTAACTTAAGTAAAGTTATGACTTTTCGACATGGTACACTGACTTTTTCATGACTTTTTTCGACATCCTATACTATGCTGTTTATAACTCCGCAGCAACTCCCTTCATCAACATCGATTGTCTTCCTTCAGGATGGAGTCCAATCGCCAAAGACGTTGCACTATTCACATTTGTACAATGTGTAATAAATTATTGTGAAATTCTAATGAAGTCTCTCCTGATTGAATGACTTTTTTGACTGTTTTTCGACTTTAACCCCAGTAGAACAAACTGAAAAAACACAATTGGGTTTCATCATTAAATTCTTTTCTTTACTGCATTTGCACATAATTCACTGAACACACGGAAGTCCAGAAGCATCCAATACATAAACTGACCGATAAAAACAAGGTAAAAACAATACGTCTGTAATAAAATACACTTTCATGTTCTTATATGAATAATATAAAAACAATAAAGGAAAATATTTAAATTGCAGTAATTATTATTTACAAAAGGCATTTTCTTTTAAAAGGAACTTTTACAACTTCAGTACCTAAAATAAATCAAACTATATGCAGGTCAGGTGCAGTAGTACAAAAAGGCTTTGATATCAGGAGAGTAAGGTGACAGTTTTACAGCAGGACAGAAAGGCTGGATAAGGCCTGATGAACATTAGGTAGCCTGGAGGAGTTCACCAATGAGGAGCGAGTGCTTTTCCTCCGTTTCGTCTCTGGCCGGTCCAGGTTGCCTTCCAACCCAGCTGATATCACGCAGAAGTTCCAAATCATCAAGGTTGATAGGGTGAGGTCATCGCTAACGGAAATAACGAGCCTGTTGACGAGGGCAAACATATCAATAGTACAAACTACTAAACTTTTTCCCCCTATCATGTCCTACAGCCCGTCAACGGCCTCCCTACTGCACAGACCTGCTTCTTCCTGTTTCGCCTGCCCCCTTACACGAGCCAGGCCATCCTCGCTGAGCGTCTGCGTTACTCCATCCACAACTGCCCCTCCATCGACAACTACATGCTGACCCACAACACCGATGCAACAGACAGCTCCGACACAGAGGAGTGAAGCGGCCAGCTGTGGTCAACCTGGTGATGAATGTATCTTCTCCCATGCCATGCACATTATGCACTGAACACAGACTTCTATTCGCCAAACCTGTAAGGTAGTGTACTGTACTGTTTATATGTTGGTTGAAATTAAAGATATGTGTAGTTTTGGTTTTCCAAATGTGCAAGGTGTTGTAATTAATGCAGTGCTTACTCTGAATCAACACTACAGGGATACGGAATAAGAGTTTTTCAAATAAAAATAAAGTAACTAAAAAAGTAACTTTAAAAGTAAAGTAACTTTAAAAGTAAAGTAACTTTAAAAGTAACTAAAAAAGTAAAGTAACTAAAAAAGTAACTTTAAAAGTAAAGTAACTAAAAAAGTAACTTTAAAAGTAAAGTAACTAAAAAAGTAACTAAAAAAGTAACTTTAAAAGTAAAGTAACTTTAAAAGTAACTAAAAAAGTAAAGTAACTAAAAAAGTAACTTTAAAAGTAAAGTAACTAAAAAAGTAACTTTAAAAGTAAAGTAACTTTAAAAGTAAAGTAACTTTAAAAGTAACTAAAAAAGTAAAGTAACTAAAAAAGTAACTTTAAAAGTAAAGTAACTAAAAAAGTAACTTTAAAAGTAAAGTAACTAAAAAAGTAACTAAAAAAGTAAAGTAACTAAAAAAGTAACTTTAAAAGTAAAGTAACTAAAAAAGTAACTTTAAAAGTAAAGTAACTTTAAAAGTAACTAAAAAAGTAAAGTAACTAGTAACTAAAAAAGTAACTTTAAAAGTAAAGTAACTAAAAAAGTAACTTTAAAAGTAAATTAATTTTAAAAGTAATTAAAAAAGTAAAGTAACTAAAAAATCAACTTTAAAAATAAAGTAACTTAAGTAAAGTTATGACTTTTCGACATGGTACACTGACTTTTTCATGACTTTTTTCGACATCCTATACTATGCTGTTTATAACTCCGCAGCAACTCCCTACATCAACATCGATTGTCTTCCTTCAGGATGGAGTCCAATCGCCAAAGACGTTGCACTATTCACATTTGTACAATGTGTAATAAATTATTGTGAAATTCTAATGAAGTCTCTCCTGATTGAATGACTTTTTGACTGTTTTTCGACTTTAACCCCAGTAGAACAAACTGAAAAAACACAATTGGGTTTCATCATTAAATTCTTTTCTTTACTGCATTTGCACATAATTCACTGAACACAGTTTGTTTGAAAGGGTCCAGCCAAAAAGCCATATGAAATATTTATTTCCATCACCTATGACACCTTCCTTGTGCCAGTAGGTGGCGCTATGACTTTGTGAAAATGTTGGCATGGAGATGTGTTCAGGCCTGGACCAGCATCATGCAAAACAAGTTTGGGGCAGATTGAATAAAGTACCTTGTAGTTACAACAACTTCCTCTTTCATGGCGAACGGCACGAAATGTGCCTGACATGGCCGCCACATAAAACGAAGGTCGTTCAATGTCAGTACACCATTTCAGTAACTTTTCATCATTAATGTCTTTAGATCATCTAGACCAAATTTGAAGTTGATTGTATAAATTCTGTGGGAGGAGTTCGTTAAAGTACAATGCCTGAAAACTATGAAAAATGCTGAAAAATGCAAAGAAATGAGAGTATTACTGCATCGGCCCCTAGTGGTTGTATGGAATAAAAATTTTAGGGTATGTTACAGGACACAATGTGAACATATGCTACAGATTTCGTGATGATAAGCCACATGGTTTTGAAGTTATATATATTGCTGTAGAAGGCCAACTCCTCATGAAATTCATTGGTCCATATATTCTTAATGCAATAAGATATTGTTACGTTCCCCGTTTGGCATCTAGGGGATGCGGGGAGTAACGGCGTTTGTTTCCCGGGGAAAGAGAGTCAAGGGCAACTGAGGATGGTTTAGCGCGATATTTATTCACAGACAGGCAGACAGGGTGAGTGCTCCAATGGTGCTCCCCAGCTTCACGCCTAGGCTGTGCTCCAACCCACGTCCGTGTGGCGCTCCTCGCCTTTTAACCACGGCCTAGCCGCGTTCAATCACCTGTCAGCCAGGAACAGGGCGGCACCCGAGAGGACACTGAGGATAATCAGAGGAGAGCACAAACACACAACACGTAACACCCCCTCCCATAAAACCAAACATCCGTTTGGCCACAAACACACCCCCAGAACACATTAGACCCATATTATACGAAGCAAAACATTTCTCACCCATCAGCCACCACATTGTCCGCCCCCTTCTTGTGCCTGATGTTGAGGTTATAACCACATAAGTCACTGGCGTGGAACTGGAGCCCACATATACTTCAAACTGTTGAAGGGCTAGAAGCATGGCCAGCGTCTCCTTCCCGATGGTGGAGTAGTTCAGCTGGGGGTGCTTGAACTTCACCCAGAAGTAACCCACAGGATGGCATACATCCCCCCCTCCGTCCTGCAATAGCACAGCACCAGCTCCTGACGCGCTAAAAAGATTTGAAACCGAAAAAAAAAGATTTGAATCTGAAAAAAAAAGATTTGAATCTGAAAACATAAGAACACAAATATGTGAAAGTGAAAAACGAAAAAAAAAAAATGTATTCAAAATAATTCTAGAACGGAATCAAAATTATATTCAACCCCAAAAAAAGTTTCATTCACTTATTTTTATTTTGAATACATTGCTGTATTTTTCAATGTTCAAGACCACAACTTGAACTTTAAGTTTCAGATTTTTTTTTCAAATGAACAAAACTTTTGACCTGGATTTAGCTCCATAACCATGCAGCCTCCTCCTCCTCCTCCTCCTCCCCGTCAGCTCCTCATGTCAGGGAACCAACGTGTGACGGAGACAACAGAATCTGACCCAACCTCCATCAGCCGTCACCGACACGTTATTAGTAAGCCAATCTGTCTCACCGGCACCCTCTACATGTTCTCGATAAATAACAGAGCAAACAATTCATTCATAAACAGAAAATGAACAAGCAACATTTGAGATATTCTATATATTTTAGCATAAGTGTGAATATAAGACATTAAATATCTTTGGGTTTAGAGGCAGTTGGTAACACAAAACAGCATTGTAGAATATATCAACTTGGGCTCTGATGCCCATTTCTTTATTTCTGACTTTTTATAGACTCAAATATTCAACGATAATGTGCTGGCAGATTCACTAGAGGTAAAATAATCATCAGAGCAGCCCCAATAAATACTTAGTCCCACAATGACAGAGATAATGACGGACTGGTTTATACAAATAACATCTTTAACTGGGACGTACATTTTGAAGTCATCACCCATATCAACAGCTTTGAGCTTATATTATTTATTTATTTTCCAAAACCTTTACACCTCAGTTCTTCACAAAAACATGTTCGTATTTCATTGAAGGTCTGTTTGTTACATAAAACAATGATTGTACAAAACGGTAGCATGTCAAACATGCAGCAGAAAGATCATTTTTATAAAGCCACGTGGTTAATGTTATTTCCTTCAGGGTTAATTCTACTGCTGCACAATATCAACACACTGTACATGAATATACGCTGGTAACAAATACACAAGAATCTACCGGGAGCCCAGTGTTTGAGTGATAAATAATCTACCAGCTATGCTGCGCACCAAACCGTGTAGCTTTCAATTATGAGCACGTGGTGTGTTCAGGTTGAGCTCCTTCAAATCATGAAGAGACAGACATAAGGGATACAGAAAGTTTGTGTGTGTGTGTGTGTGTTTCAGAGGTGAGGATGGAGGAGTAGGCAGCACATCACCCAGACGGTCACCACCGTGAGCACGAGAGGCATTCAAAAAGGGAGCGAGAGAGAGAACGAGAGGTCCAACTGCAGTCAGAGGTGAGGGGGGACGGTGTGCAGGGCGTCTCGAGTTGTCCGATGGATGTTCACATTCTGGAAAGAGGAATGATTCGATGTCAACATGCCGTGTTGAATAAACACTGCATGTGTATCAACACATTTACAGGGAGTTAAGAAAACGGTGCAGAAAGTGCAATTTAGTTTCCACGCATCAAACATAAGATATATACAACGTCATGCCGTATATATCCCTGATGTTTCTGCACGTGTGGCGACTACTACTGTACTGTGGCACGGCTTTCGAGACAGTTTGCCATATTAGAAATGTGTTTTTGATCGATACATTAGATGATTTGACCTTTTTTTCCTTTGAAAAGTCAAGCGAGTGCAGATTACCAGACCTATTTCATCACTATGTCTATTTGGCAGCAACTCTTGGGAAACTTCATTGGCATTGGAAGCTCATTCCTTTAGTCAAAAACTGACTAAGCCTTTAAACAAAGTGCCAGTATTACGCTGGGAGTATCAGCGCACGTTTTGTTATCTCTCTAAATGGAGGCAGGAAGAAATATGTGTGTGTGAGACACAGTGAGCGTTTTGTTCGGGGTGATGAATGGCAGCACTTTCTTATGCTTCCCAGTGGAGTCTTTGCATTTGAATGAATGGGAGGAACCTCAGAGTCTTCAGTTCTCACAGCAGCAGGAAGAGAAACGCTGTGGATCGTACGAATAAGAAGGAAGTGGTCTGACACTTTTGATCCTCAAGTATTAAGAGTAAGAAATATCCAGCTCAGCAGTCTAGACCTATTTTATCTCAAGATAAACCATCAAGGACCTTGATTCAAGATAAAGAATTCAACTCTCAGATACTAGAGCGGAAAGCTATTTTCATTTCACATTTTCTTAAAGTGAGGCACAAGAAGGGTGGGGTAGTGATACGTGAAATGGTTTGAGTTGTTTATTTCGAAACAAACAGAAATATTTCCTCTTATGTATTATACTTTAAGAACCGTCACAATGTTGAACACAAAAACAATGAAACAAAGTATGAATGTACTTCGAGGATCTCCATTAGACAGTGCTAGACATCCTAAAGCTAGAGACAAGCTGCAATAGAGGACATTTAATAAGAAAATAAACAGTTGATTCGTTTGTGTGCAAAATATAAAAAAGGCACAATTTTGTTTCGTGCAAAGCTGTGAAACTAAGAGTAGAGCGACCTGACTTGTACCAACAGAAATACAAAGTGAGAAGAGCGCTAAAGGTTAACATGGTAAAATAAGTTCAACGGGCAAAATCTATAAGAAAACAAACTAAATCCCAACAAACAGAAAGGTGCTTCAATTTCAATGCGTCACACTTTGGATTACGGGATCAGTTCAGAAAGCCTTCATCTGCTTTTTATTCATTCTCCAAAAATGGGAGAACGTGCTCGAGACACAAGATCCGCATCAAAATTAGAAACTGGATTCCAGTCAATTACCATCATCATCATCATCATCATCATCATCATCATGTCCTATAATATAAGTGGAGAAGGTCAGAACAGTGGAGGGTGATTCAATCAAAGGAAGGTGGAGAAGAAAGACTAGAGGTTGCCGAGTTTGCCTGGTAGTGTGCGTAAAGATGGGTGAAGGAGGAGGATGGGTGTGTGTGTGGGGGGGTAACTGCCTCATTGGTGAGCTGGCACTGTTAGCAAAGCCTCCTTTGACATCCGTGACACTTCTACGTTCTGTTTGATAAAAAAACAAAACACACAGAGAGGGGGAGGGATGAAAACACATAGGAGATACTAAATCCACTGCACACAGACGAAGCAGAGACCCGGACGTTTAGAGGTGTGTTTATGTGTCTGTCACTTACTGTATGTGTCCGTCACTTATGTGTTAGCAGTGCAAGAAGAAATCAAACCACTGCAGGCCTGCTTTTCTTAGAAAATCAGAGGATTTCTCTGCTACAAAAACATGAAAAAACGTTTGATCCCACAAAGAGGCGTAATGGACGATCATCTAAAAAGATCATCCTTGCATCATTTTACATTACTCAACTCAAAATGTGTATTATGACGGGTATATTTCACAGAGAACTACTCGACTACTTTTATCAGTCTATCAAACTCTAACACGATCCACACACTGAGGCATATTTATCTAGAGGGTGTGACGGTGAGAACGTGGAAGGTTGGACCAACTGAACGTAAGCCTGGTCTTAACTACGTAGATGCACGTTCATGTAAATGCCTTCACAACTATAATAAACATTCAAACCAGCAGCGTTATTTGTGCTTATGAGCCATAACTATCCCATAAGCAACTTTCAATTGTAAAAAATATAAACCAACTCAAAAAACAAAATCAGATTCTGCTCAATATTTAGTGATGATCTAGCTGGTGTGACAGACAGGGATCACACCATACGTCCCGCACTGCAGAAGTCGGATGAGTCATATTTAGCTTTGGGTACATAGCCTGTAGTTTTAGTTGTAAAATGGCTGCAGTGCACGACTCTCTGTGCACCACAGTGGCTACACACACACTCTGCCTTCTCCAGTCACCTCACACAGCACATCTTCAACACCTCCCGCACAGATAACTTTCTTGTTAATAGTTTCAGTTTCAAGCGGTTTTACGACATTCAGAGGGAGAGAGACAGTGTTTTTTTAAGGAAATAGTCGCCTCATAACCGACTACGGCCATGAGGCGATAAATGATTGTTCCAACTTGGATTTTGACTTTTCACCAGGTCCTGACTAGGCATAAGATTTACACCTGGTCTAAGTGAGAAGAAGGCTTAATTAAGCCTAGGTGGTGCAAACAGTAACTATTAGGTCGGGCTTAGAACGGCGAGTAATGACCGACATTAGACCTGTGGGTGCAACCGGCCCCTGAGGCTGTCGTAGCAACCCGTTTGTGAACCTTCCCTTTCACAAAGTGGCTCAGTGTGTGTGTGTGTGTGTGTGTGTGTGTGTGTGTGTGTGTTTTAACAATATACCCACCTCTGGCCTTTCTCTGTGTGTGTTGACTGCATCCACGTTTAAGCTGATGGACTCCACTTTACAGCCTGAGCATGCAGACAGAACATTTGTTATTATTAGTTCAGGCAACAGAAAAAAAGTGCATTTCCCCCCCTTTCTTTTAATGAGAAATAGATTTATCAGGTGCAATATATGCTAACAGGAGACCAGTCTCACCGTAGGCCACTGGCGTTAGCTTCAGCACAGTGTGCAGCGGGCACTTCAGGTAGGGCAGCTCCTCTGTGTGGAGACAAACACACAGATTCATGAAACAAAGAACTCTTATTCCTGAACAACACTTACATCCACTACTTCTTTGAATCTATAACTTGTGATCTTCAAGGAGTCATTTTTTATAGAAAGGACAGGAGTGGGAAGGTAAAGATATTGCTCGAGTTAACACAAATACATTCGTTACAGTAAGTGCAATGAAAACTTTACGAGTAAAAAGACGAGTCATTTATTAAAATGCCTATTCAACAAGGATAAACTTGTGTCCGTAGTGTCCCATTAATCACTGGTATGTTCAAGCCACAGAGCACTAATTAGTCCAATAGTTAATCTTTATGAAGCTAATCCGAATTAGCAGCAATAGGAGGACAGTGAACAGGATGAATGATCGTAACGTGTCTTCAAGATAATCTTATGTAATCTTCACTCTACTGGTTATTCCTGTAAAGTTTTAAACCACACTTTGTAAGTGAATGCACTCCCTCAACTTACTTTATCTACTTCTACTGAGTGGATTTAGTGACTTTCTACATCTCCCACCACCTCTGAAGAAGTCAGTTCAGTTTAAGGACTGACCTGCTGTTTTGTCCAAGAAATAGGCCAACAGGCAGCGCATGACGGCCTGGTGACAGACGACCAGCACGTTCTCTTGGCGCTCCAGCTCCATGATGACCGGCTCCAACCGCTGCACCAGGTCCTCGTAGGACTGAGTCAGAACAGATGGCAAAAAGAGGCAAATCAGAGAAAGAGCACACCAACAACAAGTCAAAATAAAATAATGGAATAAAACAAAGAAAGCCATGAACCAGTAAATTAAAACTTCCACACAATCTGCTGAATAATCAATCTCTTCAACAGATTTACATCTCTTGCAGGTGGAAAAATCCATCTAGGCCGTCTAGACCAGCACCAGCTTTAACAAGATTCTCCTAAGCCCTGTCCGGCTGGGCAGCCAGCTAATGCCCACATCCATCTTCCTGTGTTAGATTAATGGAGAGGTAATGGGATGAACTTAAGGTGAGAACAGACCAGCAGGCACACGGTAAACAAGCTGACCCCACATTTCTGGCACACACACACACACACACACACACACACACACACACACACACACACACACACACACACACACACACACACACACACACACACACACACACACACACACACACACACTCACACTCACAGACTAATGTGAAGTCTTTGTTTACTGTAATCTGGTGTTTAGCCAAATCATTCTGAGAGGCTGCTTGTCCAAGTTGAGGCTCATTAGCAGAGAGTAAGTGGCCATGTGGACACAGTTTTATTGGGTTTGTCGTGACGTGTGAGTTTTTATGAGAAAGAGAGAGACCTTCCTTATCTTCACAAAGGAGGACAAACGGGAAGTTGAAACATTTAAAAACAGAGACACACTGTCCACAAGCATGCTACTTCAGTGCTAAAATACAAAAACAGTTAAATAACAACATCCCATCATTAGACAAAACATATTAAGTTGACTTTTAGCCACTGACCTCTCCTTTTGGGTAGCGATAGCGGTATTTGTCCTGGTCCCTCAGAGCAAACTCCAGAGGATAGTGACCCTGAATCTCCTCATACATCATCTCCTCACACACGCCCTAAAATGACATCACAGACAGATTACACTTCGTTAACGTCACACGCATGCAAGCAGACAGCTGTGCTTGCTTAGCCGTCATGAACGTAGTACTCACAGCATCGATCTCGTTCAGGACCTTCCACTGTTCGTAGGGCACACTGAGAGCCTCGGCCGTCTGGATGGTTCTCTTCATCTGGCTGGTCCACACCTTCAGGTCGCTGATGCCCTGAGCCTGGATGAACTGGCTCAGCTTCTTGGAAAACTGCACGGAGAAGAAAGAAATGTTAGCGTCTCTTCTAGTCAAGTGATAAAAACTGAAGAGATATGGATGAAAAAAGTCAGATATACCTCTTTCCCTCTAGGTGTGAGGCCAGAGTCTCCACCGATTCGACCGTGGACATTGAGCTCGCTCTCACCGTGGCGGCACAGATAGATGGAGCGCGGCGTGATGTGAATGTTCATGAGGTAGTAGACTATCCGGCTCTGGATGTGGTCCAACACCCTGTTGACCAAGTAGCGCTGACCCACATCCATGATTTTAATGAAGGAGAGCTCCCTGAGAAGAGACCACAGAAACATTAAGACTCCTGTTTAACACAGACGGAGCCGAACCCGCGTACAGATTTGAGAACCACAGGACAATTAGTTGTGAAATGACCAGAGTGTATTTGACAATGCTAATATGCTAAGCTAGTTGAGCCCATATTTTCCTACTGCTAGGACATCTTTACTAAACACACTCTCCACACCAGCTTTCCCCTCACTTGTCCAGGACTTCATCCAGCGGCTCGTAGGAGTTTTCATAACACTTGATCCTTTTCATGAAATCTTCCGCCGCTTCCTCCGTGTTACAGTTGGTGTAGTCGGGGCTTCCCAGCTTCACTTGCTGAACAGAAACAGCAGAGAGGAGTGAGCACAACTTGGACGGGAGTTCATTTTCTCTCTTGAGATAAAATAAACAGATAAACTCATTGACTTACCACTATGTTCTCCTGTATGACATCTGGGTCTTCACACACAGACTCCACGAAGAACACCTGAGAGACGAGGAGAAGGAACTAATCAAGCTCAGTGTGAATGTCAACCATGGCTAGTTAGCTAGCTAGCTAGCTAGCATGTCTCTCTACTGAGCGGCAGGGACCGCTGGCCTTTGAGTCGTTACTGCAAAACCTCACCTAGTGACTCAGCAACTTGCCGTAAATTGGTTTAGTTTATAAGGACGTTGGTACACATAAAAATGGCCACCACTCTGACCTGCTACATTGATTTGAACGTGAGCATCCATTCTACTTCTACTGTATTTCTATGATGTGAACTAATGCAGTATGTCCTCCCACAACAGTTACCTTAAAGCCATTCTGGTCTGCAAACTGGATGATGGTTTCCCGTCTTTCTCTGGTAGTGTTTGTTGCATCAAAAACCTGTGTAACATAGACAGAACAATTGATTACGCTTGTTAGCATCGCACACCATGTTTGACCGACCGTAACCATCTAAACCAAAACTGCATTTAACATTTGACCCACCGCCACTTGGCCTCCGTCTTCTGTGAGATACTGTCGCACATCGTTCAATGCTGCTGAGGCACATTGTCTGTAAAGATCAAAAGATAACATATATTAAAAAACGTCACATGGCTGGTGGTTAAATACCTTCTTAAGGCAGTCCGAGGCCAGTTCACACTCTTACCGTCTGATCTTTAACCCTTCCTCGTTGTCTGGACGGAAGAACTCAAAGGACTTGTAGATCTTCACACACTCTCTCCTGTACTGCCCAACATTGAACTCTACGGCAAAGATGGAGGCAAGGACACATGAGAGAACTTTCTCTTAGCATGAAACTTGTGATGCACCTCCTAAAATCCATTCCCTTTATTCTCTAGAATCGATGCGTCTAAACTATTCACTCGAGCCCAAGAAGTCGTACCTCTGGTGGGCACTCCGATCCAGTTGAGATAGCGGGTCAGCTTCTTGGAGATGTAGGTCTTCCCCCTGGCAGGAAGGCCCACTGTCACAATCAGGGTGGGACAGTTGGTCATACATACTGCAACGAGAGATGGAGAAGGGGAAAGAAAGCTTAAGTAAAACGCCTCAGTACAAGCATATCATCTTATCTCAAGGTTTTGTTCAATGACTATTCTCACAGCTTGGAATATGCCTCCCCCAATTTTCAAAATCTGTCTTTATACTATCATTTACAAGAGTCAATATTAACTTAAATATTAGATTGTCCATTATCGATATGGGTGTGTAATCCTGTGTTATCTGCCACGAAGATAAAGTCCCATCACAGAGGTCAGAGGAGTTGTGAAACGCTGCACTTGAACTACTCAATACATCCGGAGAGAGCAAACAGCTCGGGTTTCCACACTCAGCTGCAGTGTGTGCACAGACAACTGGGTCAGAGAGCGAGATAGTTTTCATGGGGTGCTACTTCAAGTTTTCTTGTAAGATAATGTTTTAATATTCCCCGTCTGTAAAAGTATGGGGGAAAAAAAGACTAAACTAACTATCAGAGGAGGGCACCACAGTCTGTCCTGGTGCATGCATTACACACCTACCTTCTTGATTGTTATTGACTTTACCAAAACCCACTTTACTCCACACAAACAGACCCGTTCACCCACCACAAGCTCCTGATTTCAATGCCATTATAATTGTTTCCTCGGGTGAGGAGACACTGGCCATACAGACAAGTGACAGCAAATGCAACAGCACATCCACGCGGGGGTGCAAATCCCTCACATGACTACAGGGATACAATTCGTGTTTTATCAACAGCCGGTGGTTGGCTTAGCCCACAGTAACAATGACATTGACACCGCTAGTATCAGTCCTTTTCTCCTCGATGCGAGCAGCCTTCATCATGTGAGTCCTTACATAACGGAGTAACCCAGATGGCTGCAGCAGCAGCGAGTCACATGAACTATGCGAACTGTGGTCCACGCGTTTATAACCGTAGAGACGTTAAGCTAACACATCACGGATTTATTTATATATATGCTACATTCCACATGCAGAGGGGACGGATTAGCATTAGCTTCTGGTCACCGGTGAAATGGATAAAGATGCTAACAAGTGACGCCACGTCATTATACGCACCCTTTCTTTGAGAAATGTGCTTTTCAGGAAGGCCATTTTTACACGGCATCCAGATCTTCTTGAGTGGGTTTTGAGTGAGTTCCCGTGGTTTTGACGGTGTTTTGTCCTCCATTCCGTCCGGCAGGGAGGAGGTGGAGGAGGCCGCGGCGGGAACACGGGGCCTTTTCCCCGAATGCTGCTCTGAATGCGACCGGTGTTTCATCCGCGCTGCTCTGCGGTGATGGAGATAATTCCGGCCGGTCTCTGTCTCGCTCTCAGAGCTGTTGTCACGTGCTCCAGTCAGGCCACAATGGAAATCAACGGTTGGCCGTAATGGCCGTAATACGGGCGCAGCGCATCTTCTGCTTTACCGTAAGTGACATTAGCTGCGCTGAGTGCTCAGCGACAAAACACAAGCTATTCAAAGCTGCTTTCGGGCACAAGTATAACTGTGAAAAAACGACGTTTTGGACTTATTTGGGCAACAGTAGATGCTGATGGAGTGATGCAATTTTTATAGAAACCCTCTTTCACAAAATATGTTGTGATGTCATAGCAGGAAAGGCCCATATGTGTCGAATAACAAGAATGATGTCTGCCTGCAGTGGAAAAAGTCTATTGTCTTAAATTAGTTAGCCACTTAGCTAATTAAATATTATTTTAGCCGCTTGGGGCAGCAGGGCAACCAAAATACAGTTTTAAAAAAGTAAAATTGCATCATTGTTGTGTATTTGGAGGCCTGTCTCTGGTCACCCAAACATAGGTCAAAAACTCTACCTTCTAGTTCATGATTGAAATATCCAACTCCTCCTTGGCTGCTAAATACTCCATATATGTAACAGGTAGTAGCTAACTTAGACTGTCGGCTGTTTCTGTAACAAAGCCTACACAGAGCTTTATCACTGAAAACAGCTGCCTGCTAGGACTGGAAGTGGGATTGATGAGAGCGGTGAACCAAAACAGTTAAGCCGCGAGGGAGAACTGCTACTACGAGCAACCTCTCTCACGTCACAGTCATTTGCTCCATTGTCTATCGGCATGGTCCACCCACACAAGGGGCTTCACTCATCATGTTGCCTGATTTCACCTCTTCTCAACACTGTGTGGGCGCGTAAGGATTGTGCTTGATTCATATCTCCCTTACTCCCTCGCTGTACATGTTTAAGTGGGACAAATTACACTGTAATTGTTCTTACCGGTTCATATGGTTATTTGATGACCTCATATAATGTAGCACAGCTTTGCCCAACCTGAGCAGAGGTCTATTCAGCCAGAATGACTCAAAACACCTGGGGCCGTATTCATTAAGCTTCCTAGTACAAATTATTATTATTAGTAACGAAATTCCTCCTTAGAGTTAACATGAGATCCAACAAGTGAAGAACAAAAACAAGGAAAGATAAAAGTTATTCACAAAGCAACTCGGCCCTTATGAGATCTCCTAAAGAGAAGAACTGTTTGGAGAAAGGAGGCTGTGGCTCAATGTAATAATCTAATCAATAATGTAATATATTGTAATATAAAATCTATATTTGATTTAATATAAAATAAAATATATATTTGATATAATATAAAAATATTTGAATTAAAAATAAACAAAAATAAATGTATTTTTTTCCGTACAGTTGAGCTGATGACAAAGCATTCCACTTGTGTTGGGTCTATAGTGGACTCGTTTTTAAAGAATCTACTATTTCATATATGTATTCAATTTTTCTATCAGCTTACAAGTTCCTCTACTTTTAAACAACAAAAGGTTAAAAGGTGAAAAAAAGCTTTTCAAAAATAAACTAAACATTATTCTTATATTCTGCCAGCTCATTGGTTTGGTTAACTCAAACTGCTTTGCTAAAGTTTGCAAAAGATTTAGGTCACGGTTAAAGAAAACTGCAGGATCGATAAGCACTCACAGCTGTGCGCCATACATGAAACTCAAACCAGCAGTGGGAAACAGCGAGCCTTGCTCGCTACAAACGCCAAAAATATGCCGACCAGCACCTCTAAAGCAACAGCAGTGCTGTGTGTGTTGAGCCAGTATTTGTGACAAAAGAAAAGCAAGGCACAGGACAACAGCTGGATGTTTTATGGGGATAGAGTACGAACCCAACCACTACTCTGAGTATTCAGATTCAGATTATTTTTTAAGAAATGTCACAAGCCGGAAAAGCACAGGTGTAAAAATAATAAAAGGAATGATGACTGTCCATTTAGCTGCTTCAGGTTCAGGTTCCTAGTATTGTGCATGTTGACTCACTGTCACACTGTCATAACTTACTGGGACATTTTAATACCATGACGCTATTGTTGATGTTATTAGTAACACCTGTGCTTTTCCTGCTTTGACAAGTCAAAATATCTTGTGTAAAAAAAAGATCTATTGTGTATGTATTGTCTATCTCCTTATTGTGACAATAATGCCACACTATTTCTTGGTACTGCTAAGGGACAAATGTTTTAAACGTATTTGATCTATTCTTATCGAGGGTGCGTTCCATCATGCACGAGCTAACAATGCCCACGAGATGGCAGCATTACTCTCCCTCTTCCTCTGTATGTGTGTAGACTAGACTTTTAAACTAGTGTTTAATAAGACACACCTGTAATGCAATCCAACTCAACAGCCCTGCGGCAAATTCCTATAGATGGAATGTTTATAATGTTCAGATTGTGTGTGTGTGTGTGTGTGTGTGTGTGTGTGTGTGTGTGTGTGTGTGTGTGTGTGTGTGTGTGTGTGTGTGTGTGTGTGTGTGTGTGTAGGTACCAGAGGATTTCTATAAGGGTGTCTCTAATATTTTATCTCAGAGTGCCAGAGTCCGGTCACTCTGCTATCACAATTGCCATGGAGATACATCCACACTTACACAGTGTCAACACAAACTGAACAGTTTAGGTTTTATAAAGACAGGACTTTGAGGTGTACCGGACTGAATGTGCAGGTTTACCTGATAAGGTGGTAACTGTTCATCTGTTTATGTGTTCCTGGACTATCTGATGCACTGATTATATTAAGCTTTAGTCAGAAACAGGGCCTGTGACCTAAATATGGTGAGATGGAGGTTTTTCTAATTAAATTGCTCACTACTTTCTCTCTCAAATTCCCTGACTGCAAGTAGACTATATAATACATGTCAGGTTCATCAGGTCCGCACATAAATGGCACAGTATCTCATGCTGGGGGTATATTTTTAGCTCCTAAACACAATGCATTGCAGAATTTAAAAAAGCATACAAGCTGTGGCACATAGCCTCCTGTATATTGTCAGATGCATACAAGTTGGTCAGGCAACATGTCTTATTTTAAGTAGCTAGTCATACGCATGCGCACTTGTGGTGAAAATGTCAACACACTGGGTTTTTTTTTTCCAAACGTGGTTTCTTGCATACTTTACACTGGGCAATGAACAGGAAACAGCTCGGCGAGCTCCTCCCCAACACAGCAGCTGTCAGTGCTCTGATTGCTGCTAGCAGCTTTTAGCCCCTAAACTACACTGGACAAGTCATTTCCCAATATAGTATGTTAACGTTACACTCGACAGTAAACCAATATATACCCACCACGCCTCAGAGACCGCTTCAGCTCAAGAACCAACATAGAAGACTAAAACAATAAGAATGTCATCGTAGCAGCCCAGCACGAGCTGTACAATCACAACAAAAGCATAAACACAATGCATAAACAGACAGAAAACGCAAAGCATCAACCGTCAGTAGCATCTCCGTCATGATCAGTGTATGTATGGGAAATGACAATACGATTAACTGAAAAGAAACCCGAGGAGATCCGCTTCAGGCTGCACGAAGCATTGAGAATGTTTTTTGTTTGTTTTTTCGGCAGCAGTCCAACAACATCCGCCTGGCTCCTGACCCTCTGTGTGAAAGCACAGCTGCTGCAGCTACGAAACGAGGCTATGGTTGCTATAATAAACCCAACGATTGTCGCTTGTTGTTGTTATGTAGGGTAAAGGTCTCAACGGTGACAGCGCCAACACACCGATAGCACGTCGGTGCTTCTCGACCACATCCCCCCCCTCTGTCATCCGTCATCCGTTTAAAGATGCACAATTAAAACTACTAACGCCTTCAAAGCGACGCGTCTTACCCGCTTTCTGTGTGAGCTTGGTGCGGCTGGAGCAGCCTCTCATCATGGGCGTCTGTCTGATGGAGCGCAGCGCTTGGCGGTGTGTATACGTGCGTCAAACGGCAGCCTGCTGAGCGCTTCTCTTCACTGATGCTCACCGTACAATACGCACTTACAGGCGGACCTCGGGCCGGGAGGGAGGTTTTCTCCAAAGCTGGCTGGAGTGAGGTAGCAGCTTACCTGCCCCCACCCTGCACTCTCCTACACCCCACCCACTTGAGAAATATCCCCACATGTCGCGACAGGGCTGAAGTTGTTCCATTTCTTATGACACTTATGGTTCAGTTGAGGATATGCATTGCTGGAAACATTCCAGCGCATAGAGTCACTAAGATAAAGGCATATCACGGACACTTCTGTGGTTGTACCACAATATAAATCCACCAATATTCAACATTAAAATCCCAGACAATACGATTTCAGAGAAGTAATTCCCATACTTACCTGATAGGATACTTTTTATATGATACATACAATAGCAAAGTTTATGTGTCGGAATAAAACAGGAAAAGTTTCCCAGCAGCAGTCAAACTTGCAGAGCTTGTTTTTCTGCTGTGCTAGTCAAAGTGTTCACCCTACTTCAAAGGTGCCCACGTTTAATTATGTAACATCGGGCTTTGAATGCTTTGCTCATGAATAAGCAGAACTCAGAGAGTCCTTAATATCACATTGGAATGAAATCTCTATAATTGATCAAATGTTTCTTAAAATTGGATTGCATTACTGTGCATCCTTTTATTTTTTGACACAACTAAACCATTACTGGTGCAGCCTTTTAGAAGTTGTTTGTGTACTACCTGTATGTAATTAGGGTGTGACAGGGGAACATGAGGATAATTATCTGTGCCAAGTTTACTAAGAGGCAATGTGTTATTCACAGGAAGGTTAGTTAGAAGAAAATGAGAGACAGGCGTTACAAGAGACCTGTGCACACTGTGAATGAGCTGCAGGGTTTCATGGCTCAGATGGGATGAGACTTCAATGTGTTCAGTGTTTATCAATTTGTAAAGATCTGCTGAAAAAGTTAAAGGAGGAATGATGTGGGGTTGAACATATTTTTTAAATACGATCCCCAATTTCAGATCATTTACCCAGCCGTCTCATCCTCAAAGTACAGTGCTATGAAGTCATGCACGTTCCGTGACCTGGGAAAAGCACACTCTCGGGTTTATATTTCAGTGGCAGTCATGATACCTTTACCATCAGCCTGTGATAGTGGTGCCACTTATTGTCAAGCACAAGGCCTTTGATTGCACATCTGTGGATGAATGAGACAATCACACACACACACACACACACACACACACACACACACACACACACACACACACACACACACACACACACACACACACACACACAGGAATCGTAGAGTCCTTCACACCATGGAGGCCATGAAACATAAAGAAAGGGAACGAATGGATCTCAGACAGTTTGAGACCAGTTGGACTGAGCATGACAGAAAAAGTCAAAGGTCAGATGACTCTCTGACCTTTGACTTTTTCTTCCTCCCCAAAAGGCAAAGTGATCCAACACCCCACCGACACATATACACTCGCCCTGCACGCCACACACCCAACCACACTCACGTACTCGTCAGACTTGTCTCGCTGGGCTTCATCTCAGAGTTTAGGGGTTACACTTGTGCAGCTTTAAACGTTGTGTAGTCGCAAACACAATTTACCTTTTTTTTTTTATGACTTTTTGGAAATTCTCCTAAATCCTCTGTAAATATAACAATCCAATGAAAATGACCTTACATGACCTTGTAATAATCAATGATCAGGCCTCAGTCTGCTCCACACGCCAGGCTATTTCATACATATACAACTTTCATTGCACAGTTTTTGGAGAGATGTTATGTCTTTTATCAGGAGGTACTGATTCTGACTGTACCCTATATTAAAATAACAGCACGCTTGAAAATAATGAATCAATCGAAACCCCCAAATAATCATCAAACCTAACTGTTGACCTCTGACCTAATAAGAACTGTTGTATACAGGTGTCTCCGTGAGCCAATGTCAAGGAGGCTGGAGGGGGAGGATCAGTAACTTGTTGTGTTTAGTAACTCAAATAGCAAGTGCATGAGACACTATTATGTCAACAGTGGTGTTAGAGATACATGCTGTAATCATGACTGCGCCTGTCTCTGTGAGGTGGCCGACGAACAAAGGAAAAGTACTTACGACTGCCTCCCCATGAGGAAGTATATCATTTGCAAAACTCTGTAAAATTCCACTAACAAATACACTGTTGTCCTATTCTGAGAACTTTTATACTTCATGGAGCACCGGACAACAGCTGAGAGGTCGTGCTCTATTTGGGCCACATCTAATAATGGCTGACATCCTGCATTTACTGCGGGGAAGCCAAGTAGTTTTTTTATGATAAGCTTCCCTTAACCCATCACCTAAATACTGCATGTGATCAAAGTGGGGGAAAGGTACTCAACATACAATCTAAACATAATATTGTTGACCTTTCCAAGCCGAAGTCCTAGTCAGATAGCTGCGTTCCAAATAACTATGCCACTGCTGCTATTTATAGCGGCCTCACAAAGCCTGAAAGGCATGAATACAAAAGCAATCAGGTCCTCGGAAAAAAACACATGAAGCTTTGCTTTATAAAGTTTTATTTACAACCGTATGAACAAATCCAATTTCTACACGGAGTGGATGTACCCGATAGATGAGGTTTCCATTATCGAAAGGCTGCACTGCTGATGTTTTAACGTGAAGTGAAACTGCAGCCCCCATTTACTGGAAGCAGCTAAGTCAACCCCCATAAACACACGCGCAAGACCTTCCTCAAGAAAAGTGTCACAACCAACCATTACACCACTAAAACAAGAAGCTCTCTGGCCCTCACACTGACAGGAAGCAGACAGGTTGTGTTTCTGCCTCTCGTAGCTCCATTAAGAAGACACGATGTTTATCTGCAGCTGTGACACAGAGTAAAATTCACTGCAGGGTAATAAGTGTGGGGCTCATTTTTATTGTTGCTTCAATGAAAAATACTCACTCGGGTTGAAGGCAGCGGACGTTATTAACAAGACAGTCAGTGTCAGGCGTTGCTTTGACAGACGGCGTTAAAACCACGCAGGTAATGGTGAGTGCACTAGTTTCAGTCGGTCCACAGTTGCTTTGTCTCTCTTTGGGTGTGATTTGCCGACTAGTGCATAGTTACAAAAGGAGACCTGAAATAGGCAACCCGGCATTCAAAGACACAAAACGCGAACGCTAAAAACTCTTACAAACTGGCATGGTCTAAAAATGACGTACATACGTAGAAATGATTAAAAACAGATAAAACCACAGTGAACAGAGCGGTTGATTTCTGCCACTGACAGGAGAAACAGGTGATATCATGTCTTGATACGTCTTATAAATGTCCAGCTCTCACTGTGATGTTGTTCCTATGTTGTCCCTTTTATTTCCTCGCCATCCAGTCTCTCAAGAGTCTCTGGCAAATCTCTAAATTATCTTCTCCTGCACAAATCAGCTTTTTACTCCCTTTGGTGAACCGCTTGTCATCACAATCGGCCGTCCCGCTTGGGTTTCCACCAACAGTCCTCGGCGTCTCACTGACTTTGGCAGACCGTGGAGCCACTCTTGGCCCCTGCAGCGGCCTTCTTGCGTCTCTTGTTGAGCAGCGGGTTGCTGGAGGTGTCGAGATCTTTGATCTTAACCTGGTCATAGTCCACACGCATGGTCGCTAAAGCGCTGGTCATCTCTTCCTGTGAGAGACAGGGCAGAGCGTGTTAGTTCAGTGAAGAGGGCAGCGATGATACTATACAGGGGAATAATGTAATATTGCAAGTACACTTTTGTTGAGTCCTATTCTCAACCAAGACGTTATTTAAACTGGGGCTTTTTATATTGACTTTGCAACTTTTACCCCCTTTACATCAATAGATTTGAGCTGATCAGTGCAGACATGCAGAGTTATATAAGAAGGTTGATACCACTCTTTCATTTGTACAGTAAACATGTAGCTGGTGCCAGCAGCTGGTTAGCTTAGCTTAGCATTAAGACTGGAACCGGAGGGAAAGAGCTAGCATAGCTCTGTTCAAAGGTAATAAGATCAACCTACCAGCACCAAATGGTCAGGTTGCCGTTTTATGGGTCTATGGTTCTGGCATAGACATTGTCCGGCACATAACCCCTCATAAAAAAAACACAACTTTGCATTTTGACACGCCAGCTTTAGGGGTGCTGGAAGGTGTTTTTTATTACCCTTGGACAACAGTTTCCGGTCTTTATGCTACACTAAGATAGCCGACTGCTGGCTTTAACCTTAACAAACAGACATGAGAGTCTCGAAAAGCCAATAAGCCTGCTTCCCAAAATGTCAAAGTACTCATATTTCACCAACAGATTGGAAGTGCAGGTAAAAATAACCAAAAGTGGACACGGTAGAGAGAAACCGAACACTTTTATGGGTTTGGGAATTCATCACTGTCCGGGGACAAGAGGGGACTGGTCTGCAAACTGGAGCTGAGAGCTACAGCGCTGAAAACGTGAACCCTCAAACACTTCATCCTTTAGGGTTCATGATTTGAAGCCACTTGTCAGTCGTGTCAGTCTACCTATGTAGAAAGAGTGTAACGTCTTTTTGTGCTTTTTGAGAAGTGGTTGCTCAGGAGTGCATTCCGTGAAATGTTTTGCACAACGTAGCATTGCCCATGGCAGAACTGAACGGAGGCGTATTGTGTCCGTATCTTTTTGAGGAAATGTTCTTTTCATAGCGTATCGCTTCGAACCTTCTCCTTCACCTGTTGTGGAGGAATGTGCCATTCTCTCCATGATGTTCGCTCACATTTACAGCCACTATAAAACTATGCCATTGCATATGTACATTACGTACAGTACTGTGCATTAAGCCCACGGTGACTTGATAAGAGCAAACAGCGTTCTTGTTCTTTAAACACATTGCTTTGTGTAAATCTAGAAACAGAATTGGAAAAAAAAACACCACAGGGCAGCTAAGATCCTCTGTGTTTAAGTGTGTGTGTTAAACAAAAACTGTATGTGTGTGTGTTAAATGTTCGTTACACTGAACTAACCCATAGTACAGACAAGACTGTGACCACTGCCTCCCCCTATTGGCTATCGGGGGAGCATCAAGATGGTGATACATAAAAAATAGTCCAAGGTTTGAAGCATTTTAATTTGTTTCATTGACTGAAGGGTGTAAAAAAATAAAATAAAATTAGCAATTTTCCTTTGCTGGCTTTCATGTGGTAATCATTATAATCACTGGAGGGGCAATCCCATTTTTTATATTATATTTGTCATATAGAGTACTACTTAGCCCGTAAAAACGGTTGTATGTGTGTCTTCTGTGGTTCTGGACGAGTTTTGTAAAGGCTGAGAAAATTACCCCGATGATGTCACAGTGATGTCATCAGGGGGTATCTCAGTTTGGGCTTGGAGACTCCAAATCTTAACAAAGAGTATCACAAACTGAGGGAGAGGAGTTTGAGCATATGGGTATTTACCAGGCATGCATATAAGACGCTCTTCAGTTGCATTCTGGGAAACGTAGGATCCAGCACTTTCAGAGCTTGCCCCTTACTAGAGACTAAACGTCAGGATACCTCGGCCTCTGCCTCATTGATTTTGACCATTCTGTTTTTAATCTGTCTCTCACTACTCCCTACATTTACAGATGTGTAATACTTCATTGCTGGAGTGGCCCTGTAACACTGGGGACAACCTAAAGCTTTGAGCTTAGAGGTTGTAATGTGAATATGTGACCAGAGGGGGTCAGTGTTGTTGCGCTTCTGACCTTCACATCTTCCCACATCTCTCTGTCCTCAGTCAGCACCCGGGTGGTGTGGAGCGGAGTGGAGGGAACCACCATAGACTTCTGCAGAGGGCATAAAAACGATGTAGATACGAGCAAACAGATGCGCAGACAAACAGGAAGCAGTACAGGAAGTACACAATGTCTATCTGTACTTGATCCACAGATTCTTACATTAATCCAGGGGTGGTTCATGAATTGAGTGATGGTCATTCTCTCGTTAGGGTCTGTCTTCAGTAGCTCATGGATCAAATCTTTGGCTGGAAGAGCAAAGGCAATGCAAAGATAATTACATTATCAGCAGCAGAACACATACATGCCTAATTGTGTGTCTTGTGACGCTTTTCAAGGGCTCAGGGACAGACTGGCCTACTTTCACAGCGAATAGGATTACTTGAGAGAAAAGAGTAAGCGCGAGTGAAAAAATAGAAAAATAACAGCTTGTACACAGCATCATGCACTGTCATCGCAGTTGGTTAGGAGGACAACACCAGCTGCATGATGTGTCTTGAGTTATCTGTCTCTGATGTCTCATAGAGCGATTGTTGTATTTCTTTAGAAGTAAAACTGAAGCACCAGGAAATAAAGCCAGTGAGTGCTGGAGATGAGCCATCGTGACCTGCAGGGCAGCAGACAGACGCCATAGTTTACCTTAACCATCGTTGGAAAATGTTGTGCGTTTCAAAGAGACTGCACTTAGGTAAGGACACGAGAAGCTAAAAGGTGTCGACGTAAACAGAAGCTGTCTAAAAGCAAAGTGCAGTACTTCACCCACATGATGTGATATTTTCAACCAGCTGCAGCTGAACACATACAGAGGTTTTCTGTATGAGAATGTCTTTGACGAGGTCATCCAGTAAATCTGTAGAGGCAGGTCGTTTTAGGATTTCCTTAATTTTTTGACCCACATACTCTGCGTGTTCTCAGCAAGTTTAGTTTTTTAACCTGTCACATATTTTGTGTTGAATACAGCTGAACACACGACGCAAGTGTTGTCACTGACGTTGACTGTTTTTCGACGTTAGATGGCTGCATGACAGAGTGATTTAATCGTTATGGAAAATTAAACTTTTCATAAATGTGTGGTTGAAGATGTAAGTTTAATATTCCATTGATAGCAGGTTGTATTCTGGAAAATGTTTTTGGAAAAACTACATTTCCAGGGCTTGAAATGGAGAGAAAAACAAGCATTTTCAAATGTTTAAGTGTGAGAGTGGACAGGGCCGGTGTGTGTGTTTTTTTGGAGAGGGGGCTTCACACCTTCCTGTGACACCTCAGCCCACTCTGGGTTGGGGAATTCATACTGGCCCATCCGGATCCTCCTCTTCATCCCCGGAGAAATGGCCTGGCCGGTGTTGGAGTAAAACGGAGGGAAGCCACACAGCCTACAGAGACAAACAGGTTGAGACAGACTACCTTTAAAATCTTGAACGCTTTGTTCGAAGGCATCCATACACCAAATGAATCACACAAAAAAACATTTGTGGCGATAGCCACGCTGCCCCCCACACCCATTACTCACAGGATGTACATGATGACGCCCAGAGACCACATGTCACATGACTTGTCATATTTCTCCGGACCCAAAACCTCAGGAGCTTATCATCGGCAAAACACGAACACATAGAAATAGATTATAAACAAATATAATGGAGATCAGTGGCAAAAAATATTGTATTTCTTATCAAATAAATAAATAAATAATAGAAATACCATGTACGGAATACATGACAATGTTTCCAAGCCTTCCCTCAAACAGTTCACATGTCAGAAAAACAAGATAAAGCAACATACCCACGTAGTACGGCGTATAACAGGGGGTCTGCAGAGGGTTGTGTAGCGTCGTCTCCTTAGCAAATCCAAAGTCTGTTAATTTGAGGATCCCATTTTTTTCTTTAATGGTGTACAGCAGGTTCTCTGGCTGGTTAGGAGGCAGAGGAAGAACAAAAAAATATGACAAAATGTTCTTCAATGACCCAGAACGGATCACATTCTTCATGATTTGGGTGGTGGTCTTGATCGCTCTGCACCTTGATGTCTCTGTGCGCGATGTTGATGTGGTGGAGATACTCAATGGCCGTGCCGATGTCCTTCATGATCTCAGAAGCCTCTGGGAGGAAAAGAGGAGAACACACTCTCAAACCAGTTCCAGTATCACACAACAAAAGATACAAATAAAACATTCTGTGCTTTCTCTGTCTAATGTTATCCAAGATGGCTGCCTTATATCGTCCTTCCCTGTTAATAGCGGTTTACTCTCTCTCACATCCATCACAGTCCATCAGTCCTCACCTTTCTCAGTGAAGGCCTGGTCTCCTCTGGCCTGGATTCGGCTGAACAGCTCTCCTCCCTCCATACTGGAGACACACATACACACACATTCACAAAATGTACAAATGACGATCCAGGGCATTATGTCATCTCTGTATCACAGATATCAACCTTGAATAAAGTAATAATATTTTCTGAGCATTTCTAAAAACTTTGTAGGAAGAACATTTTTCAAATTGTTAAATGCTCTCCATATTGAAATTTAAGTCATTTCATTGAGGGCAAATCACTGTCAATGAAATCACTGAATTAGTGGATGAAAGATGATTGATCCTTCACTGCACTAAAAGTACTAATAACATACTGATGACACAATCCACTATGAGTAAAAGTCCTGCATTCAAAACCTTAGTAAAGTATTTTATTATCAGCAAAATGTACTTAAAGTACCAAAAGTAAAAGTACCCGTGGAGTAAAATGTTCCCTGTCAGTGTTTTACAATGATATCCGATGTTTTTAGGATATATATCATTTCTGCATTAAAGTGTGTGTTGCATGTTTTTACCTCCTTTATATACTGTATCATATTCTATAAGATCATTGTATGTTTGTAGTGTTGAGAGGCGGATTGAAAACCACCTTTAAACCGCCACCGAGGGTCTGTGTCGGGAGTGATATTCGGCCAATCCAAAGACGAGGATTGTAACCAATTAAATGTAGTGATACAATGGGGACGACGCCCACTTACTGTCAAAAAAGAAAACAACACGTGCGCGGATCTCATTTGTGCTCGTGGATATTGACTGTGATTTGCCCTCATACATTTCTACTTGAGTGAGAACAGTAATGCATCTGCACTAAGCACCACAGTCACAGTGTAAACGGGTAAACAGGTGCAAAGTACACTGAAGGTGATTTTGATTTTGAAACGATCAGCTGACATGACCACAGCAATGACATGTTATTGGCTATACGAAATTCCAAGCTATTATAATTAAATCGTTGCCACAGTTAGTTTGACAAAAACACCTTTTTTTTCTACATGTACACAGTTTTACACTGAGAGCCACTGGGTTGGTTTTCAGTGGAAATCTGTTGAACACTTTCATCGAAAGCTTTCAGTTTCTTGCAAAGAGAAACGATGCGTCAAATTGAAATTCTAAAAACCGAACCGAAATACGGAAGAAGGGAAAAGTACCAAAATATTCTTATCTAAGGGATTTTGTAAAATTATGTTTTTCATCATTTGAACAGTAATATGGCTGCTTTGTCTCCTCTGTAGTCTCGTTCATAGCTGTTTTATAACAAAGTAATTCGTTTAGCAATAATAAACAGTATAACAATACAATAACTGAGGAATGGTGAGACCTATGACCTAATTCTTTTAAAGTTCAGACAGTTTCAGAATCACAACCACTGATCAAACGGCTCTCACTGATGCCTGAGACTCTCCTCTCCGGTCCTCAGACAAAGGTTTGTGCACTAGTATGACGCGGAGGTAAGTTACTCAGCATTAAGTAAGAGCGTACGTCTTGTGGGTCCTAACACACACACAGATGAACAGATAGATGAAAGAGAAGTCTATGTGTGAATTGACTGTACCGCCGTCCTGCTCTGACCCTCAATCACACAGGAAGCAGTGAGTGAACACAGAGCACACACACGCACACACACACACACACACAGAGAGACATACACAGAGACACACACATACAGTACAATGCAAACAGTTGCTCTGTCACTAAATGTGATGATGAGAACCAGCTAATCACTATCTAAAATCCCCTTGAAGTTACAGAGGACGGTGTCATTTCTCAGCTGTCAGCCTCTGTGGTTTCTTTTTTTCCACTGAATTATTCTGTTTTTTTGTGAGCGGCAATAAAAAGGAACAAAGTTCAGCTGCATGTATACACGTCAAATCTCTCTCTCTGTCTCTCTCTCTCTCTCTCTCTCTCTCTCTCTCTCACACAATTCTGTCCCTATATCTCACCATCAGTGCAGACGTCTTCAGGCCTTGTGACGGACCTTTAACATGCTCCCAGTGGCACAAAGCTTCTGCTTAAGGCTCTAATTTGCGTGAAAACATACGAGCATATTATAGAGAGAGTGGCTTTAGTTGAGTCCTGTAATACGTCGATTATTTTCTTGAGACAAAACAAACCCGCGGTGAAAACTGAAGCAACAGTTTCAGTCTTATGTGTATATAAAGCGCGTTGATTTGTATCAGCGGCCTCTTGTTGAAATATATATGTCGGGCCACACGTCTGTAGTCGCCACCGAGCTTGTGTTCTTTATTCATCACAAAGCAAATGCAAATATTCCAGTGGAAACCTGTGGAATCTGAGCAGAGTCATTGTAACTTCCCATTTTCTGGGCAGCGTTTGTTTGAAAGAGGTTTGTTTGAATAAATCCACATCATCGTCCTTTTTAAGATCTGTGCTCCGCGGGGCAGATCAGAGAGAGCAGAGCTGTGATCCAGGAGGCACTGTAGTCATCAGCTCTGTTGCCAGTTTGAGCCTGATAATAAAATAGCTCACTAAATCATCACTGTCCAATTTAAATAATTTCTCTAATCAATTTCAAACTTCATCTTAAATAATCCAAACCATCAATTGTTTTATGAGACAGGAGAATTTAATCATTACGTTTTTTTTTTCAATAACTTGCGCTAAATATCACCAAATATGCAGACATAAGGGAATAGATCGTTGTCAGGCGTGTGTGTGTGAGAGTGTGTAAGCTGATGGGTAGAGTGGTGAAATGCGAGTCCTACCACTCCATGATGATGAGCAGGCACTTCTTTCCCTGATGCATGTTTTCATACAGGCTGATGATGCGAACAATATACGGTCCTCCTGATACTTGCCAGTGGAGCTCCACCTCTCGTCTGGCTTTGGGGCTGTCGTAGAGAATCTGGGAGACACAGAGATGTGATATGATGAATATGCATTTAATTAGGGATTCGTAGAAATTCAATTTTAAGAGAATGACAGGACTGATTAACTTAATATATTCATTTCTATTGCTAGATTCTACGCTGGTTCAATATCGTCGTTGATCGGCTTTCAGTGGAATCCCACCACGTTTATCATGTAATAGTTTAATAGTGATAGTGCATTTTAGAGCAAACTCTAATTAAACAACTCACAAAATTAATTATTTAAGTTTTTGCTTTACATTTATGAAGTTTTTTGGTCTCATGTAATTTGACTTTGATTCTTAGACCAACAGAAAATCAATCTGCAACAACTTTGATTGATCAATTAATTGTTTGAGTCGTTTAATTTTCTTTCCTCGTTCCAGCTTCTGTGTGAGGATTTGCTGCTTCTCTCTGTTTTATGACTGTAAATTCAACATCGTTGGCTTTGGGACTGTTGGTTGGACAAAACAAGCAGTTTGAAGACTTTAGACTTTAGACTTTAGGAAACTGTGATGGATATTTTATTGTATAAACAATAAATGGATCAATCCGGAAAATAACAGGTGGTTTAATCGGTGATGAAAATGATTGATAATTGCAGCGCTAATGTTGATATCAGAATGAATGATTGTTAATGTTGTAATGATGATGTCAACACTATCACGAGACCTAAAACAGCATCTACAATCGGTCAGGTCTACAGCATCAAGTCAAATATTATGATAATTAAGGTCAAAACAATTATATTTAATTTATTCATACTTATTTGTGACCTATACCATCAATGTAGTCATATGTAGTTCAATAATAATTACTTTTTTTTGTTTTAGTTGGTGAAAAGTGAGCCTCAATAGTGTAGAGAAAAATAAAAGCTTATAATAATGAACAACATTAATGCAACTGACTGTCTCCACTGACCCACTAAGTGACGGACAAACACAATCCGTAAGGCCGCCTGGTCAGGATGTGCGTTTGACATGCACACACACATGCACACACGCACGCACACACCAGCAGGTGGACCTTGACATAGCACACATCTTCAGTCAGGGTGTATTTTTGGATGTGACAGGAATGGAGTGATCTCCTGCTGTTCACAAGGCCTGAGCCTGGAGTACATGACACACATAGAGGCTGACTCATTGACGTACAAAACACGCACACACGCACACGCACACCTGTGTTCTCTAACAGGTGACTTTAAACTTCTCAAAATGTGAAAAGAAAACTTCTATGGGTGGAGATAAAACAATTTCTCCTTCCCAAATGTTAGAACGCCCCCTAACATTGTGTTTGAGCTCGCTAACGTCAAAGAGGAAGTGAGGGCCGAGTGTTTCGGAGCAGCAGCGTGTTGAAAGTAGAAGTTGAGGGTTTCCGGTGACTTATTCCTCTGATCTACAACTACGTGTGTCCTATTTTGTAAAGCAAAGGAGTGGGCAGGGTTGTGTCTGCTGTATCATTTGAAGCTTTATGACTTTAATCAGAGCAGATAGCATGTGAGCTGCTGTCCTTAATTTCCTGCATTGAACCAGAGTTGGCTACAATAAAAGAGGACTTTATTGGATTAAATACATAAATAAAACATGGGGGGTGCACAAAGAGACGATTAAGAGAATGAGACAGACAGTTAATCTTCTGATGGACTCTTTTCTCATGTGAGGCCATATCATGACGACTAAACACACGCTTGTCCCTGATCGTGCTATAAACCAATCGACCACATCCTCACACTCCTCTAAACCAATCAGATCTCTGTGCATAACCCACACTGAGACACACACACCGTGACCTGATAATGCCCACTGAGTTTAACAGACACACACACACGCACTTATATGGCTCCAGCATGTTTACACTCTATCACATATTAGTGGCTTAGAGAGTCCTGATCTGTCTGTCTTGATAAAAAGGTGAGTTATCTTTACAACTTCTACCAATAAATCGCTGCTCATGAAGTCTACAGCAGAGTGGCATACAGTTCATCAATGAGTGTTAACATTCGATCTAATGATTGTCTATACCGGCTTTGTACAGCAATAACACTATAGTGTTAGCGGTTACCAATGCCACACTACTACAATACATTTATCTTACAGCTAAAGTTATGGCAGTTTAAAAATAACAATCTCAACGCAAGTTAGCATGCTAACTTTAGCTGATTAGCATGCTAACTTTAGCTAATTAGCACAAAACTGCATAAGTTTAGTCATAAACCAGGGTATTGGAAGAAAAAAAATTGGACCTGATGAAAAGTGAAGGGATCACTAAAGTTAATACAATTCATCCAAAGCCAAAGGGCAACATGAATGTCAACCTCATGATGGTGCGAGAGGTAAAGTCAGGGGATCAAAATCAGTAGATTCATCTTCTGGGCACCTTGTATGTTTGTGTTAAACCTCGTGGTAATATGTCCAAACGTTGAGATATTTCCAAAGTGGAGGACAGACCAACAGACCAACTAACACTGCCACCAAAACAGTTTTTTCTAACAATAATAATAATTCCTGTGGAATTTGTTATCATACTATATATAATATAATACTATTTAAAAACAACGACATAAAAACCCCAAATCTCACTCAACACACTTAGTGCACAGTGAACTTTCAACTCAAGTGATGCTTGACATCAGAGTTAAACTGCCATTGTACTTTACATAAAACCTTGTGAGTAAAATCCTAACTGAATGTCCCCACTAGGCAAAAAAACCCATCAACATAAGTACACTTATGTTTATCTATCTATTTGCAACCCAGCAAGATCCTTACTGTTGGCCTGTTTGTATTTATTTTACACACTGATAACCTGTTTTTCTTTTTGGCATTGCATATATAGTGTATATATTTTAGATTTGCCCTTTATTGTTATTTTAGATTTGTATATTTGCACTTTGTACTGCAATCTTAAGTTGCATCTTAACTTCCTCTGTGTTAAACTGAACATCTGAACAGTGATCAAATGATCGAAACCAACACAAAGATCCTTTAACCAGAAAGGATCTCTCGTTGCATTCATTCATTCACGACAACCTCATGGAGCTTCAGTTCTGCAGCATGTTTCCTCCATGCTACCGTCAAAGCGGGTAATAGGCTTTAATTGCCCACATCGAGCAGCTAAAGAGTCAAACCCAAACCTCTGAGACTGATTAGCTTGTTTAACCGGTGGCCTGGAGCGAAACTGCGTAAGATCTGATTGTAGTTTTGATACACCAGATCTCTTCCACAAAGAGCTTACCAAATTGCTGAGAATTTCCACGACAGTTTGGTGTCTGTGGGTCCCAGAGGAAACCCAGATGTGTCACAATCATGCCAAAGGCCTGACCACAGTGGTGAACACACACAAACACATGGACTGTGAATTGGATTGCCAGTACACAAACCTGTGGCTTGTACAGCTTTCCGCGAGCTAAGCTGGAAGGCACTTCAGGCGCTAAGATGGAACAATCAGTGACCAAATACGTGCCCCCAAAAGGTATTAACAGTTAATGGGGGGGTGCTCAAGAGGACTGCCGCGCACCACGGGGCTCTCCCAGGTCCTCCCTCCTCCAGGGACTCAGACAAATCCAAGTTAAAAGAATCCGGATGACTTTAACTGAATGACATTAAAAGGATGGCTCCCCTCCAGCTCTGCTGCAAAGTGGATTACATCGTTACCACCCATCCACTACGTTTAGCGCTGAGAGCAACACTTAATTAAAAAGCCAGTGAGCTGGTCAACTCTCTTTCATGAGTGTTTCATTTTGTCATCTCTCAAAGCCTTTTAACAGCTTTTTTTCAGGGATCAAAGTTGTTTCAGACACAGAGTGGTGGGTTTGTGGTGCTTCCTCAAAGCTGGGGTCCGGCTATAGCTTTCTCTGGTGGAATCTGAGGTCTGTCGAGCACCAAGCGAAGCTTTTATGGATGCAGTCAGCAGTTACATGACTACACAGAACAACATTTTCACAGATTAACACACCTTCGCTTTATAGCCAACAAGAAGTTTCTACTACGACTTTATATACAGTATATATATATCTTCCTCTCCGCTGTCGTTTCTAAACCGTGCTCTTCTCCCTCTCTGACATGACACTATGAGGCATCCAATCCCTCTTGCTCTTTTATCTCTTGTTTTTGAGTCCCTATTGTCTGCTGCAGTTCACTCCCTTTCTCATCCTCTGTTTCTCGCTCTATCCCAGTGTCTGGTTATACAGCTACCGCTCTGCTTGTGCCACTGCTGCCCGGTTTGGCAGCTCAGATCCAGATGGATTACTGTAAGCCAGTAAATCTCAGAGTCTGTGCCAAAGTGGTGACAGCCTGACGACCCAAGCCTGTGTGCCTCTAAAGGGAGGCGTGCTCAAGTTTCCACTGCCCCCAGAACAAGGTGCCACTGTCAAAGTCCACGTGACCCCATGAAGCAGCGTAACATATCATGGCACATGGCTGGGTGCAGCCTTTTAACTTGCATCTGATATACAGTGATCGGCTGAGATTCACGCTCAGCCTGTCCACATGTAGAGCATGTGAGCTCAGTGGGCAACATGAGCGGTACATTTCAAACCCAATATGAAAAGCAGAGCCCAGACACGCTTGTACACCAGTCATAGTCTTGACATGAGTGTAGGTCTCTGAACAAAGTGACACAAAGAGGAGTTGTGTTTGTGACTACACAAAAATGTATTTGTGTTTTAAATATATTTGTGTAAAATCATATCCATAATTTCAAATGTAGTCGGGTATTTGTGCTCTTTTGGCCGTCTCAACTTTGTAAGAGTTTTAACAGTTTAACAGCGCCAGTGTTTGTCTGTGACAGAAATCTGACCTCAATAAAGGGCCAATGTTTTTGAATCTGGGCTACAGACTCACTAAACTCACTTTTATATAATTTACAAATGTTTCTCTTTAAAAGCTAAATGCTCAGAATATTCCTCTGCTCTATTACATGCTGCACTATTCCAAAATGATTGACAGCTTTGGACACTGTGACTAAAACAACTTAAAACAAAGTGAAACTATTTCTCAAGCGGGATCATTTGGCGCACACACAATGCTTAAAAGTCTTCCATAATGCTGTAAGTGACCTACACCACACTGACTAACTTTGTGCTGACTGGGCAAATTGAAGTTTACTTATGGGGAGTGTAAACAGAGCTGAAGGGGTCTATTGTCTACTTCCCTGTTGATAACACAAACATGTGTGTCAGGTGACTTCAGTACCTTCAGTGCGCACCTCTCTCCAGTCTTCTTGTTGAAGCACTGAAGAACTTTTCCGTTGATCCCTAAGCCCAGAACCTTACTGGAGATCTTATACTCATCCGTCACCGCGTTGCGCTTTATCTCCACTTTGGGATAATCGGGCAAGGCGAAGTGTGTGGACTCGCCGCCCGGGTCCTCTCTGTCAGTTGCGGGGGGAGCGGTCTGCTGCAGTTTCGGCTCCTCGGCCGGGTAGTCCGGCTCTGCCTCAGCCTTTGGCGCTTGCAGCGGCTTCTCATTTCCGTTTCCATTTTGCAGCATGTTGACACCGGCTTCTTGTCACCGGCGGTACTCCGGAGTAGAAAAAGCGCGAGTAATTCACCAAAGTAACGCGATGACGCCCGCTGCCCTCCGGTAATTGCGTAAAGGTGAGAGGAATCCTTGAGCACCGCTGGCGCGTCTGGTTGTCCTGGGCACCGCAGCCACTGTATGGACTGGGCACTGTATGGACTCCACACACTAATACAGTTTAGTTTAAACAAATAGTTTATAAAACAAATCACATTCGCTTAAACTGCCCAATAGCTATTCTTCTCACTGAACTTTAATACCCGCCAATTTAAAAAAAAGAACTATTCTTTCAACCGGTCAAAGCTGTCTCTTCAGAAAAATCCGAATATTTTTTAGATTCTCTGAATGTCACAAAATGTAATTCCAGTAAGAGACAGCAGTGTGACGATATTCTGTTGATTCTGCTGATCTCAGCTTCCCGGTGATCTGGAGTCCTTTGGTAGTGGTCACATGGCCAGTCACTGTCACCGTTTGTTTAAGCACCACCCTCATACAGTTAAGTCATATTTCCCATCTATGTGGAAGCCTTAAAGGAGCAGGACGTATATTCAGTTCAGTGTCCAGTGAGCACTGTGGAGAACAAGTGAAGCTGGGAGGAGAGTTGATTTAAAGCAACCCACTGGAACAGGATCCCCCTCAATCAAAGTAAAAACATCTAATAATATTACACTCATAAGGCACTATGAAAAACAGTTTATTACACAGTGTGGATACAACTGATGCTTTCTTTTTTTCTTGTGTTTGTACGAATTTAGTAGTCCAGTGCGCAGATGAGGGCTACTCCCCGTTTGATCCAGTGTCTCTGGCTGAGATCTGTAGGCAGTTCCACCGCCATCACATAGTTGGTGGAGTGACCGGTTGAAGATAAAGTCCCTACAAAAGCACACAAAGCAGTTCAGTGACATAAAAAGCATTTGGATTGTTTTGTATTTTTGTTCTATCTGAGTTCAGTGTTTCTGAGCAGTCTACCATGCCAGCTCACGGGGTGTTGGCTACTGTGCTGTGGGTGGAAAATACAGAGCTGCACTTTCAGACGCTTCGTGAAACAAGACACTAACTGGAGTCTATTTTGGGTGAGTAATAAAACCACCAAAAGGGGATCCACACAAACACTAGAGTGAGCAGAGCAACACCTATAGTCGCAGTGAACAACAGGGTTAATACGCCTCAGCAAAAGTTTCAGTGAATCAATTTTTTCTTGACTAAAAAAATTAATTCCAGTGCGATCTAATCTAGCAAATAATATTAGTTGTAGTACAGATGAATCCACTCAAGGTCAGATACTGTGTACTAACCAGCACGTGTGAGGGTCTTGTAGGCGGGGCAGACATAGACCCCAGAGGTTGGAGGTTTGCGATTGGGTTTGGGGATCAGCCAGATGACGGGCATTTCTGTGTAGAGCTCCCTGGGCCTGGACTCGCTGAGTTGACCTGCTTCGTAATCCCAGCGAGCCCCTTCCAGGAATAGACCTTGGATGTAGCACCCTGCGTTTGGGCTCTCTGTTATCTCTGATACTGACTTCACTATTACCTGAGGTAGAAGGGATTACAAAAGAAATGAGGAAGAGACTGGGTGACAGCCTGTATAAACCATTAATAGCAAATCTTCAAAGTAATGCTAATAAAAAAATGTACCCTATGTGTCGATATTCATACAAAGTCAATTTAGACGGGTAAATATGTAGTGCTACACCCGAAATCTGTATGTTTTTAGCCAGTGGGGCTAAAACGGTCAGCTTAATGTCAGACCTCAAAGTCAAATCCAATTGTGTCGATGGAGGTGCCGGAGCGACGGGCGTAATTCTGCAGGGTTCCTGTGAGAAAAGCCTGGGGGGAAAAGAAGCCGCTAATCCAGAAAACAGATGGAATGCCATTATTGATCCATCTCTGCAGGTAATTGATCCTCTGAAGCAGGTCTGACACCCAGGAGGCCAGCGGCTTTAGAGACGGGTATGCCTGGAGGGAGAGAGAGACGCATTCCCAGTCAAAGAGCTATGTATTCTTAGAAAACAGAGGCTGGAACTATTAGAGCAGGACAGAAATGTCTCCAAAAGTTTATCGATAACTTGTACATCACTCCCAAATGTCAAATGTTCAAGTCTCATCCCCAAATGCATCCACTGAAACACACAGATGGATGTCACAATAGTATTCAGTTCAAGGGCCCACTGCTGTATTCTGTACTGGCATTTTCAGTTTGCATTACCTAAAAAATCCTCTACGTTGACTTAGTGTGTGTGAGTCAAGGTGTCACTCTGACATTATCCAGGGTGAGCCATCCTGCCCACAGAATTGCTAAATGCATAACAATATGAGACAGTAATTGTTTACAAATAAGGATTTTGAAATGAAGAGAATTCATTCATATAAATGCAGCCTTTTGTGGTGTGGGTTGTCTTCATCATGTTATGCTACATAATGTTTAACAGTGGTTGTAACTAACATCTGAGCAATGGGCACTGGTACCCACAAGAGAACCAGAAGGAGAATAACTGGTGTGTGTGTGTCTTGCCTTGGCTTTCCACATATCGGGCACCACATTGTTGAACAGGCTGTTGGCCATAAGCACCAGTTCTGATGACATCACCACTGAACCCTTCAGAGCCTTCACAATATCACTGAGACTCTGAGAGATGACTGCCAGCAGCGTATTATATCTGAAAGACAAAAAGATACAAGGAGCAATTACTGAAGTACTCATGATTTATACTGGCAATACCTGATTCAGTACTCAGTCATTCATGTTTCCTACTATTTGCCAATTACAAGAGCATGTGCATCACTTGTGTTGGTTAATTTGATCAAGATGGGCAAAGACAAATACATAAGAATTATATGTCATAAAGGGAAGTAAACATGTAAGATAAATGTTTCAAGAAATCACACTGAGGGTCCAAAAGTAGTAAAATAATTTCCCATTCTTTTCTTGCAGCCTAAGACAACTTAAATATGATTACTGCTAACATACATGCTAGATTTAGTTTCAAATCTAAATAAGTAATAATTTGTAAATTACTAATAAGTAACTATGCGAAAAACTCCCAGATGGAGTATAAATGTTATTAATGAATTCATTGATTAGTCCAAGGACAAACATATTTTATAACAAGCAAACAACAATATAACATCAAGTAGTTTAACAACACTTAAAGATAAAAATGAGAAAAGTTTTTACTACTCCACAGTGTAAAAAGAAAGATGATATATTTGCGAGAAGCTGAAAGGACCGTTGATCAATAAATCAGCAATTACAATTCCAGCTTCCAGCTGGAGAGTTGCTGACATCACAAGCTACAGCTACTCACACATAACCAGATGAAAAAGCAGTTATTATTACAGTATGATTACCTAGACGTGCAATTATGATTACAAGCTGTGACTTTTGAAGGGTACAATTTCAGCTACTTGACTTAAATAGAGATAATACACTACTGTTGGTTACGCATTTAATTACTGTTTTCTACCTCAAAAGTGAAACATTGGGACATTGTGAAAAATCACAGAACTATTATGGACACTGAGCTGCAAATGTTGAGCTAAATATTGTCGAAGAGGCTTCCAGTGCAGCACACATGGTAGTTTCTTTCTCTGATCTCAAAGAATTACCAAACTGTATAATTATGTTTATATCAAGGAGACCTGAGGTGTGGTTTGTGCAGTTATCTTTTAGCACAGCCTAATGTTACCTGATGACCTCCTGGATAAGCACTGTGTTCATGGACTCTTCATCGAGGACCGGGTACTTTTCCTTCACCTCTTGAACACTGAAAGGCTGAGGAATCTTTTCCACGATGCCGGCCACTATCTCCTCCACTCTCTGCGGTACAGGAACGGGCACATCACCAATGAAACACAACATGTCTCAGCCGTAGTCCAGGCATTTAGAAACACACACATTATATCAAATCAATGCTCAGTTCAGTATTTTCAGAGGGGAAGATGAAATTATGTTTTATGTCCCTGCAAACTATGACATTATACAAGTAGTGCTAAAAAATTGAGAGTAGCCAAAATCAAATCAACAGATGTGTGTACCTCCTCCAGTGTTTTGAGCCCAGCAGGTGCAGCTCGGGGTTGGAGACGGTCGACGGCTCCCAGCAGAGCGAAAGTCTCCTTCTGGGCAGAGCTGATGTTGCCGTTGTCATGGAGACCAAAGATCTCAGGTGCATCATTGACGGGCAAACCACGAATGTACGCCAAGTAACCCTAGAGTCAGAATTATCATGACACCAACTGTTATCAATGAGTTTCAGAGTCAGCAGTTCAGAAGTTGATGCGCTTTGATTTACTCTAGTTAAATCAAACTAAATCTTAAACACAACCTGTGGTCCAGCACATTTCATTAAGCTAAAGTTAGTCTTCTCATTAGAAAAATGTTGTGTGTCTTAATAAAGGCTTGTTTCACCCAGTCTTGCTTAATCGACCCTTTAATGAGTTATTCAATTTAGCTTGACTGTTTTCTGCTTTTAAAATAATGATCTCCCTTTTTTAGCGTTATGCTGTTTAATTATAAAGATATCATCATGTCTCATAGATGGTTGTCTGGCAATTCATCACCTGAAGACTCAACGATAGGTAAACTGAATAGAGAGTGCCAACGTGATTCCCCAACCTTTGAAAAGATATGCGGTTTTGGAGTATACCAACTGATGCAGACAAAGATCAAGTCTAATGCACTACTCTTATCACAATCTTTTGAATGCTCCTGTGTTTATCTCACATTGATATCCAGATTGGTGTCTATCTGCCGGTAGACTCCAGGTGAAGAGTAGACATGATCATCATTAAGCACGGCGGGACAGTAGAAATCTTCCAGCACACTGAGCAGACATCGTCTGTCCCAGTCATCTGTGACGCGGCCGCCATAATTAATCTCGCCTGCAGTATATTTTAGCACCTGGACAGGTAGAGGACAAAAAGGCTCAAACACACACTCATTCTCTGAGACAATGTGCGTGTCTTACTACAGGGCAAGGCACATGTCACAATAGCAATTAACTGTGAGCAATGGACATGTAGAATACAAGACAAGTTAGGAAGAGAAAGGGAACAGCATCAGCGTGATTGGAAATGAAGTGGCTTTGGAACTATTGCTATTGAATATTGACAGAAGCCTTCTCTCCTCCCACCTTGTATGGGACGTCCTGGTACTCGTCCAGGAACATTTTGAGTTGGCTGATGCAGATGTTCAGGTCTCCGTCTGTGAAGTCATAGGGAATGTTAAAGCCCAGTGGGCCAAACTTCCTTCGTTCCAGAGCAATTCCATGGAAGAGACACAGAGACAGGAGCAGAGACTTGAGGTGTGCGGTCTGGAGAGGAGAGCAGAGGAGAGGAATAAGTTAGATATACTATTAGGTACTAGATGTTCTCAAAAACAAAAGTGATCTACGTGGCAGGTTTTCTAATCAAAAGTATAAAGTGATAAATACAATAAGCTGGAACAGACTCAGATGCTGACAGAAGACTAGGCAGACCTTGGTGGAAGAGGAGATAAAATCATTGGTGAGCCTTAGGTAAGTTTTCTGAAGATTGGCCTTGATTCCCCTGGGAGGCTCAATGGTCATCTTTAACCCATTTTGGAGAATGGACACCGGGAACTTGTTGCTGGGGAGACTTGTGAGCCACAGACGGAAGTCCTTGTGCACCTGTTTGGGGTGTTGTGGGACATGTGGTGCCCGTGGGCAGTAAAGGAAGTATTAACACTGGCAAAGTAAAGGAAAGCTTGTCGAACATACAATACGACAATAGTGTGAAGTATGTGTGTGCATATGATCTGACCTTTTCTGATTTGATGTTTTCAATGAGTCTCTCCAGGGAGGGCATCCAGCTGGGCGCCAGGTGACAGTTCTGGATAAAGACCCACTGACCTCTCTCCATGGCAGAGTGCATCAGGATCTCAGCCCGGGGGCCCTAAATCACACAACAACAGCAGAAGAAGAAAAGGCAGACATGAAGACAAAGACAACGACAACAACACAAAAACAGTAAGCTTAACACAAGGCTTGAATTTAAGAGAAAACATCCACGTTTCCGAGAAAGTTGTTCCGTATTTAAAGAGCGAGTAACATAGTCATGAAATGATCTCCCTTCATCCAGTTTGACATTCTAGGAGTCTTTCAGAAAGGCTCAAGAGCTCTAGACAGAAACTGAGGACAGGGTGATGTGACAGCCCAGTATGATCCAGGATTCTAACTCACATAATTGAAAGTAATGTGATAAACACACGCTAACACCTATTGAACTCTATTTATGGCCTATGGCCATAAATAGAGAAACAATTAGCACATAGGTGGCCATTCTTAACAAGACAAATGAGAATGGCCTGGATCTGTGAGAAAGTGTTGCACAGTGCCTCTCCCCAGGGTCAGAGAGACTGTACGAAAGAGAGAGTGAGAGATAATTCCCAGGCACCGCCCATGACCCTGACCTGGCCCTGGCCCAGAGACATGGCACTCATTTTCTTGGAGAACCGCATGACATCAGCAAACTTGTAGAGGTCAGCAGCAGGGTCAGTCCCAGGGGACAGGACAAAGATGAGGGGAGTGTAGGGGGACGACGCCTTGAATACCACGGACAGGTCTGACATCTGTGGAAAGATGGAGAGAGAAGGAATAGCAAGCCATAAATAACGCTGTGGCACACTGTAGAGCAAACAACCGGAAATGATTTTCAGGTGAAGTTAGCAGAGTTGATACCGTGCTCCAAACATTAACCAATGTTTGCACTGATGCAGACCCAGCCAAAACAAATGGAACCATTATTGCCATGTTAATATTACCACACATCTAAGCCACTGTCAGAGAGATAAGACATATTGGTTTTAATATCAACATTAAGGCAAGAGGTAGGAGAGTGATGCTACCTGAGGCTCAATGAAGCGTTGTCCCAGCTGAGCTGAGACAAAGTCCTGCAGGCCTTGAACAAGACAGTCAGCCCTCAGACAGCGCAGGACCAACAGCTTCTGGAATGAGTCCAGCTTTGTCTCCCATTCTCCAGGGAAAGGCTCCCTAGAGGCAAACAAACACACATGCACACCTTGTAAAATATTGACAGCTTTAGCACAGTTCAAATTAAGGAAACAAGTGTGCACTTGTCAGCATAGTGCTTCTCTATGCGTGCCTGTGAGGCTGTTTGCTGTCAAAAATGATCTTGAAACCCTGCAGATATTCGCTGAAGCTCTCTGCCAGGTCGCTGAAGTTTTCCAGAGCGCTGAGGCCCAGGATGTCCTGCCAGGCGCGCTCCGAGAGCCAACTCACTGCCGGGTTGGTCAGCTCTCGGACAGGCATCCCTCCAGAAAGCAGGTAGTGCCAGTCAGTCTGCCACGGAGACACAACACAGATTCATTAAATGTACCTGGATTAACTCTGTAAACTCCCCCTAAGACTGTGTAAACTCCCCTGTTTCTCACCATATCAATTTTGTTCTCATTCATCATGATGCGAGCGCAGAGGAGAAAGGCGAACATGAGTTTGTGCTTCTCAAACAAGCTGCGGCATACATTGCTGTACAGGCTGAAGGTGAAACATTCATTGATGTTGGCGATTCTCTTCTCCACTGTGTCTGTGAGAAACATGGCACAAAAGAAATTTGTGGAAGCAGAGAAACATCCCTTCATCTGGTTTCAATGCTATGGGATTTCTTTCTACCTGCTCTCTTAGAATTGGCAATGTCAGACACGAAGATGTCAAGGAACCACTCCAGTGAGTACTGGTACATGGGGTCAACATTGGACAGGCTCGATACACAGAAGAAGAGGATCTGAGCACGCACAGCCACCGGCACATACTCCAGACGGGTGGCGTCAATGTCCTGCTCTGTCTTCTCCGCCACCATCACTTTGGCCTACCAGTAAAACCAGCTTGCGTTAAATCCAACAATAGTAGCTTTTCAGTTTGATGACAAATCGCTTTAGTATCATATATGAGGTCTGAAGGTAGAACAACCCTTCCAAGGTAGGCCATATACGATATTAGAGGTAATAGCTCTCCCACTATTTTACCTTGATCTCTCCAGCTTTGATCTTGAAAGCCAGCAACACTTGGATGAGCTCCTTATTGTCCACAGGGTTTCCCTTTGTGGAGCTGAGTCGGAACAGGATCTCATCTTCAATTTCTTTTAGCTCCTGCTTCATCTTCGCGTTACTGATGATCAGCTGGTACTTAGCCTCCTTCAGGTCTGGAAGCTCCACAGCCATCATCTGGTCCAGCAACTGGTCCTCGAGACCACTGAAAACGCACATTTACACAAACACAGGAGACCAAGACATAACTATTAAGACGTTCATACCCTGAATTTGATTCTGAAAAGAATATTGGTTTTCTATCTGGCGTACAGTTGCAAGCAGTTTTTTTAATAAACCCTAAAATCCTTAGCAAACAATTTGATTTTGAGTTGTAGAATGCTGAATATTTTTTGACAATTGACAAACAGATGAGACTGAAAGACAAATAGACAATTATGCGTTACCACTGCTTTTAAATGTTAGTTATTATTATATGCTTTGCACTTAATATTTCAATAAATACACAGCCTGTGTATTTTGGATGCTGGGCCAATTAAGACAATAACCGTTCCATCAGATCTACATGTTGAAGGAGCTGAGTAAAGTGTGATCCTACCTGAAAGAATTGATGATAAATCTACAAAAATGAAGTTTTTAAAATCTGAATTTTGCTTTTATCTGTTAAAGGCATGTTACCTGGGTGACAGGGTGAAGTTAATGAGGGTGACTTTGGTGGAGACCTCTGGAGAGTAGTGTGGGTTAGGCAGCTTAGTGGTGATATACATCTTGAAGTCTTCATGGTAAAAGATGACTGAATCCCTGAGCTTCAGCATTGTTCTACCTTGCTGCTTAAATGTCTAAGGGCAGACAAATGTGACTTAAGCAGACCAGTATGTGGTAGATATTTGCATGTAACACTGCCATACAATAAAAGTGATTTTTGTTTGTAATGTGTGTGTGTGTGTGTGTGTGTGTTCACCTGTTTCAACAAGACAGGTTCTAGAGCAGGATCTAACTCCTCTCCTATATTCTCCAAGAGGCAGGGTTTACCAAATCTAATGGCGTTCTCAAGACTGCGCAGGAAGTCCTGGTCACTTAGCTTCATAACCTCCAATCCATTGTCCTGCTCCTGGGTGACAACAGGAAGCAAGTACTGTATGAATGAACAGTGGATTAAATACTGACACTGAGAAGCTTTCCAGAAGAGTTGTGGGTGATGTGGAATATGAGGTAACCCCCAACAGAACTGTACACCCACTGGTTGCCACAGAGCCAAAGCAGGTACACGTGTATGTACTGAACCTAGTTTAACAACATATTGAGCACCTGTACCTGTGAAGGAATAAATTCAGATCTTGATAAAACTGCTTTTCATGTGTTTTTGTCTCACTGGCACCCTCTGCAGTTTAGATTAGCACACAGATTTCTCACCATCTGTTTGATCCATGTGTTGGCTTGTCCCTGGGGATCAATGAATAAAGGCCAGCGCAGAGAGTTCTGGGCAATCACACCATTCTCCACTGATAGGTTATCCTTGGGCAGACCTGACATCTATGCACATAGAAATGACAACGTATGATGACTGTAAAGGTAAATGATCATTAATAGTTGATCTAAAACTGATTCAGTCTGATGGTCTGACTAATTACAATCAAAATGTTAAAAGGCTTAGGCCCTGAATGCCAGCTGATGATAGGATGGCTCTGACCTGCCAGGAGTGGATCTTGACTGGATCTCCTATGGTGTTGATCATGTTGGGTTCGTCAGTGTGTGGAACACTTAGCTCTTTGAAACAAAGCAGCCACTCCTCTGATATGGCTGCCCTGTACTCTCCCTAGGAACAGACAGAAAAACAGTGGCACACTATGACTAACATCCCCACAACTACAAGAAAGGTCAAAATAAGCACAGAATCAAAAAAACTAAAAGACCAAAATAACTACGAAGAGACACAAAATGACCACAAAGAGACACAGAACCACAGAGAGATGCGTAACGCCAAGAAAGAAACACAAAACAACCACAAAAGATATTCACACTCATGCACAAACTGAAATACAACCCACTTACAGTGAAGGGCCCCAGGTATGCTACATATCCTGCAGATAGGAGTACATCGCCTGCCACATCATTGACTATGTCATCCAGATGTTGCACTGTTTCCTTCCAACGCACCTCCTCATCTGCCAGTCCACCAATAAACTGGAGAAAACAAATGCATCATCATTATACAATTATCAATATTAACGAAGTTAAATATGTTGAGATTAACTGAAAATTAGGATTTTTTTTATTGTCATTAGAAAATATTACACTGCATTTTCTTTGGCCTTGCCATTTGAGAGCAGACAATGCCTGTTAGAGAACATCATATCCCCGCAGGGATCAAGTCTTATCCCATCTTCTCTCTCCTACTGACCTTGTCTGCTCGAACGAGGCGAGCCTCACACAGTTGATACTTGTTGTCCAGATCTTTCTGAGCCACAAATTCCTTGAACGCTTGCAAAGTGGTGGTGCCGGCCTCCAAACGACGCCTCATCTTCTCCAGCTCCTCCTGCATCTTACTCACATCCTCCGTGATGCTAAGAAGCTAAAGGATCACAGAACAGTAGGTAATCAGATAAGATTGCTAATTAAGCAGCATATGTACACAAATTACAAATTGAATTTCTGGCATGTTTATTTTGCCAGTTCAGTGTCTTGCCTTGTCCAGGCCAGTCTTCATGCGCTGTCGTGCACTGCTCAGTTCTTGCATCTTTCGTCCAATGAGAATTGAGAAGATTTTGAGCAGTTCCAGGTAGCTTTGGGGAGTGACACAGTTGTGTCGAGAAAGCTCAGCCAGGTAATATTCACACTTCCTGGCTACCATCTGGTGCATCTTTACACACATCAATGTCTGAAGAAGAAAATCAATTAGTGAGAAACTTTGTTTTTTCAGTATCTTAGAGTTTTGATTTCAGTTTTTTCCATCTTTCCTTTTCTTTTAAGGTGGCCAGTAATCTCTATTTATTTAACCAAGGTATAAAAATGCATTTGAGACTAAATGATCCTGTATCCTTATTAAATGGCAGTTAATCTGCTGCATGTTGATCGCTCCTGGTTGAACTGCATTACCACACAAGTTGACAATAACATAGGACATGTACATGTTGACTGTGTTCTGTGCATCCTCACCAGTCCCTTCATGGCTGTGGGGCTGGCTTCTAGCTCAGGCAGCTTATTAAGAAAAGATGTGGCCACAGCATGCAGAGCCTCCTCTGGCCAGTCACTGAACCAGTCTATGGTGCAACACGTCACCAGTGAGGGAAACTGCCTCAGTCGTGCACGAAACACCTCACCGATAGGACTGCAGAGGGAGAAGTGAGAAGTGAGAGTAGTAGAAAGGGAAACATGGATGGGTATAAGAAGAACAAATGTATCCACTTCTTTTAATTTGCTTTTGACCAAGCGATCAAAACTTTGTACAACCTCATGCAGAGTACAGTGTGGATGTTGCTGCGGACCCTCCTGATGTAGGCAGCCATGAGGTTGGCTTTAGTTGGCTCTTGGACCACCACTGGCTTCATGGCTGTCAGGATGCGCTCCTGCTCGTCTGTTGTATACAGGTTGGGAACATCCCCAGAGTTCAAAATGTAGTTGATATCCGCCAGGAAGGACTCATTCTTAATCTGGGATATTAACACAAAGGTAATGATGAGTAAAATGCTGCATTGTCTTTATGCATTGTATACTCTACATGTTGCATTTTTGTTGTTGCATGTTGCACATCTCATTCAATTTGAATGACTAAATAGATGGAAATAAGTGACAACAGTGCACCAACATTCCTACTACAAAATTCCATTAGAGAATGTACTATGACTGTGTTAGTGATGTTAATCAACTACCACAAACTTGCCGTCTACTGAAGCAGGTGATTAGAGTTGTTACCTGTGTGTCTACGAAGAGGAAGGTGATCTGCTGGTTCTCAAGGCCGGCCTTCAGCATGATGCTTTTAATATCTTCTCTCCACTCTGTCTGACCGTAGTTCTTTGACAGCTCAATCTGGAAACACTGATATTGTGACCTGAATATGGACAAACACTATGAGGACTGGGCCACAAGATGCGTCTGCATGCTTTAGGACATTAACAGTAAATTGTATATACTTTTGATTGAATGATCTTAAAAGAATTTCCCTTTAAAAATAAATTCAAAAGCACCTGCTATTACTCAGTAATCAATAAATAATGCAACTTTGGTATTAAACAAAAGTAACTAAATGTTGATTGTTACATATTACTGTATCTATCTCATGTGTCACTATGATGTTTATAGTTTGCTAAAAATAAATGTAAAAAGCTGCCCATGAGTTGCAAAACCAGCAGTGCAATCCTTCTGTTTCAAGAGAGTTGTACTCTGCCCGTTGGCATGGGAATCACACAGCGTAGAATCTCACATATATGAGGCCAGCCTGGTGAGTGACTGACGCCCGCTCCCAGCCACTCCAAGCAGCAGGGCATTGCCCAGAGGCTGGCGCAGGATGCGGCTAATGCGGCACACATGCTCAATGGCATCCATGAAGAGCACCAGCTTCATCTTGGTGGTACTGATCTGGTTGACGTCTTCCATGTAGTCATTCATCACTTTCACCAACTAAATTATATAATAAATGGGTAAAAGAATCAAGCATTTTGGAAAAGTATACATTCCCTTATGCTGTAGAATAGAAAATAATTATTATGTATTTATAATTATAAATACATAATAATGTAAGTACAATGTTACTCCCCTTAAGCCAACTGATCAGCTGTTAAGCAAAATAAAAACATACCTTAAAATACTTCCAGCACTGGTTTCCACCACTCACCTTTTCCTTGTCTTTGATGAGCGTGTAGACCTTGTGATCATCTCCAGGATTCATGAAATCTCCATACAAAACAGGTTGGCAGGTTACAGCCTCTTCAAAGCTGCAGTCAAACTCCTGAATGCAGTCCTTTAGGATCCCGTTGAACCAGTCCCTGTCCTCAACACACACCAGGCGATCTCGGAAAACCCGACAGCTTTCGTGGTACCACAGCTGCAGCAGCTGCAATTTGTCCTAAAATCACCAAAGTCACACTACTTTTATACTGGCTGTATTAAGATGTACTTTCACCTGAGTTAAATCTTATTCAAATATGATTATTCTTGGGCATCAATAATATGTGATGCATCAATTGCTAAGGTGGCATAACGCAAACACTGTTAATACAAGTTGCTTCAAAAGAAATTTAATTTGTAAGTACTAAATGGATGAAGTCAACAATATATTTCATAATAGTAATCTGATTAGGTCACATTCATTTGATTCTGTTGTATCTGACTACCTCTATCATTACAGCCTTAGCCATCAGGATGCCCTGGAAGACTTTGGACAGGTCTCTGAGGTTAAAGTTGTAATGGGACTTGGCTGGAGTTGGGAGGAGCTGGGACGCAATGGTGGAGTAGACTCTGATAGTAGCGTCTACAAGAGGCTCATTCAGCGGCTGGATTACTGGCACAGGTCCTGATGAAAGACAGCAGGATAGAAGAGAGAACTGAAACAATTGAAAACATTAAATTCATGTGACCATCTATTAATTGTAAGATTTTGATTTGGTCAACAACATATGTAAATGCGCTGTGAATAAAAAATTTTTTGTAACGTCTTATAACATACAAGCTAACTAACTGATACTGAGTATTAAAATACATGTTTACACTCTTTGCACTCTTAATCTACTTCCTATGTCTGTGTCCCTGACTCACTGCCTGGTTCCTTGTTACTCATATTTCCACTTGAAAGAGAACAAAGATTCAGTTACAAACTATTGTTAGTTTTTCTTTTTCACCAGCTTATGTCGAGAAGTATTCTCTACCCTCTGCTGCACGTCTAGCAGACCCGACTCACCCATCCAACTGCCCAGAATGGTGGAGAAAATATTTTTCTTGCTGGCATCTTCCATTTCAGTGAAGGACAGGAAATTGAAGTGGCGTGTGAAGCGCTGGGTGATGGGGCTCCGGCCTCCACCTGGGGGTCCCATGGCGCAGGCAAAATTGATGTCCACTAAGTGCTTGAATGTCCCTGTTTAGAAAGGATAGGGAAACAAGAGAGAAGCTCAATCTAATGAGACATTTCTTAAGAGCAGAAATAACAAAACCCAAATCTATGTATTCAAACAGTAACAATTAATATTTTAGGCATGAAGACACACTCTAGAGCAACCTATTAGTGCAATAGGACAATAAAGGGTCAACATTGAATGTCAAAAGCTCAAAGGAACAACAACAGGGAGGGAAAAGGGGGAAAAAAACTCCGGTATACCCACCTATATGTTTCCTGTCATACCAGCCTCCATGGTCCATCCACTGCCTCAGCAGTTCAATAGAAGGATGAGCGCCATAGGTCTCCAACATGGGCATGTTTAGGTCATCAATGAAAAAGATCAAGTGCTTCCCTATTGGAGGTCCAAACATACCTTTCCGCCTGACACAAATCATTGAAATGGTTGGTCAAAAATATATTGTTGTGTTGTAAATGATGTGTAGTTGGATTGACAAAGTATAGTCGAGCAGAAATACCTTTTGTCTAGCTTACTGTCAATATAATCTTGAGTCTGGTTGGCTGAGGTGCGGGCAGAGAACATGAGGAAGTGTGTGATGTATTTAGCAGGCATGTTCTTCAGCAGCTTGTCTGACATGGTCAGTGTCTTTCCTGTGCCAGTTGGCCCAATACAGAGCACCTGGATCACACACACACACAAATATAAATCATGTCTACGGGTGCCTTTCCAAGGCAATGAAAGCATTCCAATGTAAAGCGTTTATTATTGGATTCTGAATAAGTGCTTCAGCATAAAATGTTCACAGTTTTTGTGGACAGATGTGTGAAGCTCAACTACAATCAAAGTACTCACTGGTTTCTTATTGGTCAAAAGCATATCCATGAGGAAAGACATTTGCACTGTGCCAGCAGTGGGAACGATGATGTCAGCATAATTTGTCTTCGGGGTGATCACAACACTCTGTGCGTATTTCATCCAGCTGACCCACTGGACCTAAAGTACAGGCAAAACGATGATTGAGTGAAAAGCAAAAATGCATCTGTTGCTCTTAATTGCATGACATATTGGGATCAGTTTACATTTCTTTCCTCGTCTTCTTTATCATCCTCAAAGTTACTAATCCCTGCATCATCCAGTCTGTAGTCGTACACCAGTCCCTCCTCTGGAAAGTATAACTGAATCTGAAGAACAAATACTTTAACGTTAATCAAAATATACCAACGTCAAGAAATAATCCAGCTGTCAATAGAAATTACAATAGAATCATTTTGGTATGGGGATGCTAAAGTGGAGATGCTGATATGACCTTTTCCTCTGCCATCTTGTTCTTGAGCCAGGCACTGAAGCGCTTACAGCTGGCTGCGTCTCCTGTGGCTCCCACACTCCACACCAGAGAGAAAAAGAACCAGGGCTCAATCAGCTCCTTCAGACGGTCCAATATCTTTTGGGGCGGTAGCATCTCATCCTACAAGACAATTAAGGATTGGTGGGGGATCACAATCAACACAATTCATATGTACAAAAGTACTGGAAAGATTTTTCATGAAGTTAGAGGAGAAATCAGGAACTGCACATTAATTTACACTCATGACGTTGTTGTTTGCATGCATCGAGTATGTTATTGTCGTCAAGTAGCATGATTGCTAATATATTCATTAGTGAAACAGAATAGGTGCAACCCAACAAACTCAGTCAATGTTTTCAATAGCAGGGCATCTTCTGTATAGTTTCACCACACTTGACCTCACTACGGAAGCCCTGTGTGGCAAGTGAGACAAAAAACATCTGTTGATCCATTTTCTAAGTCTCATGTAAATTGCTTTCTCTCCTGAGTGTATGACTTTAGAACAGGTGGCAAAGGTCATAAACACAAGAGAGAACACCGTTTGGATGAGACTTAGAAAATCTTCCATCAAAATGTTTTTTCTCACTTGCCTCGCAGGGCTTCCGTACCATACAGGTGATTTTGATAACCATACATTCATTCAAATCCCATTGCAGTTTTTAAATGAGCTCAAAACATTGTGTATTGAAGTAGCTTGTACAGCTTCTCTAAAGCACTAAATATTTACCATACAAAGCTCAAACTATATATGGACTGCACAGAAATCCATATATATATTCATTTCATGGGGGCTGAACTAATAAATAAAAGCAGCACACACCTCTCTAATGGCGAAAGGATTGAAGAAGCAGTCCATAAGTTTAAGCAGGCTGCAGGTTAGGTTGCTGTCCAGAGAGGGGATGACCTCCTTTACTGATGTGCGGACAAATGTGACTGAGTCCTGTTAAAAGTACAGAAAAACAAAAGCAGCACGAACTTTATACAATAATCATCTACTATAATGAAAAGCTTTAGGATTCCCTGGTGGTGTCTTTCAGTTATTTCTCTCCTCTCACCTGTAGGAACCTGGCAAACAGGGAGTCAAGCTGCTCTGTGAACGGTTTCAGGGCTTTAGGGACTCGCCTCAGCCAACACTCTGTAAAAGGGATGAGGCCCAGGATACTGGGCTCCAGGTAGACCATACCACAGCGAGACACTGTAGCTGGAGATGCCACCGCCAGGTCTTGTACCTCAAACATCATGGTCATTACCTACAAGGGCAAAAACACAGAATGTCGGAATGCACATGGGACAGAGGAAAACACAGGGACACAAATGAAGACTTAACCTTACATCAGTGAGCTTGATTATTTCCCCAGAGCTAAGGCACAGTTTTTTGTTGTCATCCAACACAGTGTTCATGTTCTCAATCCATATAGCATCCACTGGCCCATCAAACATGTACCACTTATTCTCCTTGTCCATGGATGCTGCACCTCTACGGATAACAGATGGGAGGATACCATCCGTCCTGTTGACGTGGAGAAAATGTGTCTGTGTATAGTATAAGTCTGACTGGTTTCTTTGGTTGTTCTGTAGTTTGAGTAAAACACAGCATCACCTACCACTCGTGTGTGAGCAGGTCATACTCCCCGTAGAGCTGCCCGATGGTGATAGACTTGGGGTTGAGGACATACATCTGAACCGCCTCATACACACCCCCACTCACAGAGGGCTGGCCCTTCAGAGCTGTTATTGCCTCACCTAGTATCTCATAACACTAAAACACACAACAGTAATGCTTACATACACATCTCTGCAAAACTAACGTTGGAGAACTGTGAATACAACTGCAAACAACATCTTGACAAGTAAAAGGCTCACCTTGGTTTTGCCTGATCCAGAGGGTCCAACCAACATCAGGCCATGTCTCACCACAGTGGTCTCATACAGCTGAATACACTTACTTATATACCCTGCAATAACCACAAGACTGTCATCTGCTCATCCTAAAAACACAAGTACCTGCATATCTAAAAAAATTTACATATTTTATGTACTTCCAGAAACACTAACCATCCACATCTTTGAGGTTCTTCTTGGTGCAGACATTACGCATGCACTCTTCGAGTGTTCCATAGTTGATTGGCTCCGGTTTTGTTTGAGGGAAAAGATCGGACACAATAACGTTGAAGAGCTTCAGGTCGTCCTGTAAAAACTTTGGCACATTCGCATCTCGAATGGCTCGAAGACAGATCAACTCCTGGGAGACAGCAAGATTGCAGAAGAATGATATTAATTTGACAAACTCGATTTGAAATTTGCGTCATATTTTCCTTTACTTTATTTCCATCATGAACAAGAGAAACATTTCTAACCTCATTCATGTCGGGATTTTCTCTTTTCAGGTTTCCAGCAGCTGAGATCACAGTCTTCACAGCTCTCAAACCAAAGTCATAATGATCCTACATTTAAACAAGAGCAAATGTAAACACATCTTCATATCTTTATTATTCTTATACACACACACACATACACAAACATCTCTCCATCCTCTCTGGGATGTATTAACTATGTAACTATGTGTTGTATACCAATATTTTATAGTTTAATGCTGTTAAATTAAAGTATTAAAGTTTTATAAAGTAATGTCTATCACAATATATACACGCCAGCGTAACAAGCTTTTTCAATCTTACGTAAATCCACTTCCCTGGACAAATATTGAATTTACATAGAAATGTAAATGTGATTTCTGAGCTCCTCTGAATCCATACAATACCTGAGAGCTAAGCTGCTCAAAGGAGAGCTTAAAACTGCTGGTGATCTTCTTGGAGAGGACTTTGGCATCAATGAAGCCAAATGAGTACAAGGAGGTCTCAGCTATCATAGCATAGTCAGGCACCATCATGGCCACAGGACGAAACAGTGCCTGTAGAAGATATAATCTCCTTTGTTGAGCTCCATCTGCTTATCCTGAGTGTTATACAGTTATCTAAAATTAAATCATCATATCAAACCTTGAGATTGTCAGGCAGTTCCGAGCGTCCAGCATAACCAGGAGTCATCGTGATGAATACAGCGCAAGATGGGACAAGAGGGATGTCTGTCCCCTCAAACACAAACCTCTCTGCCTGAAAACACAACATACACACAATTATCTTAGAAATGCATGATACTACATTTGCTTCTTTTTGTGTGGAATGCAGTGGTGGTGAAAACAAATATTCTTTACTTAAATAAAAACAATGTATATATTTTACAACTTCATCGTGAGAAAGGACTCAATGAGAAGTAAACTTTCATTCCAGATTTTATTTGCAGCAAGATTAGTCACTTTCAGAATTTTAATGATTGACATAATTGACTTTAATTATGTAAAAAGTAAAGCACATTGCTGCTGTTGGTCTCTACAAAAATCGGTTGTTTTTTTTACAATACTACTGTAAACGGTACTGCTTCCATATCTCTGTAATTGCTCCAGGAGGTGAATGTTTCTTCAACTCAACTTATGAAATAAAATGAATGTCATATTTACTAAAGCATAACATTTGTCCTTTCTTGAAATGCAGTAGAAATAAAGTACAACATGTATGCACAAAATTGAAATACTTACTGCACTTAGACATAGTATTTGTACAACTCAAGTACTCTGTGGTTAACTATTGCAGCACATGAATTTCTATTGAATTAACTTCTTCTCACCCGTTGCTGTTGGGCCATTTGTATTGTGGTGATCTGTTGTGCCACCACAGACAGCACTTCCACATCAATGCGATTAAACTCATCAAAGCATGCCCAGGCCCCAGAGCTGCAAAAAGGAAGATGGACAAAACATGAATGTGATTGAAGAAGATATTTAACAGCAGATATTCTATCACACTTCAGTAATTGCCTCTCACCTGGCCAGTCCTTTGAGAAACCTGCCCATTACAATGAAGTCCAGCTGATCAGAGCAGTTGAAAACAACTGTCTGGATAGCCAGAGCCTTTCCCAGATCTTTAGTGGTTTCTGTCTTTCCTGTCCCTGGTCGACCTGTGAGAGCTCCTCCAAACTTCAGGTGTAGAGCTCCTGTTAGGGTCAGGTAGCATCTGAAAGAGGCAGGGGGTAGTGTATTCAAACGATTAAATGACATTCAGGGAAAAAAACAGCGTCGACAACATAAGACTTAACAACTACCTGTCAGTGAGTGGGGTGATGACCAGACGTCCAGAGTTACCAAGGTACTCGTATCCATACAAAAACTCTGCATTCACTGCGCGGATGTACAAGTCATCTTTTGCCCAGTAATGTCTACAAACAGTATCAGATCAGATCAGTATCAAACTTATTCTGCACACAATTAATTGCAATGGTAGAATACAGTGAACTTCAACGTCACGAGTGTGAGAACTAAAAAGCAAAAGAATTACAGATCAAAACAAACAGATAACCTGAGCTGGCTGATCCACTCAAAGTCATTGATGCTTGAGACTTCCTGCTCCACCAGTTTAGCCGCAACATCCTTAGCATGGACCTCTATGACGATAAGGGCAGACAGCACAGCTCGTTGCATCTTAGACAGACGTCCTCTCACCAGCTGCACCAAGTCGCCCAGCTTCAGAATCAAAAGGGGAAGTCTTAAGAATGTAGTGATCAGTACACTGTGTGCACAATGTTAAGTGTAAATGTGAGCGACATGTATTTTTCAAATATTATGGATTTTTAAAGTTGTAAGTTCGAATATTGGCCTCATGTTCCACACCTGTTTCTGTAGTTGGGGATAAAGGCGGTTGGACAGGTCTCCCTGCTCCAAGGCCTCAGACACCTCAGCAGTCCAGAAGACCTGACAGCCAGCTATCACCACTTGACCAGGCCACGATAACACCCACTCTACACGAGGTTGCTGAGGTGTCAGGAGAGCACACACAGATTGTAGAAAAAATGGACACTTTAAATATGATTTGAAATTGTACAAAAAAGCAATAAAAGATTGGAAATACACATCAAAGTGAGAGTTAGGGTCGCAGACCTCCGGATAGACTTTGAGTGAGCGGTCAATGTTATCCCTCAGTGTGGCCTTCATAGATTTCTCGACCACCCTGAGCCAGTCCTCCACATTTCCAGTAGGCCACACTGGCAGTGACAGCTTCACCTCCGCCCCTTCTCCAGAGTGCATATGTGTGATCTGTAGATCTGGCTGGAATTGAAGCTGGGAACCGACAGAAGTCTCAGTCGTATTTGGTATGCATGTTACATTTTCAGTAATATATGAGCAGAGCAATTGTAAAGAAACAACAAACCCATGCGATGTTCTCAAAGCATTTGCGCAAGTGCGGTTGTACAGCAGTAGGATCTTTGGTCTGGGACAGAATCTCCAGGATCTCATCATCTGACAGGAAGTAAAACCTAAAAGGACAAATATCCACTGATCAGTACATAGTACTAAGTCTGAGTAATCAAAAGTGTTTTGAAGTTTAGCATGGAAACTCATTTCTGGCCCCAAATCGTCCACAAATATATGATTATTGATAAATTAGCCTTTACTTTTTGAAGGCATTGGCTTGTTTTCCTTTTGTTATCAAAGCTACCTCCATTTATAGCAACTAAAACAAGTTTATTTGGCCAATCCCTGTTGGCGTGATTGTTACTATCGTATGAAAAAGTGACATCATTTTCAGGGGAATGGTATGTGGAATCATTTCATAACTTTGTTATTAACACCACCAGCAATTGAGAGCCAGGGGAATCTCAGGACACTTTCAGCGAGGCTTACCTGGGGAAGGATCCTCTTTTTGTCTCCAAGTATTCACTGAGACCCTTCTGCAGCGGTTCCAAAAGTGTGTTGCACACTTTCAGTTGGTGTTGTAGATGAGCATCTTGACACAGCTCAATTACCTAGAGAAAAATGCAGAAACCCATATTAACAGTTTACAACAATTAAGTTGTATCACTGTATAAGAACAAAACCTTTGTCCTTTAACCCTTGTTCCTCACTATAAAAAAGTTGCTATAATGTCCCGAGAGGACAAAAATGTCTGCATCAAGAAATCTGCCATAAAATTATATTTGAATATTATTTACCACTTTTACCAATTTAATCTTTTAACCAACATGTGTTCTGAACATAAATGCAATGAATACATTTTCATTCATTTAACCCCTTAAATGTCAGTTTGTTTTCATAGTGCCTCGGTTTTTATTAAACAAAAAAGAACAAAAGACATTTTTTAGTATGGAGACTATTTTCTCTATACTAAATGCGAGGGGATATTTTCAAAGTCTGAGATAAGTCAGTGATCATTGACTTTGACCCATTTTTATTTTGTGTGCAAGAAACCAGAGAAATAGCATACCCATAGGGCAAACATAAAAGAAATGGCTCAATATGGTGGAAAATAGTAAAACCATTTTGAAGATATGATAGAATGCATGATTTATGCTGTAATGGTTATTGGATCAAACATTGTAGTTTAATGGGTTTCATAGGGAACATTTTTGTCCATAGGTCTGAGTGTCTGCATTTTGGCTAGTTTATTATAGACTTTTTATGGAGATGAGGTTGAACTTCTAAATGTCTAAGTTAAAACAAATAAACAAAACACACTCTTGCCAAAATGTATGCTATTTGCCATAACACAGGCAAAAAAATAAGAATCTAAAACTACAAATTGCCACAAGGCTTTTAATATGAAGTGTTATGGAAGCTCTGACCTTTGGATTATTAAAGGCTTTTTTTATGATTTCCCTCCATGATTTATCCATGAGCTGGAATAATTTTCCTTGCACAGGCAGCTGCTGGTTGATATCACCAGAGCTGAAGATGGGCTCAAAGTAGAGCCAGGAACGCTGGTATGTCAGCCACTCCTCAAGCACATCCTGCAAGCACCAGAAGAGGGCAGTAGCACAACATAAGACACTGCAAAATAATGATACAAAACACAAGACTATAAGTGTGTGTGTGTGTGTGTGTGTGTGTGTGTGTGTACTTGAGTCATCCTGAGCCTGCTCTCCCAGGTGTTGATACGGCCTTCAATGTTTTTTTTGAATGGAGAGGACATGCTTTGCATCATGACAATTTGGTCATTCAGCAACTGCAATGTTTCGTCTGGGCTCTTCAATATGTAGGTGCCTGTCTCCTTGTAGGGCAAGACATCAAAGACTACTTCCGACCACTCTTCTTCCATCTTTTCCAGGGCCTGAGTGAGAAGGCATTTTAATGCAGATATTCACACACTGGCCATGTGCATGAGCAAGAAAAGTTAGTGGAGTTGCTTTGAACAACAACAACAAAAACACTTGTCCTCTGTTTCTGACCATCATCACTTTGTAGGTGTAACACCCCTCTTAAGTGATCCTATTGTGACAATTGCATTATAACTTGAACTACATTTAGATCATGCAGAGAATAAAAATAGGCTTTCCAAATGCTGTCCAAACTTTGCAGTTCCGTAGGGTCACTCCATTCATTACACATCCTAGTACTAACTTAACACTTCATAAAACACTGTATTTAGAATATGAATCCTGTTCAAAGGGTACCTGTTCAATGGTGTACTCTTTCCCAGCCACCTGAGACACGTGAGCTATGTCATCCAAATGGTTCTGTAGACCAAGCTCCAGGCAGCGAGATAAGGTCAGGTTGGCTTGGGGCACAACTTTCATCTCAATGCGTTTTGAAAGCATCTCCCAGTGTCGGCTTCTCATCCCCGAGTTATTCAGGCCCTGAATCAGATGGACGGAAGGTTGGAAGTCCTCAATCTGGCTGTGGATTACAGATGCCATGTGGCACGCTGACGTCGTGTGGGACAAAGAAAGCAACAAGAAAAGAACACGTCAGACATATCACACTTCACGTTGTCAAGTTTGAATGGTGATAGATGTGTCACCTACCAGGACTGTCCTTGAACTGTTCAATACATTTGTGCATAGTCTTGGAGGCATTTGAAACAGTGTGCTCAAGCTGCCCGGGGTCTATGGAAAACAGTGGGTCATTGAGCCAGGTCTCATGCCAACGAAGCCAATTAGAGGTGGTGATCCAGAGATCTTTAAAAGGCTGGAAGTCCTTTACAAGCTTCTGCAGCTGATCATACTGTAATACACATTTGCATTTCATTGTCAGAAAAAGTATGACAAATACCCGATGTACTATATGTAATGACATCTATGAATACTAGTTGAAAGTTTATTAGTTAAATGTTGCTGTATATTACATACATATATAGATATACATATATATATTTATACATATATTTACACACATATATATAGGGGGGAATATTCTGGCAAAATGTATTTAGACATCATTTGATGGATTCTCTTTCACTTACATTAGTGACAGGAATATCAAACAGTCGTTCTCTGGCGTTGTAGGTTTGAGCCCTTGTCTGACACTCCTTAAGTTGCTTGCTTGTACGCTTTATTTCATTGGCAATGTCATGGGCAAGATCCATGTCTGCATGAGATGCAAACCCAGCAACCAGCATCTACAAACACAGTTGTGGGGAGTTAGAACCAAATAATATAAACTTACTTTGACTGAACCTAAAAATTCTAACATTAAGACAGAATAAACTAAGGCCTGTCTAGAGTGGATTATTTTAGAGACTACTGACAGAAGTTAAGGGAGGACAGTTCAAAAGAAGACATCTGAAAAAGTATAAATCATCAAGGGGGACAACTGTAAGTCCAAACAAGGCTGTGAGTTCAATTGCTGTTGAACAAAAAGGCTCAACTGACCATTAGAGAGTTTAGTTGTTTCTCAAAGTCGTCCTGTTTAACCAGATGGATCGTATGGAAGCGCTCCTTGTCCTCAGCATGCTGGATGGCTACTGCTTCCATCTGGCTGATTATCCTTTGAGGCCACTCAATAGCTGTCCACCTGAAGGGATTTGTAGCTAAAGCAATCACTGTAATAACTCAACAGTTTTCCTCTTATTACCCCAAAATGAGCGTATACATTAGAACACTGGCATGATGATATTACACTTACTTTTTATCAAAATCCTCATTTGAAAGACAGTGGCAAAGTCCTTCTATTACCTCATAGCCTGGCAGGATCTTGCCAATATCTTTCTGTTGTGGACAGATTATCATCAGATTTATTGACAAAGTAACCCTTCATATGACATATAACAGAAATAACAATTCCATGCATGTGCACCTTGTAACTCTTGAGCTGTTCCGGGATTTGCTTTATCCACTCTGTCTTTTCAGCCAGTTCTTCAATGCTGTTGACCCTTTCACATAGCTTTCTACTCATTCTGTTGCACTCTTCACATGCCTACGCACATACAAGATAAAAACGTATAATCAAAGCTAAAAAAGGTAGGAAAAGGCCATTTTTAAACTGAAGTAAATGTAGATCTTGCAGAAAAGAAATGCATTATCAAAACACTTTAATGTATGTATACATATATAAAAATGACTTACATTGTCAATCTGTTTGCGTAGCTTCAGAGTAAGGTGATCCAGCATTGCATTGGTTAAAGCCATTTTTTTGTTAATGAGAACCTGACGTACAGCCTCTACAGAGACAATAAATGGACCAATGACAATAGAGGATGGAAGAGAGTGCTCGAGCCTTTCCTTGTCTTTGAGATTTTGTTCCATCTCTTTCTTCAGCTCTTGATATGTCTGTTCTGCATGTATATGAGATCTGGCAGAGAAGATTAAAAAGTGACTCCATTTAATGAGAAGAGCATGCTGTACAGACCATAAATATGACTGAGCCTTAACCTTGTGGGAGAAGGATACATAATCTTTAAACAGACTTACTTGAGCAGGGTCTCTATGTCCAAGTTGTGTAACTCCAAGTGTTTCTCGTATTCAGCAGCATAAGCCCTGAGAGGTATGGCTGCTTGTATCAGAGCATTGCGGACCTTCTCTCGCAGCTCAGCTACCTCTGGATCCAAAAGATCCACTGACTTGAGCGGCGGATTGCAAATGAAGGACACATTCTGCAACACAAACTGGCATGGAATAGAGAGGAACCGTTAAATCATTGACCCGTAGAGTCATTATCATCATCCACGGACAGAAGAACCTATAATGATCACGTTTTACATTGCATTTCTTTATTGCTCTGTAATTCAGGTGATTACCTTATCAGGATGTTGTACGTTGTGTGTGGCCAGAATGGCCTTATCAAACAGGTTGACTATAGATGTCTCAAAATCCTCCAGTGGAAGGCTGTAATGCACCCCAGTCTGATTCAGAACCAAGTCCACTAGGAATAGAGGGTTTTTTGGCCTAGTTATAGAGAATAGAGTAATATTACAAACACAATACTGAATATTTAGGACAGTAATAAGTTGTATATAAAGTATATGTATAATAAAATATATACATACTGAGTATATAATGTATAACTAACTCCAAGATATAAGAACAGCATAAGAAAACACAGATGCATAAAGCACAAAAAGTGTGTGAAGATGTTTACATAAATGAATGTGTGCCCATGTGTGCAACTGCATGCTATCCTACTTGTAGGGGCTAGTGATAAGGTCGTTCCCCCAGGCCAGGTCCTGAGGACATGTCAGCACACTGTGGCAAGCGTTTAACAGCAGCTGAGTCCAGCTGACCAGCGACTTCTGCACGAGGAAGCACAGGGAGTCCTGCATTTGTAAGTGCACCACAACCATCAGTCTGTACACCTTGGACAACTTGTACACTTCCGAGCAAGACTCGGTCACATTGTACGCGCCTTTGCCACAAATATCCAGGTTGGAATGGATGCAGTTGCTTATTATGGAAATCCATGCCTTCCTCAGAAACAAGCTTATCTGGAGAGGGAGGAAAAGATTTCAAGCTTCTTTATTCATGTGATATTCAGGTGTCTTCTTTATCTGCATGGTATCTCTTTCTGGTAATCCACATCAGCAACAAAAATGTATCCATGGTTATATTTGATTTAATAGGATTTGTAGAGTTTATCATATGATTAAGTGAGTTGTTGCTGTTAATCTTTTACAAATGGTTTGACCAACAATAAGCTGTAATTGCCCAGATGACCCATTGTTTTAGCACTAGTGGTAGTTACATTTGGGTGCTACGTCTTTAGTGATTAAACAATACATTACAATTCTTATTTAAAAGAAATAAAAGCTACTTTGAAGCCCAGTATGCAGAAGAAAAGCTACCCCAATGCTACAATACCTGAGTATGTATTTTAGATTGGATGATTTCAAACTCGTGCAGTTGTAGTGGCTTGGTTGAGGTGACATTGAACAGCCTCATAGTTGCTACTTTGTGGCACTCAGACCGTAGATCACATAATGCAGAGATCATCTCTGGCTTTGTTAGCATGGTATGGAAGACAAAAGCAGCTTTATTCTCCTCATAGGGAAAGCAAGGAACTGGATAACACCCTGTACATAGATAAAACAAACAAACAGATTCTCAGGGTGAATGCCATGATTTGGATGTTAATACATTCCGTTAATCTTAACTTCATTGACTCAAACAAATGTGTACAAAGCAAACCGTCTTACCTTTTTGCAGAACATACTCAGGAACCTTCTGTGGCAGTGTGATGTGGGAAAACTCCTCTGGGTGGCTCATCACTACTTTCTCAAAGATTATGCGGTTCATTGTACGCTCATAGTCCAGTTTGACCTCCTTATCCAGATCCTCTGTACACTTCTCCAGACTGCACACAGAATATTCTCTTTATACACCCTGCTATTCAGTTTACATTTCAACTCAGTGGGATCTATTATAAAACAGATCGTTCTGAAGAAGGAGACAATGACGGAATGTAATATTCTCTGACATTACTCACATTTTCAGCCTGAGCCGAGGCGTTGAAAGCACGAATCTTTTGGCACGCTGGAGACTGTGGGTATCAATAGATGGTGTTCCACTCCAGAAGGGCATGCAGTCCACAGACAAGTGGTAGAGAAACAAGGCTTCTGTGTTCTCCCGATAGCGCAGGGCAAACTGGATCCGTTCCACAAAGACTTGTGGGTCCTCACCACTGAACATCAATCTGATCCTGGGAACCCAGAACTTAGTGCCTGCTATCATAGTGTTTACTTCTATAAAAAAGGAGGGAGATGAAAGGTATACATACATGGTCAACAGAGACCAGAGGAAATCATGAGATTATACTGTGTCATTATAGTGCTAAGACATAAAAACCAACCAGGAGATTTGCTCTTTTTGTGTTCCTTATTTAGAGTGGGATTTCCTTCTTCATCGGTCAATTTGCTGTTTTGGAGAACTTTCTGTACCAGGTACTGGCATTTCTCCTTACTATAGTCAAGAACCCCAACCAAATGCCAGCTGTACCCATGGGAGGGGCTTTTGGGGTCCACTTCAAAAGAGAGGGAAGAGAGTAATCACCCAAGAACAAAAAATAGTGTACATCTCTGTGTACACAGTATATTCCTGAGGACATTTTACCGGAGGCAATCTGGTCATCTGTAGGCAGCAGGGCTTTTGCAGGAACAGGTTTTTGATCAAGTGATCGGTCAGCATTGCCCAGGGCAAGCCACTCACCTGGGGTCCGGCAGTCATAGTCCTCATTGTCAAATACCTAACGGACAAACACAGGAAAGATGAGTGTGGGGTGCTGCTGTGCACCGAAAATATGGGATGTAACAGTAGTTGGCTGCCCAAATGTTAAGGAAAAGATTGCAGCAGTAAAAGACTTACCTCCAGGGGGAGGTAGGGCGATACAGGATTGTCTGTTGTAGTCACATGCTCATCACTATTGCTCCGATGTCTTGGAATTAGGAGATTGGAGTCAATGCCTTTTTCTGCCAGGAGCTGTTCAAAGTCTAACTTAAAATATTTCCTTCGACGTCTACAAGAAAACAATATAAAACGGTATAAATAAGTCTTAACAGGCAGTTCAAATAAACCAATTTGTGGACCCAACTAAACCAGCTAATGTACAATAAGAGAAAATCACAAAATGTGTGCTGCATGATAGAAGCTCACTGTCTTACTGAATCACTTATGACCAGTGAATTTGGCATTACAGTATGTGCAATACCCTTACTACAAGAAATGCAGGAATAGAATGGAAAGCTCCACAGCACTAGATGATGTGTCCTCTTCTGCCATACATGGTGCTCACAAACACTGCATACCTCTCCATCTCTAACTTGCGGGGGATCTGGCCAGGAACGGATTGGAAGGGTATCTGGACCTTGGGTGCATTTCCACCTCGGCAGAAGTACGGATTTTGTGTTTCGTGTGAGTCAGCTCTATATTTATTGTTTAGGCTTTCAATGATCCACTGGTCATCTGGAGTCTTGAAGGTTGTAGCTAAGGAAAACAGTGCAGAAGGACACAGATTTTTATAAAATGTTGTATTTTAGAGAAGCACAATATGCTCCTCTTATGAATACATAGTTGTCGTATCAGAAATAATGACCTACATAAATACCTACATGTCTAAAAAAATGTATGTAATACAGCAGCATCGCACCTTTTGTTGTGTTGAGATCAAGGAACTCAGACATGGAATGATCCCGGGACCTCTGCTGGATCTCAAGTCCCGCTGTACAGGACTGATCAATAAACAGGAAGACTCAGTCTCTTGGTTTTTGGTCAGAACTCAACAGAAGCTCAGTGTTTTGCATGGGATTTATAATGAAATGTCTGTCAGAATATGAAGGAGCATGAGCATCTGTGCCTTTACCTGGACCTTCAATGTAGTGATGTCTACCGAATAGATGCCCCTCTGTTTATTCACAGTGTATTTTCTGATTGGAGGGAGTTTGCACCAGGGACTTAGAGCTCGAGGTTTGCCCGGGGGATGAGGCACGAAACCAGGAAAACATTTCCTTTCCATCTCCTAGCAGAATAAAACAACGTTATGTGTAACGTTAATGTCAAACAATGAAGCCTGGATTTAATCCTGTTCAGCTGCATCTCAAAGGACAGTACACTGGACTAGCTGCCTCAACCTAATGGTTGTCTATAAAGAACATTGTTTATGTTATATTTACATTGTTGCTTAATAAATACAAATGAAATGTTGCCTGTGTCACTTGGTCTTCTTTGTCCTATAAGTGGAACTATGACTAATGCAAAATGTGGATGAAAACTGTTATATAGCTATATTTTGTAAAAGAAAATGTGAAATTAACAACATCCACCGGCGAAACATGTGTGAGTAACTTTTGTCACCCGAGTACGTTAAACCAACTGCCGTTGCCAAATGACTGACGCTAGTCAGCTGTTAGCGCTAGCAACATTTAACGCAACGTTGTGCTGCGATAGTTCCGAGTCAGATTGAGCCCCATGACATTAACAAGCGACGTTACGTAACGTTTTCCTATTTCATTTTTTGACATACCTTATCTTTGAATTCAAATGCGAGTGCTAACGCTTCTTTTTAATTGTCCTTTGCATGGCTTACAATATTGGCGAGCTGAACTTTTGAAATCTCAGTTTCCAAGTGAAGGAAGTTAACTACTCGGTTTCTATGCGACCAGATTATAAACGTTACACACGGCACGGTTATCATGGAGACGAGTCGCTGCACCAACGGCAGAGAGAGAGGGCGCGCGAGAGAGAGATCGCGAGAGAGAGCGAGAGAGAGAGAGAGAGAGAGAGAGAGAGAGAGAGAGAGAGAGAGAGAGAGAGAGAGAGATCATGAACACGATGTGTGAACACAATAAGAAAAACACTAACAAAGTAATTGCTTAGGGTCTCTTCTGAGATAAATATGAATTCAAACCACACTCAGTCCAACTAGTCCTCTAATTTGAACAGCTGAATAACTGCTGGATAAAATCATTTACATCTGGAAGCAGAAGACATAAAACATAACTCAAAATAAATAAAAAACGTTGTATATATTAGTATTTAGTTTGAGCCTCTAGTCTAGATACTCAAAACTGTGAGTAAACCACTACAGAAATGTGACATAACACTGTTCTCCACATGGTAAGCACCAGAACACTCACATCCCATGCTGTTCCTGGTGAGGATGGTGATGGTAATGGCAGTAATGATAAGAATTTGATTGGAATGCACACTTTGCGCAGATTTCCAATCTTTTCCGGTAACACTCATGACAGCTTGAATGTGTCCACAAGGGGGAAAACCCCCATTGACCCGTGCGATCCCCACACTCCTGGGTCACAAGGGCGTCATAACCTTGTCTGTTTCCCATGGCAGATCACAGGAATCATGCACTGCGGCCCCTGCTCCGGCCCCTGGCCTCTTCATTTGAAACCCATCAGAGCAGCCGGAGATTGGGTAACCAAGCACAAATGAATAGTCTCATGTGTCTAAACCCTTCACGTGTCACTTGCATAGGACATGCTACCACGCAGATATGGATACATTAAGGTTGAGAGGGGACCGGAGAGTCACTGAGGAGGTATAGTGTGGCTGGGATCATGAGGACAAGGGGGTCAGAGGTGACTACATCACTGTACAACACTGAACAAAATGCTTTACAGTGGAGACAAGGAAGACAGTTCAAATAGAGTGACTTGATATGGATGCTATGGATGTTGCAATACTGTGTAGCGGTCATTACTCAGTGTAGGCCCGTTTAAATGTTTAGTAAGAGGCCTTCTGCTTCATTGGCTTCTTCTCAATAGAGTTCAGTCTCAAAACAATGACATCACCAGGAAGACTAAACCAAATGAAAGACTTCCCCAAGGGTCTAAATAACCCCACATCTAATAAAGACATTATCATATCAGAGTGGCCTCAACACTCAAAGCTTCCTGACCACAGCAATTTATTAATCATTAACACATGTTTCACGGTATTGATTAAATCAGTGAGGAGATCCGGGGCCAGAGAGGTTTCAAAGAAAAGCCCACGAGAACCACAAGTCTCTGATGAGGTGGTGGTCCTCAAAACATGGTCGCCTACCAATGTTTGGTTGGCAGCACTGTAGCCATCTCTGGAGCCAGGAGCCCACCGTGGCGATGGGACTTGATTGAACAGATGTGCCCAGCAGCTCTGGGTGAGTGGAACTGATTAAATCCTAACAAGCTTTGTTACAGCTTTGATCCACCCTGTACTCGTCCTTGATTCACTTCCAGTTCTAACGGTCCAGCAGTAGATATATATGCTGACATGAAAGGTCTGGCTCAACATCAACCATTGAAGAACATCAATATTAGTCACTTACATAATCACTCAAATGCATAATCCATCCTCTCCCCTCTTCATCCTGACATCCTTATATTATTTATCCACTTCTCATCCTCCCTCTCCCTCAACTTTCACAGTATTGGGATGTTGTGAGGGTCATGGCTCTGTGAATATGACTCCAATTTTACGCTAATGACATCAGCATGTGCCGCTAACTTTAGCTCCTCTTGAGGGCCAGATGTTGGCTGATGGGATCAAACACTGGCTATCCCCCCTCTTACTGTCACATTGTTGGGCAAGCCAGGAGGGTTTAGCAGTTGCGCATATTCCCACATACCTCCAGCAGAAACCCACAATCCAACCACAATTGCAGGCACACCCTTACATCGCAGGGTGATTTTATTTTTGCATTTGCACACAGGAATAGAAACATACAAAGGCATGCTGTGATTTCCAGTAGAGGCTCATTAAACCTTCTTGAGAATAGACTGATATTTTTGTTTAATTTCATCAGAAAACTGTGAAAAACATGCAGGGATCATTAGAGCATTAGAGCATCAGAGCTATAAAGTCTTCCTTGTGACTTACACATCGACATTATGGAACTACCAGGAACAAATAGAACTCCTGGACACCTTGTGTGAGTAATTTAAACCTCACACTTACAACCTAATACACATCACTGCACCCCATTTTCAAAGCACTCTTTTTTCACTTTAAAGGGCATTTGAGCTGTGGTCAATGACTGTCACTGGTGTCAGTTCAAAGATGGAACATAACCGCCGCGAGGGCAGCAATGGTCACGCTAACTTCACAGTGTTTTGTGGCAGTGCATTTTACAAGAGCAAAGCAGATACCAGCAACATACATATGAGGCCGCCTCCATGCAGATGTGGTTTTTGACTTTGCACAGTCATATGAAGTACTGTTGTTTAACGGTGACCCTTGTGCCTGGCTATACATTGAAGTTTCCGTCATGGCTTGGATGACTCACAGGTGGACTCTTGGCATGCCAATAAAACCTTGTTTAATGAGCAAAGGAGGGCCTCAAAGAAGCAAAGTGGCCAGACATGAGAGATGGACTGGAACCCCCAACCTGTGGCCCAGGACCTCAAACAGCTGCATTTGATTTTTTCTCTCTCATTTGCTACATTTGTTAGTGTGACTTTTAGGAGGAGAACCAAAGTCAGACAACATGGGTCATAGAAATATTGAGCCCAGGCAGAGAATTTCAGTGATGTAAAGTTAAAGAACTAAAGCTGCTTGTGTGGATTTATTATATTCGTGACATTGAACTCCAATGTATTTATCCCAACTTCAGCGTGCTGACCTCCGACCCCGAGCACACTTGATGGTATTTTTTCAGCTAGTTTATCCTCGTGTCAAACGACAGTTCCTTTGAATCCATTGAAGTTCTTTGAGGCAGTTAAAATAAGTTGTTATGTAAGCCAAGTCACTATCTTTTATCTAAGTGGGTGTGCGACTATGAGCTGGAAGAATAAGAAAGCAGTGACTGGAATCTGTAACACATGTGTGTGTGTGCGTGTGATTGTTTTTGTGGTAACAAACCAGTGTGTCTACTGGCATTCCAGTTTGTTTACGTGGGTGGGCGATGGAAAGCCAAGAACGATTTATCAAGAAACTGTGTCTGTGCTTGTGAATGTGCATACTTGTACATGTGTTTGTGTGTCAGAGGGACAATGGTTTTATGTGAGCGAGTTGTTGACGCACAAGAGTACATTTTGGTCTTGTTAGTTGATGACATCATAAAGGGATATAAAGAAGTCAGACACAAGGGAACACAAGACTGAGGGGAGCAGTACTAGGAAGTGTGTGTTTGCAAGTGTGCTTGTGGGTGGGAGATTCATTTGTTGTCCAATAATAAACAGGAGTTGAAGCTATAAATAAGTCACCACCGCTCAGCTGGAGTCTCCGCAAGTAAACCACTCTTTAATATTTCTGAACTTCCGCCTCGTTAAGCATTAATAAAGAATAGATGGAAACCGTTCTGCATAGTTTCCACTTACACATACACACAATTCCACACACAAGCTAACAGATGCACACAGTATTGGTTTGGCAAGCTGCCTGAGAGCTTCACTGAGGCCCTGATTTGTCATCCTGCCTCATCTGGCCTCTATCAGTTTCTGGTCCGACAGCTTAATCCGTGTCATTCATCCTCCCACATCAAAGAGGCAACATGCTATCGAAACCCATCATGCTAGCACACTCACACAAATTAGAGGTGCGAACAGACTTTGAACCGTCTCTTTGTGCATATTTTAAAGAAAACTCCATGACCTTTAAATCATAGCAATCATCCAGAGGGAGGACATTTTCTTTTGTATGCTGTCCACATCGATTACCGTGCTCACAGTGATAATAAATTAAAGCAATAGAACAACTCAAACGACCCTAAAGACAGACAGTCCTCTTGGTTTTGTTAGACTTGAAATGTAGGCCTTTGTTGTTAACCTATCACCTTGACCTTTCATCTTTAAACTATGTCAACTGACTGGCTTTGGGGAAGAGTTTTAGGAATTGCTGTATGACTTTAAGTGCAACTGTCTAAACTGGAATTTCTTGGATCTACGGTATATATAAGACATCAGTACTGTGTACCTTAGATTTTTAAAAGCTATGAGTCTTCCTCCAAACATTCAACAGGATAATTACCTCTGACCTCAGTGCTTACCTTAAGTACCTCCTATTAACCATTGCACTAGTGGCTCTTGTGGCCAGTGGATAACGTCATTAGGGCCTACTGTGTGCTGTTATAGTCTCCATAACAACAATTCCATAACAAATTGCGACATGTAAATTAGACCGTTATATAAACTTCATCGTTCCAAATGAACGCTAACTGAATAGACGTTCTATTTGGAAAAACAAATCCGAGCGTGATCATGTTGGCTCAATGCAGTAAAGTCATGTAAGGAAGCAGCTTAATCCTCTTCATCCGTGGATGAATATATGATCTGACATGTAGAACACAAGGACCGAGAGAAGACATGGAGGGAGATGGAGAATTGTGGAGTGACACCATGTGCTCCACACACAAACACTAGGGATTATAAGGGCGGGAAGGGGGAGTCCCTGTTCATCTGACCCCAGCTCTCTAACCCCCGGCCCCTATTAAGCCCTGTAAATGAGAGAAAGAGGAGCAATTAGAGAGGCAGTCACGCGGCAGGTAGGAGATCTCTGTGACCTTTCCTGGCTGGTATTTGACCTCTCCCAGCTGGGGGCAAGGATAAATATACATCCTGTACATCGAGAGAATGCATTCGCTGAGGTACTGAAAGACAAAATAAGAAGACATTCTTCTCTCTGCACTTAGAATGAAACGTGTCGTTAACTGCTGTGGGGATTCTGTTTTTCATCCTCCTTGATACGCTTACGTTCTCAACAAGCACTTTATTTGATGTGGGCAGCTTTGCATTCCAATATCAGAGAAAATTACCCTTAATTACAACTTAGTCAATTAAGAATGCAGTGTGTTTTTGCATTTTTAAAGGCGAAATGAGCAACCGAACTTAGTTTACTTGCACTTGAACCAGCTGCTCTTAAAATGTTTTATGGCTCTGTTGCAAACCTTGGCCTCAAACCTCAGTGACGTGAATTCATACAGTATGAACTTCTGCCAGAACCAACCTGATTCTGTCAGTGTAAGCAAACCCACAGCTGGACCACACTGAAGATTTCTCTCTATGTTTTATCCATTACAAATGCACACAGGTCCTCCCATCCTGCAACCATGTGAAAAGATGTTAAACTCATTTCCGTGTGTCCCATCGATCCAGAACAGACTCCAAATCAGCACAAGGCAGCCATAAACTATGTCTGCATGCCACTAAGACAACCAGATAACAGCTCATCCCTCATAAATGGCATCACCCTAATCTCCCATAAAGCTATTCTTAGCATATACTGCACCACTGGAGTGTGACGAAAGGAGAAACTGTGAGATGCCAGAAGATGGAGAGCCTCCAGGTTTTATTGTGTGGAGGCATGAGACGCTGTAGCTGGTGTTACGAGTGGAGATCAGGAGGACAGAGAGATGAAAGGAGAGACTAGCGAGGGGTGAACAAAGACAAATGCACTACTGGAGTGATATACGAGTTGAGAGACTGTGGAAAAGGAAATAAAAACTTTAACAGGGAGATACATTTCAGATCAACACAGATGGACGAATGTCAGATTAATAAGGATTGATGACTGGGACAAAGTGATGATGCGAGTAACCCACTACTGGCTGTTCATAAACATCATATTGTATTTTCTGTCAGAGCAAACACTGCCCATATGGCGTTCCTTGGTAATTTTGTTTTCATTCTCCATTCATGGGGAAAAGCAAGGAGGCCTGTAAAGAATTTGCATGGTATTAAAGACATTTATGGAAACCAATCCAATTCTGAGCGCCCATTCCAATTTTTTTCTGAGCCCCCTGTATTTGAAGTTGAGCCATGGTGTTTATTCTCTAAGGGAGGGAAAATAGCAAAAGACTCAAGATTTCCTGACGTGTGTAGTTAAAATGAATTTAAAATGAATGACTGTCATATATCAGACCATGTATTCACTATCCAGGGCTATAATGAATAATGGCAGAGTAATCTATCCAGTCAGGCAGACAGATGAGAGAAAGACCCTTTTCATGTTCAAGTAATTTGCATTAAACTCCAAGCTGTCACATTCTTTTAGTGCCACAATGCTCCATCAAGCTGCAAATACTGCACTGAGGACTATTTTTGTCTCCCTTCTCAGGTTTCTTCCTGCTAGACTTCAAAGAGACCTGTAAATTGGAATCGCTGCAGCTGAAAAACAGAATAGCAGAAGCAGATAAACTAATTTCCTCGGTCCATTAAGAGGCCCTGGTTAGTGGAGGGACCTGGTTTAACTGGTATGCGCTGTGCGGCTGGTTCACATTAACTGCGTTGACGAGCCCGTGCAAGTCGCTAGTCTGTCTTCCTCTGCACACGATCTTCTAGCAGAATCGCAAATGGATGAATGTCGGCCAGAGTGGAGAAAAAATACATCTTCTTCATCCAGGGTAGTTTTGGTTTAGCGTTGTTGCGCTACAACGTCCTCACCGTGTGTGTGTGTGTGTGTGTGTGTGTGTGGACGAGGAGGACCGTGGATAAATAGAGCGCACACTCCTCTCCTGTGCGTAAACGCGCAGAGCGCTGGAACTCGCTGCGACTCGGAGCTCTCAGATTGACTGTGAATTCATTTCAACATTTACATGTATTAATTAGCCGAGAATAGGACACATCATTTTCATCGTTTAGAGACTTTTTGTTGCGCAAAATGGATGACGACAAACCTCTATCAAATCTTAATTAAGTTACATTTCGTTGTTACGTCAAATATGGAGCGTTCATTCTAGGACTGACCAATGATCCATCCCGTCCATCTTTGGCTGCATTGGAGGCGCAGAATCCACTTCTGTCAGAGAGACGCACTAGCTGTTACTGAGGATGCATTGAACTTTCTGAAGGATTTTTTTCCCCCCACATTGTCCCCGGAAGGATATCGGGAAAATACTCCTTGGATTCATCTGTACACTTTGCGCATTGCGTAATTGGCAAGAAAATGCGCTTGGCCGTTTGTCAGGCTGTACATAATGTTGGGACCAATCTCTGCTGCAAGGCGTTTGTCACACCATGCATGTTGTAAACACAGCAGAAACAAGGATGAGCGTGTCTAATGTGCTGGGGAGAGGTCGGCATCAGATGCTGGTGGCGCTTTGTTGGCTGTTTTTGGTTCTAACGAGGAGCGGAGCAGGTGAGGTGCATCATCATCATCATCATCATCATCATCGTCTCTGTTGATCCTCTTTCTCCAAGTCGTGCATCACTGTGGCTAAACTTGCCTTTTCGTTTTTGTGGTTAGGCTATGTTATTGATTGAGCAGACCGTTATGATAGCTCAGCTTGAGTTAAATTGCTATGAAATTGATGACCTAATGATGTCTTATGTGAGTTCTTCTTTGTGTTTGCTTAAGTTTCGCTAACCCAAAAGTAAAGTAAAGGCCATATACCTATTACCTGGGCTGCATGATTGTGTCTTGCCATTGCATGTAACCTGATAGTTGTAATGCTAATGAGGAAAGAGTGGGATTATGTGTCACATTAGAGCAAGCAGCAGTGACACAATGGTCAGGCAAATTAAATATTCATGGCAAACACAATGAAGAGGTTTTGTCCATGTCAGTGCTGAAAGTGCTCGTTCTTTTTTGAAGATGTTTCTGTCACCAGATATACTGTAAAAGCACTGATCTGAATACCTGTATGTGTCCTGCTGCCTCTCTATCCCCCTCTGTGTCAGTCTCCAGATGTGTGGATCATGCATGTAGCCCACCAATTGGGAACTTGGCTAGTGGCAGGACCCTCTTCACCCACTCAAGCTGCTGTGGGAACAGCTCCTTCCACCACAGTCCTTGCCCAAATCCTCTGGTGAACCCCCGCCTCCTGTGCCCCGAGGACACCCACCCATCTGCTCACATGACTGACGACCCTTTCTTGCATCCGGATACCTGGTGGGCATCAGGTGCGGGCACCGCCAAGCAGGAGCAGCAGGATGAGATCCGGTTGGACCTGGAAGCACACTTCTGTCTGTCCCATGTAGTTTTGGTGTTCAGGTCACCACGGCCTGCTGCCATGGCCATTGAGCGTTCCGCTGACTTTGGAAAGACATGGGAAGCTCTTAAGCTATTTGCGCAAAATTGCAGCATGGAGTTTGGTTTGCCTGATGATTTTACTCAGCCAGGCTCTTTGTGTACATCCCGTTACACCAGCGCTACACCCTGCCGTGGGGGGGAGGTAAGAGAATATGCACAAAAGATGCAACGTATTTTCTTTTGGCAGATCCACAATGTTTGATTCAGTGCTGATTGGTGCTCTCCTTCCAGGTAATAATACGGACACTTGACCCCAGCAGTGTTAAAAGACTGGACCCTTACAGTCCAGAAGCCCTCGCCCGCCTCACCCTCACTAATCTCCGCATCAGACTGCTAAAAGCTCAGACCTGTCCTGCATCTCTGAATCCCCCTGCGGAGTTGACAAGCCCCACAGCCTCAGCTCTGAATTCAACATCCACCAGAGAAAGCCCAGCTTCAGCACCTTATGCTATTTATACTTTACTGGCCAGAGGGACCTGCCTGTGCCATGGACATGCCGAGTACTGTGTACCATACAACAGCAGTCAAGACACAAGACAGGACAGTAACATGGTGAGTGGATTTGTCCTGTGTGTGTCGGTACAAGAAAAGTAAAAGACCGGCTATAAAAGAAAAACCATCAAGAGAGAACGTCTATCAGTTTTTGCACTCGCCTGTTTTCTATTACAGTCTTGCATAAAGCACATGTCAGGAAGTTAGGTCCAGATGTACAATGTACTTACTGATGGAAAATTTGCCAGTGATTTTCTCTTAACACCACCTGCCTGGATCTATTTTATAGCCCAGACAGCAGGTGTTTGTAACGTTTGCCAGTGTCGGTGAAGTAACTGAGCAGCACAAGATGTGTTTTTTTTCCAGGTGCCTGGTAGGTGCCTATGTACTCACCACACAGCGGGGGATCACTGTGAGAAGTGTGCCCCGCTCTACAATGATCGTCCCTGGAGGCCGGCCAACAGCAGCAGCGGGGAATCCAACACATGCCAGAGTAAGTGACCACAAACAGGACTGCACGATACTCATCTTGCTGAGAAAGAAAAGGCCAGAGAAGAGCTTTAAAGTGAGCTTTAAAGTGAATTAAATACTCATTTCTTATTTAAGGCATCACATAGCATTGTTTCAAATACATACTGAAGACGTTTTTAGAAAAGCAATGATTTTAATACTTTTTCAAGACGTTTCATTTTTAGATCAGACCCCAGACATACAAACAAAAACATGTTAAAGGGTCTTTTTAAGACCTATTCAGAGATGGCCTCATATTGCTCATCACATGTGGTCAGTGCACCTTTGCTACTGGCTGCTTGGACCCTGGTCTACCTCTCCAGTCTTTACATTTATTTCTGTATTGTCAATGTCAGCACAGGATGCAAATCATTTCTCCAACACTAGATATATAGTTGCCTATAGTATACAAGTACGCTACATAGACTAAACAGACTTTTGATTCATTTGTCACCCATGTTCCCTTTCTCTCTTCTCCCCTCCCTGACGTCCTCGCTGACATCACACACCGCTGTGTGACTTCAGAGTGCCAGTGTCACGGCCACGCAGAGAGCTGCCACTTCTCTCAGCGGGCATGGCTTTCCTCCGGTGGCACCAGTGGGGGCGTTTGTGATGACTGCAGACACAACACTGTCGGGCGCAGGTGCAAGCGCTGTCGCCCCGGCTACCACCGCCACCCATTGCTGCCCCTCACCTCCCCCCACGCCTGCACACGTAAGAGACTCAGAACTGGGGGGGGGGGGGGGGGGGGGGGGGGGGGGGGGGGTCTCATGCTCTGGCGTGGGATTGGCTAACGCGCTTTCAGACAGAAAAGCATTTAATGGTTGATTTGACCCCTGTGGAATTATTTCAAAGTTAGGGATGTTTGTGGATGAAATGAAAAGGAATCATAATGTTGTATAGCTCCATCTGCTGGCATATGTTTGTAAATAGAATAAGAGAAAAAGAACAAATGTTTGAGCAGCAAACACAACTGTATCTGTGTCTCTGTTCCTCAGGCTGCTGGTGTGATCCACAGGGCTCTTTGCCTACTCGTCCAGGAGAGGAGGGACCGTGGTGCCACCCTAGAAGCGGGCAGTGCCACTGCAAATCTGGTGTGGGCAGCAAGCGCTGCAGCCACTGCCTGCCTGGCTATTGGGGTTTTGGTGAGGAGGGCTGTAAACCCTGCGCATGCCCTCACAGCTGTGACCCAACCACTGGGCAGTGTCTGGACAGGTTAGCCATGTATGCTTAATTCAACAAAATAATTTACACGTGAACACAGAAACTAAAATGTAACTAGATGTGGTTAATTAACAACAAACTAGTAACTATTAACAATGAACCTTAATCTGATGAGTTCAATTCCACTTTTGCAGCTACTCAAATAACCAGGTGTTCAATGTGCCCATTGGTGGAAAAATCCCTAATCTGGATCACATGTTCACCATAGAAGAAGAGGTACAGTGGTCGAAGGAGCTTGCGGTCTCTGCTCTGCATTACACAGGTGATTAGTACTTTGACGTTCATAAGCAACGTCAAGGCTTAACATTGTGGAATCATGCAGTGTAATTATGGAGATCAAAGTGGATTGGCATATAACTCAACATCTGTACACAGGAAAGTGTAGCTGTAAGGAGAAAAAGCTGAGAAGTGTGTCTGACCTCTGCAAGATCAAACATGATTATGGTAAGAAATGATGACCAACTGTCACTTGTTTCATAAAGTGTGATCCCTACTTGCTTTAGAATACCGTCTGCCTTCTCTTTTTTATTGTGTGGCTCATGACAGTGATCAAGGCTAGTGTGCTGTCTGCTCACGACAAAGGCAGCCACGCAGAAGTGCAGGTCAAAGTTCGCAAGGTCCTTCGATCAGGCAATGTGGCGCTCTACTTAGGGACCATCAGCATCTATCCTCTGTCCTGGACCAGCCGCGGCTGCACCTGTCCTATTCTAAACCCAGGTAAGGAGAGTTCAAAGCAGGACAAAGAAAATGTATTTGTGATGTGGTACCTGAAGCACAGCACTGGTCAGTTCAAAGTTTTCTTGAAGAGACTTTCAGCATTAAAAGATGAATATTTAGTATATCAAGCCAACACCAAAGAGATGTCTTACCTTTTTCCCCCAGGTATGGAGTACCTGCTGGCAGGCCCAGAGGAGGCTGGGACAGGCCGTCTACTGGTCACCATGCAGAGTGTGGTGGTCACATGGACACCCCGACTCGGACTACTTATATCAGAGGGTCTGAGGAATGGATGTACGTGAATATAGATCCAAAACAAGTGGAACCGGCTTCAGAGGATTTCACAAGGACATTTCAGACTGTGGACAATTCAGAAAAAAAGACTGAAAGTCGCTGGACAATATGCTGCGTCATCAGGAGGAAGTTATCAAAGAGTCAAACTCATGATCGTTCTCGCTTGGAACATTGAAGAAAGGTACTCGCAACGTGCGAGTGTGCAACACAAAATAAAGACAAATGAATTCCTACATTTGTTAAGATCCGAGTCCAGGAAATATATTCAATGTTTTTAAGTTGTCATCATACAGAAAATATAAAAACCCTTGAGCTTTAGCTCTGTGAATGTCTAGTTGGGTTGCATTACTTGTATATACAACTTTTGTTATAAATAGTAAATATAATACATTTTGAAAATAATTTGGATTCAATGAAATTAAAACTATAAATTACTAATATACAGGCAATATAATGAGATAAGTTAAAGCTGTAAATATGATGGTGTGGTTCTGTCTTATTGTCCACAACTTGTAAATATTCTGGGCAACTTCAGGGAGAAAATCTCAGACTTTCAACATGTAAAGAAGATCATTACTGACCTACGAGGGCATCGTGCCTCCACTTTAGAAGAACAAAAGGGAAAAGGTAAGTTGAAATTGTTTTGATTATAATTTTAATCTGGACATGTCTGAGAAATATCCATCAAGTCTTTTAAGGCCTGAATGTCAGTGAAGAGTGACCACAGCATCCAACTGCAGACTCTAGACAGAAGACAACAAGAATATTTACGCAGTGACAGTTGAATGTGCCAAAAAAAACACTTTGGTCTACAACAGATACAGTCAATTAGGAAATATGACGACCATTGTTCATATGCGGCGAGATGAGAACCCTGAAGTTTCTACAAGATGTCAAGAAACAACTAAAAACATCTCAGAAGCTGAAACAGTGGCCTTGTTTTCTTACCAATTACCTGCTTTTTGGTCTCTCAAATGATGCAAAGCAAAGGGATGAACTGTTGAGTCATAGTAAGAGTCAAAACTGTGAATTCCTAAGAAAAGCTGAACATTGCTCAAATAAAAATCCAGTGATTACGGTTTAGATCTGTCAAACAACACACATATTGAACGCTAACAAACAAGCTATTCTGATTGACACGCAGTAAATTAAATTCCAATTGCATATAAAGTCTTTCAACTAATGTCCCTGCAGCGAACAGCTTGGCCAGCTGTCATTAAATCATATTGTACAATGATTTTTGATTGCTCAGCAAACAAAGCAGCCCAAACTCTTGTACAAACGCTACGTTTCTCTGCCTTCACAAAGTCCTTCTCCGATGGCCTGTAAGTATCGCCCAGGAGTGTCAGAGCTCTGCCGTGGAGAGTCAGTTATGTTGGGCAGTGCTTGCACACAGAAGCCCGGGTGACGGGCCTTAGCTGGCGGTCTGGTTGTCTGTGAGCGACGGGCTGTCAGGCGAGACAGCAGACTCGGATGTTGCGGCGGCTGTGGTAGAGTCAGTTTCAGGGGGCAAGGCGGAGCCCTCGGTCGGGCCGGTGGAGACGGAACCGGAGCCGGACTCCGCTTGGGAGGAGCTTTCTTTATCTTCATCCTGAGGATAGAGCTCGGGGTACCTCTGCATGCACTCCTGCATGTTGCGGAAGTTGTCGATGCACTCGGAGCCCTTCACCTCTTCCGTACTGTAGTGGAAGCAGGAAAAGGCCTCTTTGAACTGAGAGCCGCACGGCCCGCTGGCCATGCCGCCCAGGCACGGACAGTTCCAGTTGACGTCTCCATTTGGCAGGATCAGACCTGAAGAAGCAGGATCAAGTTAGAATACATTTATGGAGGTAAGGAATGTTTGAACATCAGGCCCACTGTTTCCACTAAATGACTAACCCTGCTCCTCATAAGGATCATTGGGGTCATCTGCAATGAGCTCAGCGTTGCTGGGAGCCTCGTGGTCCTCCTTGGTCACAAAGATGATGCGGTCTTTACCTTCATTGACAAAAAAACACAAGCAAGGAAAACACCATGGGTTACAGACAAGTAGGAGACCTGGTCCTGGAGAATACAGCTGTACTATTTGGTTGACAGTGACCCCTAACGGCGCACTTTGACAGTAGCTCTTCGACTTATTAACCTGCTCTCACAGGACGCTCAGGACCAGAGCTAACAGTTTCTCCCAATTTGCGACTTGACGTTACGTTAAATAAGTGCAGCGAACAGTGTTACTATGTCGTCACAATGCCAGAGCCTATCATAAACATACATGTACTACTGTTGCTTTCCTCGTCGCTAGCCATGTAGCTAACCTACTGTATGTTAGCCTAGCATGGTGGCTCGCTCGATGACATTGGACGTCACGGAGTTTAAAAATGAACGAAAGAAAATTGGCATTACCTTCCTGCTTGCAGTACGACATTCCTTCCGGTGTTTTTGTCCGTCGCCCGCTGCGGTAAAAGATGACCCGTGTGAGAGGAATTTAAGGCTACTTGGCAACTGCAAGGATCTCATTTGACAAGCTAACCGGCGTCCGACAGCCCCGTTACACCTCTGATCCTCCGGTCACATGGGGGCGCACCGTAATGACGTCACACGGTCATTTTAAAGAAATATAATAAATATATGAACACAAAAACAGGTTGTAAATGTTTTCAATTTAATTCATACTACAAGACATGTATAGGTGTTTATATATATATATATATATATATATATCATTCTTTAAAAAAGTGAAATCAAAATAAATTGTGAATATTAAATAAACTGAATTTACAAATAGATTTAACAATAATGTCAGATTATAATTTGGACCTACAGAGTTGCCTCGTGCTTCCTATTTGGTTCTATTAGTCGTGTGACCTGTGAGTGATGAGTTAACCTGAGCACCTATACATTACTATTACTGTCTACTACGGAAGCGATCAGGGGAAACGGTGTGTTGTTGTCCGTCACTCCCTCGGGAGGTGATTCATTTCTGCCAGAGGTGTGCATGGCAAACTACAGGTGGTAGCCATGCTCACACAGCCCACGGTCTAATATGCTACAAGCTTCCATGTAAAGAGCTAGCAGAGTGTATCTGGGACAAAATGGTAAACTAAAATGCAAAATATATCCATTGATGCATTGCCTCATAACTTATGTTTGGTGACTCATTCTTCAAATCATAGGATATCTAGTATTAGTAAGTAGTAATGGGTAACCGTACTTCTGGTTGGTCTTGAAGGCATTTCATCTCTTATTTATCCCCGTTTCCATTGTCACATTAGAGCTCTGTTAAGCAACATTTAATATAAACACTGAATGTAATGTGAGAAGGTTGCCGGTAGTAATGGACTGGCATATGCAGTTTGAATAGCAACCCCCTCCCACACCCGGTTATAGAGTATATTTTACTCTTTACTATGTGAAACAAGTTGATCTTAAACCTCATACAGTGAGCTCTAGTGGAAGTTAGGTGATTTGTAGTTACAGCAACTGAATTAAACTACTCGTTATAAATCAAATAACTCGTGGGACAAACTTGTCTCATCTCTAGATCAGACTAACAGCACTAGTAAGTTAATAAGCGTGTCATAGCTTGTTGCTCTAAGTTTGTTTTACTTCCCTTTAGTGTCATATTCAGCTTTACCTATCAATGATGTGTGCCAACACAATTCATTGCTATGTCACTATACATGATTCTTCATTATTTCACCCACAAATAGCATCCTGTAGTGGTCACAGAACATGCAAGGACGAGACAATAGGAATCAAAACAAAACGTCCAAGTATGTTGGAAAAAAAATCCTGTTTTTTTTTAATAACACAATTATGTTTGTTACATAAAGTAAAAACCAAAATGAAACCCCTTTTCATCCCTATCAAACCCACCCTCATCCCGACCATCTCGGCAGTATTGTGCAGCGATTCAGTCTGGGAATAAAAGAGCATGACGATACTGACAAACACTTTCCTTTGAGGACACTTTGCCCTCCATAAGACCAGAGTGAATATAAACATAGTCCGTCATTTAAAATATCAAAATAAAAGGTAAATAAAAAAACCACAGACAGCTTGTCTGAGATTACAAGAACCCTATTTAGGAGTACAAGCATATTTATACTTTTCACATCCTACTATGGGCCCCTAGAAACCTCAAGCCTGATTGCTACTTTTGATGAACATGACATGGTTTTCTTTCATTTCCCCCGAAATGTCCAGGCAGTGCTTTCAGCTTGAAATAAGCACTGACTCGTCGTCGCCGTCTTAGTGTTCCTTGAACATGCTGCACTGAACAATGCCTGAGGTAAGTGAAAGACATCACCTCACACGCGTGTGCTTGAAGGCATTCTTCAGCTGATAAAGACAGTCAGTGGGTACAGAGGCAGCCTGCAGAGAGATGGGACATAGCTATTGGAGTAAAAGGACTGAAGACGCACAATGCTGTGCTCAACGCTGGGAGTAAGCAAAATGATTTTTCACAGCTTTGACATGCTGGAGAGGTAACGATGGAAAACACAAGGTGGCGGAGAAAGATGACCTATCCCAGCAGCAAAATGTACTGTTTGTGCGATTTGCAAAATAAAAAAGCAAAATAAAAAAAGATGATTGGGGGGGGGGGGGGGGATGATGCTTTGTGTCTGATGTGTGTCAGAAGGTTGGTGTTTTTCTAGAAAAGCAGTGCTCCCATGCTGCCCACTTCGCTCTGCTCCTTCACAAAGATTTCAAAGTACTGGTAGATGATGGTCACAGCCAAGAGGATTCCTGTACCCGAACCGATGGCACCCAGGAAGTCCGCCATGACAGACAGCCCTCCTATGCAGAGGCCACCGAAGGCAGCAGCTGTGGGGATGTACCTGTGAGGAGTGAATGCATTATAAAAACATACATATTCTGGGAGGACAATTTTCAATGTGCTGCAAGTAGCAAACATGAAACGCGAGACTCTGTTTGCACGGTTGCTTTGTACCTGTTAAGCTCATGCACCATCGAGGTCTCTCTGTGTCCCCTCATTACCATCTGCTGCTCCTTCAGCTGCTTTGCCACCTGAGACGCACAAAGTGATATAAGCAGGTTAATTTCATGCGGGACTAACGCGAAGCAAGGAGCAAATGCTTGCACAAACACAGACTTACATCTTTGGCAGAGGATCCTGAGACCTCAATCCAGGTCTTGGAGAAGAAGGCGCAGGAACCGAGCATGAAGACGATGTAGATACCGGCGTGAACCGGGTCGTCCAGGACAGAACCGAACGACTCTGGAGGAGAAAGGTAGTAGCAGAGACCGGCCACTGGGTAGGCCCGAGCTGGTCCACCACTTGTGGCGTCCTGAACAAAACAAGATTTTGATCGTAAGATGCTGATCGTCCATGACTTAAATAGATCACAAGAGACAGAACCTGACGGACCCTCTTTATGACAATAACTAAGACTCCTTGATACAATCTAATGGTCTGCAAATATGTCGCAAAAGACCGAGACCAGAGGTGCTGGAGGCGGAGCATCCGTTGTATACTTACAGACCAGGTTCCCAGGAGGTTGACGAGGAAGTTGCCGCTGAAACGCGTCGAGAGCATCTGAGAAATGACGTAGAGATTGGAGACCAGGGCCGACTGCAGGATGATGGGAATGTTGGAGGTGTAGAACAGTTTGATGGGGTAGGTGTTGTATTGACCACGGTAGCGCGCTGACTTTATGGGCAGGTCCACCCTGAAGCCCTGGTGAGGTAACAAAGTGTGCCGATCAGTAAGCTGATAATCTGCTTCAAAACATGTCGTCCAAATTCCTTTAGTGCAACAACAGCAGGTAAGACACGGGGACTGTAGTTAGTTGGTGTTGCCGGCTCACCTGGAAGTATATGACCACTGCAAACACAAAGACGGTGGCGATGAGATTCATGAGGTTCGGCAGGTTTTGTCTGTAGAAGCCCTCTCTCAGGGCGCGCACCTTGTCCGTGCGGGTGGCCAGAAGATGAAATAGAGCAATGATGGCTCCCTCAAACTCAGTACCTGGATAAACAACAGGAGTGCCGGGGTTAGCAGTTATAATACAGATGATGTCTCTCGTTTATCATCACTTAGCTTTGAGATGTGTTCGTTCCCAGTACTCATACCTCTGCCAGTGTTGACAGTGGTGGGGCTGAAGGCCTTCCAGACGATTGTCTCACAGATGTTGGTTGCGATGAAGAGAGAGATACCAGAGCCCAGACCATAGCCCTTCTGGAGCAGCTCATCCAGCAGCAGGACAATCAGACCGGCAACAAAGAGCTGAAGAAACGGACAAGAGGTTTTGTATTGAGCCAATTCAGGCAGACGGCCAGCTTTTCAAAACAGCAAAACATTATGAGAGTCACAATCAACATGTCAGGGGTTGAATTTTCTAATATTCTGCCTACTCCACGAAGGGAGACGATTACAATTTCATCTTAATTTGTAAGATATTTGTAAATGAATTTGAAAAGAATGTAAAAGAAAACATGTACTGCACAAGAGCTAACATGTTTTATAGTCAACCTCTAAGTGCAGACAGCTGTGAAGAATGTGAATTACATATCTTGGCTGAGAAATGTAATGTTAGCAGGTTAGATCATTTAACGATTAATGAGCTAAAACACCATTTCATACACAAGAGTTTGTTTCCAGATACAAAGTGAAGGCAAGAGAGCAGCAGCGAGTTTGTATTAACCTGAATGATGATGAGCAAGCATATACCAGCACCCATCTCTGAAGGGTCTCCATACATGCCAGTCATAACATATACAATGGCCTGTCCAATGGTGATGATCATTCCAAACACTGCAAAAAAACAGAAAATAAATGATTTGCAATTGGCCATCTTGCAGGGAACAGCTACCACTGATGCTACTAAACAATAAACAGTGTGTGCCATCTTCAAAGCAAATACAAAAAATCATCAGTTTCAAAAGGCATGTGATGAGGTCTAAAAATAGCAAATGTAGTGAGCAAGTAGACTTACATTTCTGAGCTCCATTGAAAAGCGCTCTGTCCTTAGGAGTGTCTCCCACCTCAATGATCTTGGCACCAGCCAGCAGCTGCATGATAAGGCCTGAGGTGACAATGGGTGAGATGCCCAGCTCCATCAGAGTACCTGGAGGTGAACAGCAGTAGTGTCAACAACAGCACCAGAAACAATGCATAAGGGCCTTTATCTGTTGACCTTTGACTTGTGATATAAGATTATGTCAACAATTAAGATTATTTCTATTTGTTGGAGCTCCACAGGACAAAAAGGAAGTGTTAAACATATACAAATCAAGCACCTCTGTTGGACGCCAGGATTACTCTCATCCAGTAGAACGGATCTGCTGAATCTGAAGACATGATGCCAAAAAGAGGAATCTAGATCAAGAAAAAAAAGATGTTAAACAATGTCACAAACCAGTATCACCCCAAACAGAACCAGTAGGTTGGTCGTCATCAACAGATACTAACCTGGCAGCACACCAGGAAGATGAATAGTGTGATGGCGGTCCATAGTACTTTTTCTCTAAATTGAATCTAGGATTAAAAAATGAGCACACGTCATTCATATATGCACCGTGCAGACATGATGCAATGTAATTATACATGTTAACAGGAACTTAACGTACCTTTCTTTCTGGTTTCTGAATTTCTGGCAAGACCGCACAGAACGGCTTGATGACCTCCAAAAACTTAACTGCAGAAAGAGATTGTCAGACGTGAGTAATACTGCATTTACACCACACAGTCGCAGTATCACATCAGATCAGTGTCATCTTAAAGCTTCTTTCAGCAGGTTATGTTAGATGCTACGTCATCACTAAACCCCTCAGGTGTACAGCTGCCAGCGGTCACCTGGCCAATGCAGCAACATCTGGATATACAAGCTAATAGACTTGAGCAAAGGTTGGAGTAACTAGTAGCCAGTGTGTAGTTGTTTAACCGTTTGCGGGGCTCGTTGCTGCTGAATGTTTCGTCTTGGTGCCGATCAGCTGTTGCAATCACTGAAATTGACTTTGACAGGAAGCGATTTAAAAGATTCTACTCAATTATTTTATCTGGTACACGACTAGTCACTTTGGCTGAATCTACAAACGTGCTCACACAGAATAAAGGAGAAGAAACCAACATCAAATCTGTCTTTTCGTGGCATGATCCTGAACAGCCCATAGAGCTAGCGCGATGCTAACTAGCATTAAATCACAAAACGAGTGAGCAAATCACTTTAAAACAGGAAGCTTCTGCAACCTATTGTAAAAAGAGGAAGGCAGGGTGCTCGTAATGAGCTCAAACGGTGAAGCGTTACTTAATCCAGTTGAGACGGAATTTGATTAGAATAAAAGCTTTAAATTAGCTCTCGGTATAAGCTACAAGCCACCTAGCGTTAACCTATCCAAGGTTAGCTAATTAGCTTGTCGACGAGAGCATTATTGTCTGTTATAGTTCCGAGATTTAAAAAACAAAAAGGACAGCAGGCATTTTTTTTGACAACGTGTCTACAAGAAAAGAATGTCACGTACTCCCCATGGTGTCCTTTTAGACCGACTCCTGCCGTGTTTACTGGTACCGGGTTTGAGTGCTCAGTGGAGTCAGTAGTGTGGCTCCATCCAGCCTCTCCGCGAGAAAAGAGAGAGCAGTAGAGACACGTCACCAGACAAGCCGCTAACACACGTCACTTCTCCGAGACACGCGCACACCCATCACACGGGACTCACACAACTACACACACGTGCACACGTACGTGGTGTGCGTGCAGTCGTGTCTATGAAGACACGTTATTTAAAGGTGATGAACAAAACCAGAAAACGCACGATTTAAATTGTTAACATATATGAAGGTAACCTCATGTGACACAGAGGTCTTCCATCCTCCAGAGGGCGCCGTGCTCTGGACTCATCAGCTGCTCTGATATGTTTCACCATAAAGAGCCTCTCGGTAGCAAGACTAGACGAGGACCAACAAGTGACATACCTGCAAATCTTGCAGAAGAGTCATATGATACAAACTGTCATGAACTTGTAACCACCACTCTTCTGCTGCTCATTTTGCATTATTAGCCCTATGCTACGATGATATATATATATATATCTATATATATATACACCACAACAATAATAATAAATAATAATAATAAATAATCTTAATAATACTGTGGCTGTGGAATAGGCTACTGCATTGGCATAGTATATATGCAAAAAAAACTGTAAAAAGTTTAATGTAATATTTTATTAAAATGTATTTCCTGTAAAAAATAGCAGTTCAGTGTTTTAAGATGAAAGAATATCTCCATCCTGGTTAAAAAGCTCTCAAAACGGCTGTATAAGAAAACTTCCTGTGCCCGAATATTAAAAGACAATACCCCCCACACTATATATATATTATTGTTTTGTGTGCTTTTGTTTTTGTTGTGCAGCAAAATAGGAGTACAATGTTACTTAACCCCGGTGTGCAATGACACTAAATGTACCTTGTACCATTGCAGTGGGCTTTTTGGAGTGTTCTGCAAACATTCATAATACATTCAGTTCTAATAAAATTATTTGAGAAGCAATCTAATTTTTTCTTTAACGCTATCATTTCTCCTGAGACGCTCTCACCACTAGGGCTCAGTGTTGTTCCTTTGGTGAAAGTTAGCTGTGTGTGTGTGAGAGTGGTATTCTATTAGATGAAAACAAAGAAAAACAAATGAGATTTAGATGATGTAGATTGAGTGTAGAGAGGCTGTTTGTGCATATGGCTATTATAATGAGAATATTTCATCACTTTGTTTTAGTTGTGACGCTCTAGGTCAGTGATTGTGGTATTGAATGGCGGTGAGCACCTTTGGCTGCAAAGTGCTGGTGGCACACATGGCCACTGACCCATAATGATGACACGATAGCACCACAATGATCGGAGCTTTCAGGCATCTGTATATCTGATCAGTCTAAATTTTCACACACACACACACACACACAAAGATAGTGGAGGATGGTTGGGAGCCAGTACATCTGTCCTCAGATAAAGACATGTTTGTTCATGTGGTTACATAATGACCACAGAGCTGTGAGCTAACAGGTGAGAGAAAGCAAATACCACACAAACCCCCTCCAGTCTCTGCTTTTCACAGAGTTTTGAATAATCTGTGTAAGATCTTCTGCACACTTCAACCTGTCAGTCATAAGGAAAGCAGTCAACCTCCGCTTTGATATGTTGAAAATAAGTTGTTATTATTGGCTGGGAATCTATTTCTGAATTCATCAAATGCATGCTTTGATGAACACAGAGCCATCCAGATATGATTGTTTAATCTGCTGTGCTTTAATGATCTGAAAAGGATAACTCAGCCTAATACACCATGTGCAATCAGTGCCTCAACGCCAGATAATTCAAACAGTCTGTGGCAATACACAAATATGTATTATCTTTTGGTACAGATGAAAAATCCATGCCAATAAAACATGAATGCTGATTGCATGTTTTGATAACTTCGTCATTTTGCCCCTACAGTTCATGGCTAAGGCTGTTCCTGTGTGTACCTGTGGAGGACATTATGACTGTCTGCAAACTTCAATTATGTAAACTCACCACTGTTTCAGTGTATGCCTAATACATGGAACCTCAGGCCATGGGAATAGATCCAGGGCCTCACTATTTACACTCTAAATGTGTCTCTATACTAACAAAGGTGAGAAGACATGTTGTGCCTCAGGCTCGGTCCTCAGCTGGGAATGAGCATTATCAAAAATGTAAAAACACACATCCACACTATTTATGAAGGTCTTATGTAAATCTACCACTGAGGATAGTCCATAAGTAGGGGAAAGGGAGAGAGGTATCAGTGGGCAGAGATAATCCCAGGGTACACATTATAATCCTTGGCTGCTGTATTTTCATTTTCATTTCATTTCATAATAAACTTGTCATAACACCACATCTGGCACCTGTCTATCACTGAAACCACGTCAGACTGTGAACAGCTGAGGCTCCATTTGGAAGGCACAGACACTTATGCCTAAACACTGTTCCACAATGGTTTTATGTATTCATAGTATTTCCATTTTTCAAGTGTAAACCCAAACTGCTGTAATCCACAACTAATCCAATCGAGTCCTGGCATTGGAATAGTGTAATGGGAGCCAGAGTAACACCCATGGAGGTGATTCCAGAGGGTAAAGTCTTCCTTCATTTCACCTTCTTTGATGAGCTTGAACAAAGACGGTGTTTAGTAAATCTGTGTCTCTGATGGTTCATTGCAGTAATTTAGAGGTCAGTGTAAATTAGTTTGACAGAGTGGCCCGGCATGCCGTGAGTACGACGGGGGCCTCAGGCAAGGTCAGGGCCCGACGCCTGGCTGACAGCGTCACTGCCGCCGTTATGTAACCCTCCAATTACATCTCGGCTGCACTTTGCTTTTTCCTCTCTTGCTTTTTGCCGTCTGTTTCTCTGCCTCTCTCTGCTTCTGTGACTGGACAAACAGCATGTTGGCATGGTCATTGTTAGCAGGTTAGCATACTGACATTACGCTGCCATAATAAAGGCAAAAAAAATTATCTGAAACAAGGCTGAGAGTCTACTGTGAGACACTTTATGCTAAATTTGCAATAGAGACAGAGACTTGATGTCGCAGTTTATAAGACAGAATTAGTTAAATGGACATCACCTGTGTGTATTCACAGCTGTCACTCAAATGCAGTTCCATGAAGGAGTGTGCTTGATTTATCCGGAGCATACATTCCTGCTAGATCTGTGTGTGTGTGTGTGTGTGTGTGTCTATCAGCATATGAAAAACAGACAGGATGTTGGTGATTTTATGCAAGAAGATTAGGCTTAAATTGTGTAGCATCTATCAGGATTCATTCACAGGGTGAGAACATTTAAAATCGATTTAAGGACACAGTGTAATAAGTGAGAGTGCTTCACAGTTATAAGTAATCCTCAGCCTGTTGCAGATAATGAGTGAACTGCTGAGAGAAAAGGAATTGAGTTGGTGGAAGTGAACAAACAAGTGAAATTGATTTTGCATAACGCATGACATGGACTTCCGTTGGCAAAGGATGACTTTTGCGATGCAAAGTAATTGTTGTCTTTCGCAAAACATGCACCAATCATAGGACTGTGTGCTTTGAATGGAAGTGTGCACCACAATGTACATATGCAAGAATGTACACTTTACAATCACTGACTAAATGCTCATGAAATGATGGCGCAGACTTGATGAATGAGTAGAGTAGTGAAAGAGTTTATTCATGTTTTGGGACTCTCGTGACCCAAAAAGCTTTGACACTATTTCATTCCCAGCAAAGCCTGCTGTTGCCATAGTGATTTTAACCATTATGCAACTGCTCCACATCACAAAGCATCGAGCTACAAGGACACACATGCACACGTGTGTCAGACCGTGGCACGCAAGCTCCATGGTATAGAATAACAGAGATGTACCGTGTGTGCAGTGTTATTTGCATTGCATACATACAATACGATGGCAGAATGGGGTCATATTGATGGTTGGGAGCAGCCCACTGATCCTGGGACTGTTACGCAACATTGTCTGACCCCCCCCCCCCCCCCCCCCCCTCTTCCCAGTACAGTTGAGATGGAAGAGCTTATCTTTGTCATCTCTCCATCCTCTGATCTACCAATCTTTCTATCCCTCTGCAATCACACAGCACATTAGCATCAGATCTATACTGCCTCAGGGACTGACTGTGGCTTTGCAGCTGATCTTTGAAAGTATATTAAACATACATTTGCATCTAAAAGTTGCGTGCAAATACGGTATGTGCTCATATGCTGCCCCCGACCCAGACTCTTAAAGAATAAAGTGTCTGTCCTTTACTGGGTCACAGTAAAGGTTTTGACCTTTTATTGCACTGTCCTAAACCACCACAGGATTACAGAATAAGCCAGCTCCAACATACGGTATATAAAGAACATATGTGTTGACAGTCCACCAATGATATTATTGAGGAAAACAGTGTCTGCACAGCTAGCGGTGAGAAATATGGAGGATTGCATTAAGATTGATATGTCAAACAGCACACTGTGTCCACAAAAATGACAATGAATGAATATAAAATTGTGCTTTACACTTCAAATTGATTTGAAATGTGTGTGTCAGATTGATGTCTATGGCAGCAGTACATTCCAGAGAGAGTGGCTTGTGCTTTCTGTTGACACAAGCCTGTGTCTGCTTAATAGCTCTTCTCCACACAGGCCGCCGGTACTCCTCATGACACAGCGCCTGTGTCTCTTAGAGCAGATTGTTCTGACTCCTCTCTATCCGCCTCAGACTGGTAAGAGATGGCCGGGACTGGCTGAGGCAGCCCAGGGTGTCGTCATCCTCCTCCTCCTGCCAAAACAACCCGTCTCTGTTTTAACATCTCTGAAACAAATAAATTATTCTAGACTAAGGGAAAAAAAGGTCTATATGACTGGGGAACCTTGTGTCTTGGCTGCACTCCACAGCATTTGCTCCAGTTATTTGTCTGCAAAGCAGATGGTGAGAGTGGGTCTGAATGCGGACCCATACTTTCCAGGGTATTTGTAGAGACATTAATAATTCTGTCATCACGTGTTTGTGTTGGCTGGCGCTCAGAGAGCAGTCAATTGTACACACCCAGGGGACGACCTCACATCCTGGATATTTACATGAAATTTGATTGCTGCACATTTAAATTAGCCAAGTCTGTGGCTTCTTTCTTCCACCCAGTGATGATAAAGTTCCTGACCTTTTCAACAAATAACATCAAATATGAAAGAAGACAGATGTTAACACAAACCTGTGTCTTTATTTTCTTTGCCAACAAACTGTGGACAACACATACATACAAGATAGAGGTACCAAATGTCAAATAACAATATTAATTAATATCATTATTATAACATCAATAACATGGAATGTAGTACTCTTCATTCATATTCTTTTTTGAAGTTTTAGTTTATTTTATGAAACATGTCAATTAAAGAAATAACTCTATATCATCTGTCCCTGATACCTATATGAATATAGTCTCTTTGAGTGGAGATGAACAGGGATAGAAGGATGGCTGAATGAACAGGCAACAAAGAAGACTGGAGGGTGTGGCTCTGTCCTCATACAACTCCTGCTCGCTCTCATGACCCTGTACCAGTGCAAACACATACTTGTTCAACAGGATGTGCTTGTGTGTACAAATTGCTGACGCCTTCTTTGGAATCGGACATAAGGAAAATATTTTGTCTGTCTCAAGACTTCAAACTGCTTTAATTGCTGCCTACCCATTTGTCCCAACAGTTAACTGTGTTATACAGAATGATGACGTCGGGTAAATCACTACATCAGTCCCAATCTGGGAACCCATCGGCTATCAGTCTGACAAAAGATAAGATGCAGAATCTGTTTATAGAGATTACATCAGTCAAACAGATGGCTGGTTTATGTTATGTGCAGGTCTCGCTCGTATTCAAAAGACGGACACACACAACAACAGGAACATTGAGAAGCACCAACGTCAGAACCAGGAACTGGGTCCAATCACAGGCCAGGTCTATTTTTGAAGAGGAAAGGAGAAATCTCTCTCCGCCTCCGTAGTCCAGTCCTCCTCTTTGTCCTCTGTGTTACTGTGCATCTGTGTCTGAATGTATGTGTGTCATGTCAGTCTTCAGTCTGTGCTGTGGTTCTCCAGCTCGGAGATGATGGTGATCAAGTGCTGGATACCAAAGATGTAGTCGCTGTCCAGGCCCTCGTACACCACGCTGTCCCCGTGGTAATGTCTGCAGGTGGTGTGGGCAAAATCTATCATTCTCACATCCACCAAGGGGCTACGAGCGTCTGAGCGGGACAAGCGAGCCTGGCTGACACCTGAGCTCCCGCCACTGGTGCTGTCATTGCTAGACGTGGAGGGTCTGCGAGGAAAACCAAGTGCACCTGCTACTTCACCCTCCTCCATTTCTGGTTCAGCCTCCACCTCCTCACCTTCATCTTCTTCTTCTTCTTCTTCTTCTTCTTCTTTTTCTTCTTCTTCTTCTTCTTCTTCTTCTTCTTCTTCTTCTTCTTCTTCCGAGAGGCCGTCCTCAGTGTGTTTTTGGTGGGGCGCTCCATCGTAGATGATGAGCAGAGAGCTGGAGTAGAAGCGATAGGATTCACAGGTTTCCAGGGCAGCTTGCAACTCTCTGAGCCTGCACAGCACCGATGAGAAGAGTTCACTTCGTAGACGCCGTCCGCTGTGGAAGAATTGGAACAAAGCCTCCTTGAAGCCCAACACAGTCAGCCTGCGGCCCTGGATCTTGTCCATGAACATCAGCTGGCCCGTGTCACACCGGTACACCTGAAGGGATGGAGAGACATAGAGGGGTTGGAAAAGTAGAGAGGGAATAGTGACTACTTCTATAACACCCAAGATTGGATTGGCCAGGTAAAAGAGATAATTAACGGTCAATTATACAACAAATGTTTTGCGTCTTTTTTTCTAGTTTCTTCTTAAATAATCCCGGCAGTGAATGAAAAAAGGACAAGTGTTCCAATGTACAGAGCCACTGTTTGATTGGTCATAGTCAGAGATGATGAACAGATCTCGGTTTGATTTAATAGCTAAAGGAGAATTTCACTGCCATTTGATGCTTGACAGGTGCTAATTTCAGACTTTTGTCGCAGGGTAGATTCCATAACAATACATGGCAGTGAGGTTTATTAAAGGAATGATTACCGAACAGTAGGAATAGTCTCATTAATACCGAGATAAAATATAACTACAGCACTTTAGAGGTGTTTCCCAAATGTCCAACTGTCCCTTTAAAACATAGCCATGAACAGTGAAGCTCACCTGCATGCCAGAGAGGCAGACTCCTAAAACAGATGCTGTACTGAGCTGGCACTTGTGCATCTTCCTCGCCTTTTTCTCTTCGGGGTCCTCATCTCCGTGCTGCCGCGTGCCCATCTTCAGGTCCAACACACACGGCAACGTGTGCCGCCACGTCAGATTTTCCAGCAGGAGGAATTCTGGTAAAGTCAAGGAGGCAAGAGCCGTAAAGATGTGGCCATCTCTTACACTAATCAGATCACAGCATAAAACTGCTTAACAAGGTTAGATTAAAAAAAACTGTGTTCATCAAAGTTTTTCCCTCCACAGGTTTAACTGTATTCACATAAATGCTACAATCCATGCAATACTGTATGAGGCAAGTCACATCAATATCAAGTAACTAATGGGAGTGCTTTGGAAGCACAACTCCACCAGACAAAGACATTGATAGCTAGAAATTGTAGGAGGTATCGTCCCTCCGGTTACATGCTGGAGCCACTGACAATCATGTATACATTTCAGTTGCATCAGGTGTTAAGGTGTCCTGGCGGCTCAGTTGGCTGGGGCAAGTACCATGACCTCTAGCCTTGAAGCTCTGGACATTAAATCTTAATGCACTGTGATACTGAATGTCGTCAAAATAGGGGCCAAAAAAACAGTGTAGTTGTCAGTCAGGGGAAAGGATACTGTATTGGTTGTAGTGCATGGCCTTGTCCTTCATCTTCTGCAGGTATTGCTGTTGGGTCCAGGGGTTGTGTTTGAGCTGTGGTACAGCGTTACTGTGACTGCGCTCCAGTCTGCAGTAGAGCACCTCGGCCTCCTCCTCCAGCTTGTTAACACTGGACGGCAGACGGAGAGAGAATGTCATTAGATTTAGGCACAAAGAAGAAAGAAAAAACAAACTCAGCATCTGCTTGGGATCGTAGGTAAAGTATGTGTGTGGGTCTTAGAGTATAAAAAGAGGGCAGTAATAAACTGTTATATTGGATGTAAAGAGGAAACCAATGCTGTTGTGTCTTTCACTTACTATGATCCATCCAAAACATTTCAAATCAATCTCAACATTTATTTCGCCGTCAACCAGTATCAGACTTATGGACGTTCTGCCACTCCAGGCCAGGGCTGACTAAGTATTTGTGTATATGCAGACATGCATCTATTGTAGTTATATAAGCCTCTCTCTGGCTGCCAAGACCAAGGATCAGCCTCTCACAGTATGTAACGCCTAAGGTTGTACGTGTAAGTTAAAGTGTGCGTCATCTGTCAATTCATGTGAGTCTACAGACTACAGCTTTACCATTCATGGCAAACGAAAGATTATTGTAAATAGATCGTAACTGTCCCACAGTGTACTGCTGTCTCTGATGGGACATTTTCTTTCATTTCACCTCTTGTCCTGGTCTTTACAAGAATGGCGGCTTCTGCCATCTTTGCTGTAATTTTCGCTGTCCACAAGCGGCCAGGATGCCATCATTTTCCCCCACATGTGCATCTCGCTGTCGGCCAAGGGGTCCTTGTTTTCCAGATCATCTGCTGGGTCACTCTGGATGGGGTAAGCAATCAGGCAAAGGTTCCCTTCTTCGTCCTCCTCGAAGCTCACTGACACCACACCTGAGAGCCGAACATAGAGGGAAACAGAAAAACATCTGGATCATGAAGCAAGGAAGATAATACTGAAGCAAAGCAAAATAAAGCTGACAACATAACACAAGCTCTTAAGTGCTAAGAATCTCTTATCCCCAACCTGCTGCTTTACAGAGTAGTTTGTGTCTACACCCACATCTCTTTAAGACATCTGTCCTAACAATACCTGGACAAAATCATGACAAAGGATGGGCCTGAGATACTGAGCTCTAAAAGCAACACAGAAAAGGACAGAATGAGAGAACAATCAATCAATCAATATCAGTGTGCTGGCATTGGGTTTTAATGGTGTAAACCCATACAAGAAAACAAACAATGCTCTGAAGTAGTAATGGAAAAATGCATATAGCAACACAGAGAAAATAATAGCCAGACATAAATGACACAAGGCTGCATAATTTCATTTTCTGTTTATTTGCCAAAAATTGAATCTCACACAGATGATGAGCAATATGCATAAATACCATACAGAAACAACACAGCATCACTGTAATTGTACACAGAAAAAAAGATATGCTAGTCTACAGGCTTCACCTACGAATGGAGAGCACAACAAATAGCAGTCAGCAGGACAGGTTAAACATACATATCATCATCATAAAGTCTTTCCTCCCCACGGTGTCCAATAATATGGCTGAAGGAGAAGGAGAGGAGGACTGAGAAAGTAAGTGAAAAAATAAGTATGAAGAGGTGAAAATGCTGAAATGCACAAAATATTCAAAGCAAAGCAAGGGAAGGGAATGACAGGGGATGTTCCAGGGATGACAACTCGCGGTTGTATGCCTTCGCCAACTAGTGAAGTTGCAGTTTACATCCATGTCTGTCCAGACTCATATAATAGATGTAGTGATAAAAGGTATTATGTGTATTTTTTGGCGAAATGGACGTTATCCCTATAATGATATGCACGATTCCAGTGAATCATTTCCAGTAAGAAACATGCATTCTTCAGTTAGAGACTATTTGTACAGAGGAGTACAGACTTTGTGGGCTATTGCCAGCGGAACTGGCAATAGCCCACAAAAAAACAAAGAGCTGGTTGGTGGACTTCCGCAGGTGCGAACAATCTCCTCCTGTACCAGTGAACATCCAGGGAATGAATATAGATGAGTCGAGGTCTAAGGACAGAGGATGTTGTTTGCTGTACAGCTTGTGAAGGCAAATTTTTTATTCGTGATATAGGGATATAAAAATAAAATTGATTTGACTTTACTTTGTCGTTCTTGTTCTGCTGTTTGTCTATTGTTGCGTATGTTAATAGAGGGGAACAAAACTGTGAAATATGGTCACAATCACACCTTCTGTTCCTGAGTTATGGCGTTGCATAATGGCCAGAAAAGCGTTATTGCAAAACATCATGATGTCGCAGTGAAGTTAGTTAAATGTCATCATTTTATCCTATTAGACATTTGTGTATGTTGATGGCACTGAAGCATACAAAACCGGAAGACCTTGTAGAAATATGTGTGTGTAGATATACAGCTTCCCTCATTAAGAGGTGACATGTTAAACCATCAGTCCACCACGCTCTGTTTGCTCACGTCACTTACTGTGCTTCATTTTTTAAGATCCTAAAAAGGGTGTGGGGGCGATGTGACCATTGGATTTGTGGACTAATCCACAGTCGTCTAGAGGTTTAGGGGAGGTCTGCCAATGTTGACATTTCAGATGTAGATGACCTTGTGGTGGATTTTGGGATCAAAGCGAGGAAGAATCTCACTTGGTATCATTTTCACCGGGCTGGCTGTCTGCCAGAAAAATAAATGGGTGACGTACCTGTGTTAGTACAGCCTCCTACAAATAGGACATCGCAACCGGGTGGTATGTTTGCAGGAGGCCCACATATAGCTGCAGGTGCAGCACCCTCCTGTGGCACAGTTTGAAACATGCTGCTGACAAGCACCTGGAAACAACACTTGAACAGGAGCAGGGAGCTCTGTTTCCTTTAAATCTAAGAAATTAACACACAACCTGCAAAGCATCATCTCCCACCTGACTTTCACATAAGCACATAGAGCAGTGAAATAAATAAAGAGAGATGAATAACACCACAGCATAACACAACACCGGTTAGCGATGGAAGGATAGTTTGCATTACCTCTATACTGGGGGGTAAACTTCCTCATTGCTGCAGGCACACTCTTGTAGAACTGATGTTCGCGGGGGATGAGGGGTTTGCAGATGGTCTGCTCCCCGAGGCGCAGGACGCAGCAATGTCCCCCCACTTGGTGTAGGAAAGGCTCAAGCATCACCCCTTTCTCCATGTAGCACTGCTGCTGCTGTTGCTGCTTTTGCTCTGCATTTATGGCCTTCTGGGCCTGAGCCTCCACAGCCGGACCCATCCTCCTCTGGTCCTGACCACACCGCCGTGGGCATTAAGACAGAAAGGAGGAAATAGAAGAGAAACAGAATAAAAAAGCCAAGTTCTAGTGGATATCTTCTTCCTTTTTAAAACTCCTTGTCTGGCAGTTCTTGTAGCTGAGTAGAAACAGAAAGCCACGGAAAGTCCTTTAGATGTTGAGGTTTGGACTAGAGCTGCAGCGGCAGATAAAGAATACAGAGATCCTGCTTGTGCCTCCACTTCAGACAGAATGCTCTGTGACAGCTGAGAGCTGGCTCACCACTGGTAAAGCTCTCACAAGCCTGACACTGGGCCCACCCCCATAACAAGCTATCCGCCAATCAGGAGCGCCCAGAGCAGGTTGTTGGGTGGTAACCCTTCAAGGGAAAGAAGCTAGCACACAAAGACAGTGGTGGGAGGGGAGAGTCTGGCGGAAGGGAGAGAGAGAGAGAGAGAGAGGAAAGGAATAAAAACAAGGGGGAGGACGAAGCTGAGCCCAGCTGTTTTTCTCTCTGTCAAAGCAGGTTTTAACAACCTGACACAACAAGTAACACCATTTCCTCATATAAAGTGAGGTTTAGAGAAAGGAACAACAGAACAAATGGGAGATAGGAACACAGAAACTGGCGTGCAGTAGAAAATACACTGATAAAAGTCAAAACAAAATGACTTACTAACTACACAGAAAACTTTGACTGAAAGAACCAAGAGCTTTGACATGATAAGCAAAACATGCAGGTCCACCAACATGGGTTGCTTTCATTTTTCATGCAGTTCTGTTGAAAAAAGCGTCTCTTATAGCAGAAGGTAGCTTATAATCAGATGCGTGTCTCTTTAAACCCTCTCACTTGTGGTTCTGTCTGGCTAGTTTAGTTATGGGATTAAACAAAAACAAAATGTTTCATGATCTTATGATGTGATAATAACAAGCTTTACTAAAAGTATGCACACTCCCTCATACACATGAAAGATGATAACAACAGCGGATTTCTGGCCCACTGGGTCAATGAAAATGTCTAGCGGCAACGGGCAAACTTGAAGTAAAATGGTCACACTTGAGCGGTCTGATGTGGTGTAGCAACAATATGCTAGACTATAAAACTAGATGAATAAGAGCTGTGGGGAATCCTGCCTATATTTAAACTCCATTGTAAAGGGAAATTCTTCCAGACCATAGCAGAGCCTATGGCTCAATAAGAATTAAATTGAAAGATTTAAAGAAACTGATAAAGTAGAAGATGTCGATGGCAGCAGAGGTTGTGGATAAGATAAGGAGGGGTGACAAGAGCGGGTTACTAGGAACTCATGCTGTGGCCAGAGTGGAAACTATAATCCTCATTCACCCTCCTTCCCTTCTTGACACAGAATGTCGTAGCAGGCAAAACAACATCTGATTAGGACAGTCATTCCCTGGTTTCTCCATTCATGTGCGTCCACCTTTACGCTGCTGGTGGGAACACACAACACAGGTGTATTACCAAAACGTGTGACTATGTGCTTGCCTGCTTGCACAGGCAAGTGGGTTTGTGCTGTACATTGCAGTTGGACACTGGCTGGTTGTGCAAGGAGCAGAGTCAGAAAGCCAGATCCTAATCCTAATCCTCCCTTAAGGAACACAATTAGAAATGAAACCATGCCAAACAAGTAGGAAATAGCCACAGTTACACTTAAACACACGTGTGTTTTGCTTTCTGTCTGATGGTGGACACAGAAGTGGGTTAGCTCTTAATCCCTGAGTTTATGACCACATGGTTGTCCTGCAGCGTTAACCTACAACTATGTCAATGTCAACTCCTGTATTGCATGCTATATTAAAATTAGATCAAAGAGAGAGTGGCAGATAGTTGGCAATATCAAGAAGCCAAATTTAAAGAAGCTCAATCCGGAATTCAAAAACAAATCTATGATTGAGGGATTGCCTCCACACGGCTCTCAATGTGGCGAAAGCTGAGGGGCTAGGAGCTAAAGGTGCTAACAGCATGAACAGTGCCAACAAAGGCAACAGTGCTAACAGTGTTAACCAGAGGGGAACCAAAGGGTGGGCGCTAAACTTACGCGAGGACGACATCGGTCGGAACAGCGTTGTCAGTGATAACTGTGGTATGAGAGCAGTGCAGAGGCCACTAGCTGGCCAGTGGGGCCCAAAAACAGGGACTCTTAGCCAGACCAGCTACTTAAACACAGCACAGAGAAGCATGGATTACAACACACAGAGAGGGAGACTTTATTCCAAAACAAGTACCAGGTCCCGATTACTTTCCACAACTTCTGCCAATGGAAAAGCAAAAAGAACGGCTCCAAGCGTGTCGAGGCGTACCATGCAGTGGAAATGCAGCAATTGAAGCCCAAACTGTAAATTGATTCTGAACTGTGCAGTTGAAATTACATGCTGTAGAGAGCAACGGAAATAAAAAAAGGAGACAGCGGAGTGAGCGCCGTGACCTTGGAAGAAATGGGCCGAGACCAGCATGGGGCAGTTAGCGGGGGCTTTTCACAGCGCCGATGAGGTATGTGCCGGTCGCAGACAGAGACACTGGGATATGCAGCTAACAGGAAGTTGGAATCCAGAACCACAACAGGTGTGGGAAACAGCTTTGCAAATGGATTTCAAAGTTCAGTTTTTTTCTTCAGCCTTATGATTGTCTGTCACAATTTTGGTTTCTTCTATGACAGCAAGCGAGATTCAGGTTCAGTTAGGAAACTAGACTGATTCCACACACTGGAAATGAGCTGGATTTAGTTAACTCTGAAATCAATCTGAATAAAACACACAATATATAGGATATCACTAGATTGTCACAGGGGTACACACAGTCAATGTCACCAGTCCATCACACAAATAACAAAGACAGAGAAGCCCCACAGAATGTACCAAAAATCAAAGTACGGGTGGGTGCAGTTTGTCTTTTGCCTTTGACATTGGAGGAGGAAGCTAATATGGAGGTGCTGAGTGAATTTAGATACAAAACAAATGGGACACAGTAAAGAGAGACGGGGAATGTGAAGGGCAAAGTAGTAACAAAGAGCACTCACACGCACACATAAACTTGGAAAGGTCTATCACGTGGTTCTTACTTCCAGTAAACACAACACGAACAATCTTACAAACAACTACTCCTTTATACATAAATGGCTCTTATAAATGTGATGTGTATGCTCGGTGCTTTTCATGGTTGTCAGAACTAGTTTGTTGTGTGCTTTTGTACTGCTGACCTTATCTAGCTCAAGAGCCTTAAAAGATTTAGGATGAGACAGATAATCTGAATGAGGTGGCATGAGTCTGGATCTACCTGGACCATTTTAGGCAGTGGCCATGGGTAAGCATGCGAAGACACATCAACTCATATTCAGGTGAGCAGAAGTCTCAAAAGTCATGAAAATCACACATGTAGTCAGGCAGAAACGAAGCAACACATACACAAAAAAAAGGGAAATAAAAAAACTGCACCAACACGTAAATACAAACACACAAGCTCTACCTCAGCTGTTCGGGCACCTGGCATGGGTGCAGCGCAGAAAGGATTTTACCCGTGTGGTGGTTTTCGGGGTCATTTTACAGACTGATCACCTCACATGACATCACACCAGATAAACACTTAAGCCCCCACTAAAAATACCACATGCTGGAAGTAATTCAGGCAGCGGACTAGCTATAAATAAACAGCTTGATCCATTACAAATGCAAGAGACAAATAAACTCAGGGACCATACAGAAAGGAAACAATTCACTTGAAGGACAATTCGCACAGAGGACAAATACCTGTGTTTGGCAGTAACACCAACCAAACCTGCCTGTGTTGGCAGTTTGAACTGCCAACACAGGTATAGCAGGTTGATATAGATAATGGTTGATTCCATGGAAGTGTGTCAGTTCCAAGGACCTGGTGCTGTGCATGCCAACCCACTGCATGGATTACTGGCACACGGAAATGCAACGAGGCCAGTGTTGATGTTGTTATACCCATGATTTTCTCGCTATCACACAAAATTTAAACCCGGGAAATGTTAAAGGCCAGTTTCCTTAGGCTTCAGTGAAGTCCTAGTTGATTCAAGGAAAAACGGTGAAATGGGAATATATGACATTGGAGATATGTCATACAGAAGGTGGAGTTTGGTGAAGATGACGATGGTCTATAAGAAAGATGGTTTTGGAATTGAGAGATGTCTAACTGGAGCGAGCACAAAGTTGGGAGGCGGGCAGGATTAAAGCTGTGAGCGATCAGAGAAAAGGGGGGCAGATATAACTTGTTCTGGAAGACACAAAACTCCTGCCAGTGGTAAACTATCTCACATTAATTATCCAATTATACAGACTCACAACAAGAGCAAGGGACACTCAAATAGTCTTTAGTTTCTGGCAAAGGAGATGGTTTCTTTTTTGTCTTTTTCTTCTGAAATCTTTTTTTTTTCAAAGACAGACGTACAGACAATAACATAAAGCAGGTATTATGACGTAGGTAATGAAATGATAAGAGTCCGGGACTATAGATTACAATTAGATTGGGTTACGTAGGGTGTGTATGGGCATGTGTGTGTGTGTGTGTGTGTGTGTGTGTATGTTTTTATAAGAGGCAACAGTATACGTTCGAGTATCCTATGAGATGTAGTGGAATTGTTGCAATGGTAATAAATAAATATATGCTTCAACAATAATATCTAATAATAATAAAAACAATATAATGACATGGTTTCACATAATGGTCATAGCATAATAATAATATTAATATAAGCAATAATTATAATAACCATCATAATAGTTGTGATTACATTGACATAGTCATTTGTTGTGCTGCCTTTGGCCCCAGCGCCGGCTATGAAGCCGTAAAGCTCGGCACCACTGGACAGAACGTGGGAATGTGGACGTCACACACTTCCTGGATTTATGCTTAAAGGCGTCCACACTTCTCAGAATTATTAGACAGACACTGGTTTCAGTCTATTGACACAATGCAGTCTGGCAGTTAACTGCTAACTGGTTCTTACACTATTGAATGCCTCATGCACACTGTGTTTTTATCGCTGGAACAGGATTTGGCATTCATTGACAGCAACGTTATGGGACAACATAAATAATTAATTTGACATCAAGCTACAATGTGAAGAATTAAGCCCAATTTCTTAAAGATCCCTTGTTGTTATGCTGTTCTTCTGTGCATATCGCCAATTATATTTATGTGTATCATATTTACACAAACTAAAGAAGTGAGCCTTGTACAGTGACAATAAATCCACATTCCCTAAGTTGTTTTGGTTCTGGCATTCCCTCACACAGGCCTGGACTGGACTATTTCCATGTCCTTTTGGCTATGTTCCTCCTCTGCAGCTGGGACGGTCAAAGGGCATTGGCTCACCCCCTCTCTTTAGTTTATAGTTTCTAAGAATCTTAGAAACTAAGAATTCTTAGACAGGACAGCAGAGGAGTGTTTTCTCTCCCCCAACAGCTTTACGACTTGGTTGGAGAAAACCTCTGCCTCTCACACGGACCACGCTCCAAAAAAAAAAATGTAATTCTACTCAGAGGAAAACAACAAGTTATTCTCATCACAAAACCCCGGTCAACAGTTGTGAAGCCAATAAGCACGAGATTGAGTGGTTCTTTGTATTTAAAAAACAACCAATGTTTCAGGAGCAGAAACAACGTGATGAAATAGTTAATATCCTCAAAGTATTACTGCAAATATCTCCTTAAACACAAACCCTGAAATTACATTGGTCAGTAGTTGTCTTTATGCCTAACCTTGACCGTGCAAGGCTGTGGGCAGGTAAACGGTAAACCCCAGATAACCATTATAGCCGCTCTGTATTTGCCAGGAACCCTTGAGTTGTGTTACATCATGTGAGCAAGTGGTACCTGTCGACATATCAGTATCACAAGCACCCAGTCACTCCTAACCCAGCTCCTAACCCAGCTGTATTTGGACTGAATCTTGTGGACAATGACACAGTTGTATGTCAACAACACTCAACACCCCGTCCGTGGCTGTACATGCGGCACCGTAACAGTGTGGACACCCAGACAAAACACAAAATACAGCAGATGCTGCAGTTGCAAAAGAACAGGCCAGGGGTGAATCTATTTGCATTTTTAATGCAGTGTCAGTGTCATTTTCATGCAGCGGTAATTTACTTACACTTTTGCATCGACATGCTAGACCTGACTTGCCTTCAGACATGGGTACCATAGCTTTCCCATGTATTTCAAAAGCCTGAAGAATACACAAGTACTTGCTTTATTTGATCCTAATGGCAAGGTCTATATGTTTGAAACTGTTAAATGTAGAGCATCTGCTCACATAACAAACACACTCTGTTTTCACTCACACTCACACTCATACACCTTATTGTATAGTATTAAAAGCTAGGCAGTGACATAAACACAATGGCATGCATCAGTGTCTCCAGACCAAAGCTCTTTCTCACTCACATTGTTGTGCATATAGCCAAACAGAATTTGGACGCAGCTATGTCTTAACCAGAAGGGACACTGCAATGTGTATCTAATAGATCAAGTATTTAAAAGTATGGGACAGAGTCATACTCTTAAAAGAGCCAAGAAATTTAAGACAAAAGGAAATGTGAGAAGAAAACTGGATAAGGTTAGATCGGGACACTAAAGGAAATGATGAAGGTACAAGTGAACGAGTGGAGCCTAATAAAGGAAAGACTGAAGGTAAGATGAAGCTATGGTTTGAAAGCAGATATCATCATATCTAAATAAATGAGATCATTATAGTGAGAAGACAACTTCTTCATCCAGGACACCCAATACTGTAAATTATCTCAGCATGCAAAGGCAAACAAACTCAGCCTCTGCTGACTTCTACCCAGATGAATATTGATCCTTGGAAAAAGGCCACACATGTGCAAAGACATAATACGGTTAGATCAGGCTCTAAGACGGAGTACAGGTACAGCAACTTAGAGGTTTGGTGCACTGCAGACTGACTTCCTGGAGTACATGTTTTTACATGCACAAACAAACGCAAGCAAGAACACCCGTGTCACACGCATACTTGGCTACACACCTGAGAGTCAATTCATTGTGACAGACATGATGGACACCAGGGGCTATTGAGTGTTGTGTGCTACTGTGATACTCCTCTGGATGATTTGACTCTGCTGTTCCATCTGCTTGCATGGCAGGCTGCATCTGAACTCAGAATCTCATCACAAGGAGCATAAAACAGTCCTAAAACCAGGATGGGAAATAATCTGTCACCTGTAAAATGCTTGTAGATGTTCGATCTTGTTCATTTAGCCTTTGCGAGACCTGCTTTATGTGGTAAAGTAGGTCATGCTGGCATGGCATGCTACTTTCGTTTCCTACTAAACTTTAAACTGCTGTTCTCAAATATTTCCACAGTAACGTATCCACTATAAAACATCAGCAACACACTAAATATATACATTTTTCACCATCCAAAGCAAACACATATAGAGCTATTTTAGTATTAAGTATAGTATTCCATATCATTTTATTGGAAGGCAAATATGGCACAACTTGTGATTCAACATTTCTACATGATTCCTATAATTACTGTACTGATTTCACAGACTGATATCAAAATGTAGGAAGAAGCACCATTTAGTGTGGCCTTATGATGGAGGTTTTATGTAGTATTCCATTAGCACAAAAAAGGATGACTGGGAAGAGACATACAGTTCCACTGTAGCACAATTGAGAAAAAAGTGAGGAGATGTATTGTGAGGTCTGTGATGAAATGTGTGTTTACACCGTCTGTGTGGGTATGGATGTTGGCGGGTGATACAAAGCAGCGTGGGCTGCGTTGGCAGCAGCACATTGTGTTTCTGTGCCACAGACAGCTCTGCACTGCAGGGCTTGTGTGTGCACATGAGGAAGAGTGCACATGTCAGAGGATTTGAGAAGAGCCCATCCAAACTCCCCTCTGAAGACGCCCTCCCCCCCTTCAGACAAAATCTACACCCCTTACTGCACTAATGAAGCCCTCATTTCTATCCCTTTGTCAAGTGCACATCCAGTACTCAGTCATACCCAAAATAGCAGCATTACAGAATACAATTCACTACAACTGACATCTAAAGAAGGCCACTTCTTTTCCTGTAAAAACACACACGTTTTTTCCTCATAATCAAAATCTCTGATATCTTTCTAACCCTCCTCTCGTCACTCTGTCTCTTTTTCTCCTGAGCTAAAGTTCTGTACCTGTGAGCGGTGCAGGTGATACAGAAGCATGGATGGAAGGATTGTGAAGAGGGTGCCGAGACATGCTGGGGTTTGGGGTGCTGGGCCTGATGATGGTTTCTGATTGTGCACTGATGGGAAAAAGCTTGGCCTTCGTCAAGGAAGCTGACTGAAGAACACCTGAAACACACCCAAAGAGAGACAGAAAGAAAGGACAGCTAAATAATAATAATAATAATAATAATGATAATACCATTATTTATAAAGTGCTTTTCAAAACAAGTTTCAAATTCACACAATTTACACACAATACAACAAGCAAATAGTTAGTTAGTACATTTTATGATAGAAAACAGTGAAATCAATAAAAAAGCAAGTCTGAAAAGACAATGTGTTAGCTTCCCTGATCTCTACCAGCAGCGTCAGAACAGAAAAGTCACCTTAAGCTTTTAGGTTGGACCCAGGTATGGCCAGGAATGACCTAGCAGAGGATCTCAGGTTGCGTTTAGGCTCTTAGGAGGTCAGGAGATCAGTTATATATTGGATATATCCCTATGAGCATTAAAAGTTATCATTAAAATCCACTCTAAGACGGCGTGATGTGTTCTCTCCTGTTGGAACTGGTTATGTCACGCTGCAGCATTTTTAATCACCTGAAGTTTATTGAGTTTGTGTTGTCAGGCATGACAGTTATCTAACCGGGAAGAAATGAATACATGCATGACTGTTTCTAAATTTGTAGCAGGTAAAAAAGACCGGATTTTTGAAAATTGTCTAAATTGGAAAAAACATGATTAGACAACAGAAGAGAAATGATGGTCAAAGTTGAGGTGGTTGTTACAAATATTACCCAAGTTTCTTCAAGATTAGTAATGTTAGAGATTAACACTATCCAGTTATTGATAACTGTAATGCACATGTGGAGGTTGTTTAATTGATTTGTGTCATTAGTGTCAAAGGAAAGATATAATTGTGAATTGTCCGCATAGAAATGGTAACTGACAATATGTTTTTAATAATATAACGTAGCATGTAAATGGAAAATAGTAAGTGCCCAAGACATATTTTAGCGATAGTGAAGCTGATTGATAATTCCCAATTTCCTGGAAGATAAAAACTGAACCAATCTAAAACCAAACCTGAGGAGCCAACCTGAACGTTAAGATAATATGATCAACGGTGTAAGAAGCCGCAGACAGATCCAACAGTGTGTTGATCACAGTCAGCTGCTTAGTGAAGATCATTTAAAACCCTTCGGAGTTCGGTTTCAGTGCTATAACCTGCCCTAAAAACTGCAGACTGAATTTCCTCAAAGACACGATTACCATTCCTAAAATAAATGACCTGCTCTGACACTTTCAAGGAAGAGCAATTATTTAGATTGGCTGGAAATTAGTAAGATTATCCATGCCTGGTGTGGGTTTTTCAAGGAGAGGTTGTTTTAAAACGGGTAGGACTGGTATCAAGAGAGGAGGTAGAGTTTTTGATTTGTCAATTAATGTCCCAATAATAGCAGGGAGAGGATGTTTGACATTTAAATCTGAATTTGAGTGGAGAAAAAGAAGCTTGAATTATTTATCAAGACCTTGCAATTATTCCAACAACCTATTTCCTTTTTTTGGGAGGGGCGTCCAGTTCCCCAAGATAATTTGACAAATGAAAAGATTTACTGAATAGTGCAAGGTGTGGAGACCTGAGAAGTCCTAGGGTACAGATTTACCCATCGGATCAACACATACGTAATGAGACATGGACATGCTGTTGATAACAGAAGGTCACATAGTCGTCATTTCTAAATCAGACGCAGGGTCTATCCCTCTGATGACTTCCTTGTGTGGCATTTATATCAGTATTAACACAGGGCATATCAACTTTCTGTCCAAATGTCCAACCCTCACTTATCTCTACTCAGAGCCAGGACAATGTTTGGCATTTAGATGGACTTTCCTCGCTGGCTGGAGTTTAGTTACGATATAGTGTACCATAAAGGGACGGCCTATTTTTACCCCCTGGTGAAGACGTTTGAATCAACAGGTATCCTGTCTGTACCTCCAAGTCTAAACTATACTAACATACATAACACTAACATGACCTGGTCTAGTCAAACCATACCCGAGACACAGTCAGGGTCAAAATTGGAGGTAAAGAATGAGCCCACCAGGTGGAGAGGGGAAAGACTGGGAGCAGAAAGTAAAAAATGAGTGCACCACTGAATTAAGGGTGAATTTCAGATAATTGAGGGTCCAGAGAAGTCCATGCCTATACCTGAAGCTCAAACACCTTTTTCCTGGCTTTGTGTGCTCGAAGGACAACGCCCGCAAAACACACAGAAACACATAAACACCACTTCAGAGTTATGACTGTGCATATGTTGCTAAACAAAAAGTCAACAAAGTTACACATACGCAGTCATAAACAAAGCCAAACCCCCCAAAATAGAAACCGTTGTTTCCACGCCACTGACCTCTTATACCCTGACAGTGTTTTTTTGGAATCGAGGGATGTGAGACAGAAGACGGGCTGCAAATGTGGAGAGACAGTGAAGGGAGTCAGACGCCAGACAGACACACGGATATGAACTCTAAATGAGCTGTCAGTGCCAACAAATGCTTCGATTGTGCAAACAGAGGTTAAATATAAACTCAGTAATCCCTCAACAAAAGGGCACTTAACGAGTGTCAGTCAGATATAGTAGGATGTGAGCTAGAGGGAGCGAGGTGGCAAAGGCCCAGGATTGTGCCAGGATTGTGCCACTGCTACGCAGAGCAGGTGGAACGGCTTCATCCAATGGAACGGCTTCGTGCTCCGCGCCCTCTCAATGACAAATACCACTCTCCCCTACGCTGTCCAAGGCCATCAATCCACCAAACCTTACAGAACAATGCTTCTCCTTTCAAACTGGGCTCATGGCTACTAATCCCAGAAAAAAAAGAATTAGCAGATTATGCAGTCTCAGGATTAAAACTCGTCACACTTTCCGTGAGCGAGAGATAATGACTGACTGGTGAGAGAACGATAGCCCTGTTGGATTGGGGTAAGTACCTGAATTATTGAGAGAGGTCAAAGAAGCGCTGCTGGCTCCAGGCCGAGGACACGCTTTCAAACTTGGGCTTCAAATGAGGTGCCGGCACAGTGTTACTTTCTCTCCACAACACAACTCTGACGTGGTTTCATCTTGTCCATATCCAGTGTCAAGTGTCTATTTCTCCCTTAGTTTTGATCTCAGAGGGAAGCTCTTCTGTGCTCCTGTATATATATATATCAACCAATATTTTATGTAAACATTGTGGGAGAGGCATTAAGCAGATGTATTCTGAGGTATTTTGACACAGTACATTTGTGATCATCAACGAATGTTTCTGTCATTAAGCCAGTGTTTGCTGGCCAGTTACTCGTTCCAGTGTGACCCCCATATGCCTGAAAGTCAAGAAAATGTGTGACCATGTCTCTGTGACACCTCTAAGTGGTGGATAGACCTACAGTATACATATAGGATCGCTGAACAATACTCTAAAAAGGTAAATCAGATCAGACACACAAAAACATTTATCTAGTTAGAAGCACACTGGTTGGTTTCACCAGCAAAAAGCTCTTCATCCCTTTCAGCGCAGTGCCAGTAAACAGTGCAGTAAACATGGCAGTGTGTATGAGCATGTGTAATAAGAGCTGTCAGATCAGAGGTTCGGGAGATTAACAGGGGCTGAATGATTGACTGCAAGAGGCTGCAAGCCAAACGGGGGCAAGCGACTCAGATGCTAGCCGTGCTGTGGCTCGAGAGTTGGGGATAACTGAACGAGAAGAGGGACCACAAAAGCAAGAACTATACCGCAATGCCTATTCAGTTATGTGAAAATGGCACTTTTAAGCACTGTGGCTTGGATATGCAAAAATACAAATTGCTTATGAAGCATCAATCATCTTCTGATTTGTTCAACTTTTTGTTTTGCATATGTTTTACTTGGTCTGTCACCTTGCATGAACTGCTGGCAGCCTTGTCAACATCACAACAGAGAAGTTGTCAGCAGCGGCCTCGCAGAGTTTGTTGCTGCCAGGTAAACAAGGGGGAATCCAGGAGTCAGGGGAGATCTCACCCTGCAACAAAAACAACATACACCGCATTAGGAATTAAGTCTGCTTAACAAACTTCCACTCCACCTCTGCATATATTAATCCAGGCCTTATGCCGCTTGATGTAGGTTTTATAAGGTATTTGGCTAAATCAGATGGACAAATGATTCTTTTATCGCAAGCCTGATTCTTTATTAGGGCTGAAACTAACAGTGATTTTAATTTGTGGATTAATTGATTAATCTTGTCAGAAAATACTGAAAAATGTCCAAGTCTTTCTGAATTGCAATTACATTTTCTGGTGATTTTCAGTTCATTTTTTAATGAATGGTAAATTCAGTTCAAATTAAAGGAGAACATGTTGCAATGTCTCACAAAGTCAATTCCCATATGATTATTCTTTTTCCTCGAATGTATACCAGAGCTGCTTGGCTTTGCTTGGCAATATATCTAAATGTCATTGAGCAACTGCTGTTACACAAGGTGAATTACAACCTTGAACAACATGGCCCCAGCTGACATAGATAGTACAAACTAAATGCATATTAAATAATTGCAGATTATCATGCAATGAGTAAGATGAAAACTAAAGTTATGGGTGGATGGAAGCATAATGAAGTGTGTGTGCTGAATGTTAACTAACCGTTTATGTCAGCGTACAACAACGTGCTGTGGAAAAATCGTGCAACAGAAAATGAGATGTGATCATGAAAGATGCGACGCTAAAATCTATCTTCAGCGAGACGACAGCTTGTCATCATCCATGTAACCACCTGGCTTTAATTTTCAATGACACAAAATACTATCACAGCATGGGGGAGGCCAGCCAAGCCAGTCAGAGCCCTTTGCCAGTGGGGGAATCTTCACCATAACATGTTACGTAAGTGCTAAAGAAGAGTCCTATTCATGAGGGGAGATACCCACGATTTCACTGACTTGTGAAAAAAGGCTGGTTCACTGGCTGGGCTGGATTTGAATTACAATAGCTGTATGCCAAATCAAAATGTGGAAAAACCTAACCAAATGTAGTTGCACATGGGAGAACTTTGTCTTTCTGCAAGAAATCTCCGAAGGTTTAGGCAACAAACCTACTCGGTTATGTTGAGGAAAAGATAAAGTATTTGAAACCTATATGGTGAAAGATAAGTTAACAAATGTGATTCTTTGTAGTAAGAACAGGCAAACGAAAATAAACACCAGTCTACAGCTGAAATGATCAGAGGGATTGATGAATTAGTCGATCAACAGAAAATTGGCAACTATATTTATTGATTGCTCAATTCATTTCAAAAGACAAAATTTAAAAAATGTCTTTGGTTCCAGCTTCCCATATGTGACAATTTGATAAATGTATTATTGGTGAAACATCTTTGGGTTCTGGACCGTTCGTTAGACAAAACTAAATACTTTAAGTCGCCACCTTGGGTTCTAAGACGATGGACATTTTCTAGTTTTCTGGCTTTTATTGAACAACGTGAATTGCCTAATTGAGCAAAACACTAATTGGCACAATAAAATAAGTTTACTTTGCAGCTCCAAGATAAGAGGTCCAGCAAAGCTACAAATGCTATGACGATACAACCAAGGATAACCCATTCTTTGATTCAACAGCCCCAAATATCAACCACTTGCACAAACATACGTCTTTCCTCAGTAACCAGTGTTTCCCTAACTTAACCATAACCACCTCACTGCCTTCTACTTACTTCAATACCCTGCACTTCTCTCTCACACAGACACTGCTCCTAACCTCACTCAAACAGCAACTTGAGTGCATTTTTAAAGGCTCACTGTTAATTCTAGTGTTACACAAAGTACCTTGAATTAGCTTCAATTATCTAGCGCCAGCTGGCTGTCTAGCGGTAACCTTGGTCATGACGTTACACAGCTGGCTTAAGTTAGTTGTTAGTCAGGATAGTGCGCGTTAAATCAGCAAAAAGCGGTCGGTTCTGTTTATTGTTTATCCAGCGTTACGGTGCATCACGCAGCCGTAAATATTACGAACAGTTTGATTTCTACAGTAAGCTGAAAGTTCCTCATCGTAGCCCGTGTCATTTTCCGGTTTCGGCAGATGTCACTAATTGGCTAACTACTCCGGAAGTAGTAGACGGCAAAGTGGGAAATCAGAACAATGAGGTGGGAATTAATTAGGCCAAGTACATTTACTCATACTTAGTGCATTTTAGGGGTTAGTGGTACTTTACTCAAGTTCTCCCAATATTATTATTATTCAAAATGTGGAACAAACTCATGAAATATGACGAATTTCTGTATATTTTTACCAACACCGTGAAGTAATCGGACTTAGCTCCAGATAAACTATTAACATTCACTTTATAAGTAAAGTGATTGTAGACCTAATCATTTTGGTGCTATCACTTAAATTCAAAGATAGAGAGAGAGAGAGAGAGAGAGAGAGAGAGAGAGAGAGAGAGAGAGAGAGAGAGAGAGAGAGAGAGAGAGAGAGAGAGAGTTTCTCTGTCTGAAAAAGTTTGCTTTATGGACCCAACCCTACAGTGATTAGTTGTCATCTCAGTTGCTTGCTCAGCTTCTATTTTAAAATTCCTCATTTGGGAAAACCACCGATGTACCACCCATGTGAGAAAAAATGCACACATGCTCAAACACAATGACAGTGACGCACACGTTTGCACCAACAAAGGAATGAACCAGCACGACAAACACAACAGCACTGTCACTGCAGAGAGTGTGACTGACACATGTTGGCGCAACACGTTGATGCGTTAGGTAACGAGCCTCACCTCAGTTATTAACCCTGGCAACAAGTCAAGGGGGAACAGAAATGAAATGTAGACGCATAAGAACGTGACGTTGGTAGTGAATGTGATGCGTGTGAGGTTTTGGAATGTGGAAGTGCACAGACTGGTGCACCTGGTAGTGTCAATCTCCAGAAGATGACGTCAGTGATCTTCATCTGGTTTGGACATGCAGAGCAGGAGATCAGCCAAGTGATCATATCCTGATATGATGATGATCCTGGTATGTGATTCTACATTCAGTGGTAGAAGCAGAGAAGATTTACTAAACCTAGAAAGCAAGTGGTAATGTATGGGGAAGTGAAGCAGGGAGCACAGTGTACTTAGAATACCAAAAAGGTATGTTTATTATTTCTCCTTGCTCATACTTTTTACCGCAATTCCTAGTAAAATGCATTTTTCAAATTAAATTAGTAGCATGAGGATTTTTCCACGGCAGAGAGTCACAAGACTAGAGATATATAAATTCTAGATTTGTTTTTTTCACACAAGCACTCAAAGTTTATCCCCATTGTTTGGATGAAGAGAACAGCAATTGCATATTTTTCTCAATTGTAGCTTTGATTCAATGACGTAGATCAGCACCGAGGCATTTGCAAAAGGTCAACAGTGTTCAGAGAAAGAACAACTCCAATCTGAACAACAGCATCTACGCAGATTACACCGAGAAACAAGCGTCCCCGCTGTCCTTGGAGCTTGTTCATGGAACAGTGAGTGGGTTCGTTACTTTCTACTCAGTCAGTCGGAGAAGACAATGCCTCCTTTTTGTCTAGAAGGACAAAAGCGATGTCAGACTTGTTCCCTTAGACAACCTTCCCTTGTCACACTTGGACAGTACGCACCACGGTGGGTTATGTCACAAGATCTCCACAACAAGACCATCTTCGAATTATTGCTTCTCATCTGTAGGCCAGATCTCTTCAACTTAGGGACACACTTATTTGGGACACGCAAACAAAATTACACAGTGTGTCATGTTGCCCCAACATTCAATGGTAAACAAATGTGAATTTTACAAGAAGGTTTGAAAAACACCTTTAAGTTTGATTTTCATTGTGTTTAATATCTCGCAAATCGTGTCTCTGCATGTTATTGTGATATAAGTAGACAAACAAGCAAATAGTTTGCTGCAGTCTTAAGTGGTAAATGGGATGCAGTGAATTGGGTGATGTGACAGTTCTACTTTCTGATATGAAAAATAATTATGCTCATTTTCAGGTTCATTAATCATTGTATTTTGGGCTTTTACAAGAGCATATTAACATTCCTTCATATAAAAAAAAAAAAACCATGTTAGTTTCATCATACTGTCAACTAGTTCAGCGATACTTCTTTTAAGAAGAAATAGGATCGAGGCGGATGAAACTTAATTTTGGGATGAGAGTTTAGACTTTTTTAATGTTTTGTGTAGCACACAGTTGTTGTTAAACTTCTTGCATCTTGTCCAGCAGCTCCTCCAACTTTAAGATGCACCAGCTAGCAGGGCCGCTTAGCTTCTTGGGGGCCCTGTGCCAAATCTTATATTTTTTACCAAATGCCACTTTTGACAGATAAAAAAAATACTTGATTAACCTTAGCTGCATTGTTACCATCAAAATCAAAACCAACATGCAAAGAATAAATAACAAACCAATAAAAGTATGTACTTTATGATCAAAAAAGGAAGAAAAGCTCACTTTCTACAATATGGGCCCTTTAAGACACTCGGACAGAAACGAAAGTGACTGACAGAACAGAGCCATCTCTTCTGTCACAGACCTGGGATGGGTCGGGTGGTTGAACTCGTTCATCAACTTGGTGTGTGATGACAGCGGCTTGAGGAATCCAACAGCGGTGGATTCCTTTTGACCTTTCATACTTTGTGAGCACTCAAGAATGTGTATAGCAGCGGAAATTTAAGAACTGTTTGCAGCGCCACGGAAGGCCAGGGCATGTTTAACATCGCTTGAGCTGTTTCCTCATGCAAAAAGCAGGTGTTTTCAGCCAAAAGCTCAAATAAATAAACTCAGGGTAGCCTAGCACCAAACAGCAGACAGCGATACATTGATGCAAATCATTCAGCCGCTAAGGAGCCAGATATGTCCCTCAGGAGTTGTCAGAGATCAGTTGACAGATAAGAGGGTGGACAGCGCCAGTTACCTCGGTGTCTGCATCGTCAGAGGATTCATTTTGATCCTCTCGCATCATCACCTTCGTAAAGAAAGCCGTCAGAGTCTCAATCACTGCTCAGGGACTCCAGGCTGCCCGTCAAGGTGCTGAAGTCTTTATGCACCTGCACTGCAGAGAGCGTCCTGACAGGGAGCACCGCCGCCTGTTTTGGGAAGAGAGATCGCCCTGCAGAGAGTGGTGCCGTAACTGGGGAGAAAGTTTGCTGTGTAGAAGTTATGCAAGCCTTCAAGCAGTGCCAGACTGGCCGCGGCCTCTGTGGGAGCTTCTTGGAAGTGGAACTGGAATGAATAGAGATTAGAGCAAAAACATCCTCTCTACGCAACCATGAATCCGTCCGGCTGTCTGGACCGTTCTCCACCTGCAGATTTCATTCAACCATCTAATTGAATTGGTTCAGGGCTTGACTGGCATCTTAAGGCATTTTTGTAAGTCTCCAAGAGCAGTGGGAACAAAGCCACCAGGAAACCAAACTACAGTTGTGGAAAAACTCAAAAGGGGGGAAGAGAGAGAGAGAGAGAGAGAGAGAGAGATTGCATAACCAACAGAAATAAATTACATAGCAATAAATGAGAAATCAGAACATCTATTAGAAAACAAGAGGAAACAATTACTTTGTAATCTCTGTCGACTAATGTGCTTTCAGGGGTGGATTGAAACTCAAACACCTCAAACACACAAACACAATTGTGTGTTTCAAAGGCAGGCGTACAGGCAACATTACATAACTGCAGTGTAAAAAAAACAACCTTCTTTTTAGGAAAAATATGTTCATGTTGCTGTGGGAGGGTTTTGTAGCATAGAGGTATCTTATTGATCAATCGAGTATTAGCTAATTTTATTATGGCCACTTTTAAAGCTCTCCCTTTGAAAGCAAACAAGTTCCAGGAACAAGCTGTACTACACACACACACACAATGGTTTCTTCACAACCCTGCAGCTCAGCAGGACATTTTACACCTTTTCTGTCCCCTCCTGACAATCTTCCACATTGTTAGTTCTCTGAATCGCTTTCGGTCGGTTCATTATCAATGCACTGCTGATTAGCACATCGCCCCAGAAAGCCGGTTGGTCATTCATTCAGGTTTCAATGGGAATGACGCAAATCTGTGACCTGTTTGCCGCCCCCGCGGCCTGGACCTGCTTCTCTTGGACCGAGCCTCTCTCTGGCCTCTACACGCCTCAGCTGGCACTCAGACAGGTGAGAACGACTGAGAGATGGTGGACCATAGGAGGTCCCCGAAACCTGATGCAGTCCTGCTGAGGCTCTCTTGGCATGATATTGTGCCTGATGTGGCCTGAACTTTGTTTGTTTGTTTTGTTACATAAGTGCTTATTTTGCACCAAAGTGTTTCAGCTAGAAACACACTGAACCAAATGATATCCAATGTTTGTCTCTATTAAATCCTCAATGTGGCTTGCTAGCTGGTATAACATTAGGCTACTTCTTTATCCATCACTTAAACTTATAAGCAGTGAAAAAAATTAAATAATTATACACACCCATCTCATTAACATACATGTATTTATACTGGCATTATATCAGCTGTTTCAGATCCTACTTAATATGAAAATATATACGTACCTGGATGAAATGTTTATCATTATCCGTTGTTAACCTTGACTTGTTCAACTCTTCAGTTATTCCTCTTGTCAAATGTGCGTTTAGCCTATAACAACAAACAACCCACTTTAATACATGCACAGAAACAAACAAAAAATGTGTTTTGTCTAAAAAAGTAGAATTCTTCATTTTGAAGCCTTCTCAAACCTGACCTACAGTTGTGTCATTTGAAATGCAATGGATACCTGTGTATTGCACTCTAACAAAATAAAAACAAAGTATCAAAACGCTCAAAATGCATTTGCTCATTTGCTCTTACAGCAGTGTGTAGTATGTGTGTGACCGACCATCTGGATGCACCTCAGCAAGCTACCGCCTTTCCAGGATAACTGAGCTACTTCTGCATGCACAGTCTATGCAGGTGCAGCAATCAATGTACTTCAGTTATTGTTAGTGTCTGTGGTTGCAGTGTTTCACAGTCTTCTTCAGTGGGCTGAAACTCTGCATGAGTCCTGCCATCTGCTGGCTGTTAAATGTATATGTATGTATAATGAAGTTGGCTATAGCTCATTTAATCGTCAATTAATCGTTCAGTGATTTCAAATAATTTACGATAATTAGCGCGTTGCACTCCAACTTTACATCATCTCGGGGACAGAGGAAGGGACACACTTTACAGGAGTGTGTGATCTGTTGATGCACAGCACGCCTGAATAAATCACTCAACACGCGGCGATACTACTTTAGTCTACACAAGGGATTTAGCATTAAAAACTGTTCCCTGCAGAAACCTACCGTCCACTGGGATTTTCACATTGTGTGACTGCGTTGGAGGTGAATTTAGTGCGTTTGAGGTCCTCTGTTCTGCACAAAAACAAAACTACATGGCTTCCTAGTTCAGGTAAATATGTTATATTGTGCACTACTAACTAGTTTTACTCTTCTTTTCAGTGTATCGTCAGACTACAAATCAACGTTTAAGGTGCATGCCGTCACTAAGCTAGTTTTTCTGACTGGGGAAGATTTGCTAGGACTCGTTTCTGTCTGGATCCTCTAATTACCAAATATTGCATGAGGTTAGGACCGCCTACCTCATTAACATGAGGACACAGAAATACAGAAATGAAAGTGAACAAAAATGTAGAAATATATGTATCAATTGATGCACCGTTTAGGTTTTAATTTATTCAATACAGTAAATATTTATCTATTTGTTTATTTTTTGCATTGTATATCAGTACAATTATACAATTGCCCATGATGTAGACACAATCATTTACCTTTTGCGCTCAAAACGAACCAGGTCACTGCCGAAACCCGGGATCGAACCAGGGACCTTTAGATCTTCAGTCTAACGCTCTCCCAACTGAGCTATTCCGGCGGATGAAGGGGGCTGATCACCCTTTTCATGTAATTTGTCGGTCGACCCACCAGAGGTCAGTCTAGCTCAGGATATTGTTTACCTTATTTACAGTAGGGAATGTTTTGATTATTGTCCCTCATGATAAATTACAAATATTTGAAAGCTTTTTGATCTTTTGTCTACAAAACGGTTTCCTTAATTAGAAGGAACAAATGGCCTCTGATATATTTGCAAGTTGCTCTTGCAGTGTGGTGCAATATGCCGTAATATGCACTGTATGGCACGTCCTGGGTAGAGTTAAGGTTTTTATAAAACACACACAAATGTGCATCATATAAATTCAAACACACGCCTATTATGATTGTTTTATCTTGGCTTTCATGAGGAGTCACCTTATTGGGTTTTTAGATGCAGTTTCTGCGATAGATACAGAGGCCGGTGCACTGCACACAGAGTCAGACACGATGATGTTAAAGTTTGAGTTAACTTGACTTGAGTGCTGTACAAATTGAGAAAGAAATGAAAATAAATGTGACCCTTTAAAGTTATGACCCCAAAACGTCTATTGTAAACACTACATTTAGTCAAGCTACCCCAACAGGGACCTCTAGCTGTCCTTTTCCAAGTTAGAATTCTTCATAACGTAAAGTCCAAATCTCAGGTTGTTGACAGGCTGGGAAAAGACTGTGGCAGAAACTGGGCAGAATATTGCCAAGATGCAGCCACACGTTCAGGGAGCATGGAGTCCATGATGGAAGAAGTCAGTCATGATGCAAGAGCCCTTACAGATGTGTGGCAGATGTTAAAATCGAGGGCAGACTGGCCCTAATAATATTTATAGGCATTTTCACTCAGCAGTCTGAGTTGATGTAATTCAGTGTTACAGATTATGATTACAGTTATTCATGGTGTCTAAATTCACCACAACAATGTCTGGTTGTTTGTATGAGCGCTGCAGCAGGATCTGGCCAGTGGCCCTTCAGCTAATGCATCATCATATGAGCTTTTGATGCACAGTACTGGAGATTGTCATCATGCTGTTCGCCTCACAGTGGGGTTTCCCTGCTCCGTCTTAGTACTACATGTACCCTTTATCATTCAGCTGTAAAAAAAAAAGAAAGCATTGCTGTTATAAAATCAGCACACAAGCAAGCCATGCAAAGAATGCAAACATAGCCCATAGTATAGTAGGTTTATTCAGATTTGTTTATTACAAATGTTGTGTTATTCATAAATGTATTCATAATTCCTGGATTTTATCCCATTGTAACACATTTACATCAAAGGGATCTTCCTTTCTTTCTGCTTTTAGGTCCTATATCGTTACATTAACAACAGTCCTAAACCCAAAATTGTTTCTCATTGTTTCTCATTGTATTTTTGAATGATTTTCTTGTTCTCACGTCTCGACAGACTTCCAGTTTTGAACATCGAAGGAGTTTGGGAGTTTTGCTTGAGTGAGATTAAACCTTGAAGTTCTTTAAAGTCCTGTGAAACCATTTCTTTCCAGAAAATACCTCACATGACCTCACTAGACTACCTTGTGCTTCTCTCGTAATGTTTGTGTCATTTGACAGTAAGACAGCTGCACATGTGACCTTACAGCTTAATACTCTGTTCTCTTTGTATGGTTTCACTGTTCAATCTCTACTCTAAATATAAATGTATATGGACAGTTTATAGCAATTAATCTTGTAAAAATTGTGGATTCGTTTTTTGAGCATTACGTGTCAATTTTAGCAACCTTTCATAATGAGCACTGCGTTACGTTGTTGATTAACAAGCTGCAGTGAGAAGTCAAGACCTGTTTGAGAGCTGTGTTTGCTTGTATTTATCCTTGCCTGTAATTAATGGAAGTTTTCATCGGAATTTAATGTTTGTGACCCACAGAAGACGGTCCACAAATGTGTGATCCACAAATAATTCACTATCCACAAACATGTATTTTATTTAATTGTGTTGAGTAAAGTCGTATATACAAACATTTTTGAAATCATTTCTCAAACTCATTGGTGTCTTTACTCTGAAGGCAGTGACACAATGGCTTGAATGGAATGCAACTATAAAATGTTTCAGTCCAGTGCTCTCTCAGCTGAACTTCAACTTGCACAGGTATAAGATGTAATGTTAGATAACAACCGCAGAGGTAGATCTTGTATTGTGATGTATATGTATCATTAATTCAAATGTCCAAATGGCTAATTCTTTTTTCTATTATTTAAATGTGATTTGACTTTAACCAAATATCAAAAATCATCAAAAGTAGCAGCAGTTTCCTGATGGTTCTGGTTAGGATTAAGTGCTGCCGAGTTACTTTGCCTTGCGGGCTTCATCCCACATGGATGACCTTCTTTTTCCCATACTGCAGAGGTCTGTATCACCTTCCTCCCACGCAACGCAGAGCCCACGCAAAGTTTTCAAACAGCATGCCGGTAGCTTTTCAACTAAATGCGTACAGTATAGCTCATTGTGAGGAGCAGGACATGAACACTGGCAGGTACTGGAGGTGCTCGTGCCTACCCGTTGTGAACGCGGATGCACCCACTTGAAACAGGATTCAACAGAAGGATGGCTTCTCATCAGAAAGTATGAAACCGGTTCAACAGTGGAGTTTAACTTCACCATGCCAACAGTAACAAGACAAAGCTAAAATTAACATACAAATCGCACCACCTACTCACTTTATTATTGCTTTCTGATAGTTATAAATGCACAAACAGTTTATCATACAGCATGCCGTCGCTGCCCAACACAGACCGCAGAGAATAGCAATACATATTGAACACGAGCATATCTTTATTTATTGCAACAAGAGGACAAGGCGTTCTTTGGCTCAGCAGGATATCACCGCGTGTGTCCCTTCTGGTAACAAGGAAATAACCATGTGAGCAATATGGACAGTGGTGTACATTGTCCTCATGCTGTTCCCCTCACAGCAGGTTGTAAAGAGGGGGAAACTGTTGTGACAGCTCCACCCAAGGCCAGGGCTGTATGAATTCATACAGTCATGAGCACAGGGGGGGAAAAAAGCAGCAAATCCAGACCTCAGTATTTCATATTTATTGATATAATTCCAACATTGCATGGTGATACATTCACATAAGAACACCACCATGAAGAAAACCTATAAAGATAGCATATTCTTGCTGTACATACAATATAATATTTTATGTGTTTACATTCAAGAATGCATTGTGTGTGTGAGATGAATCACGTGGCCTCACTGTGAGTACGGCATCAGTGCAGTGAACACACACACACACACACACAAGTCCTATTAAGAATCCTACAGTCGGTCAGCGCTCGGCTGCAGTGACAGTTACTCTCTTGTGTTGCTGTGCACTAAGGTTGAGTTGACCCACGGGACCACATGTTTGGACGAGCCGGCCGCAACTGAATCACTCCTCTAAATCTATAATCACATACAGTCTTAGTGACTTGTATTGTAGATTTCACATGAAATACGTTTTGACCTGGTCAATATTTACATGTACATAAATGGTATTTCAAAAGAGAACTGCATGCTTTTAGCATGCCGGAACCTTAAATATAATGCAATCCAAAACAACAGACCGACAAAGATTACTACTTTTCTTAAGGCTGTACGTATTCAGTTTGTGTTGAGAATGTTTCAGAGAGGTGTTCGTTGAACTCTATGGTTATTTTTTGCAAATATCGATTTTGGTGATGAGACTGCATTATATTGAAAGGTCACCTGTCGATTTTAAGGTGTCATTCTGACTAGCTAATTCAGCACAACCAGTTGACTTTACCCATAAGTCTGTCAACATTTAATACAATAAAATAGATTTCTTTTTTACTATTTAGAGGACTAGCTAGACATTTTGGGAAAGGGGCTTATTGACTTTCTTGACGAGAGTTAGATGAGAAGTTTGAAAGCACTCTCCTGTGTATCAGTGGTATCAATCTTCTCATCTAATTCTCTGCAAGAAAGCCAATGAGCCTATTTCCCACAATGTTGACTTCAATCTATGTACCTACCTGCTCCAAGCAGTATATGCAAAACATCAATAAGACATTACACCATTTTGGAGCAAAAGAGCTGCATTTATACAAAAGAGCGCTGCAAGATTTCTTGTAAACACTGTAACATTGACCGTTTAATAACTGCTTTAAGCAAAACTGCATTTGATTAAACCCTGGCACATTTACATCTTATCCTCATATCGTGTCTTGCTTATAAATATCCAACATGTTCCCCTTTGAGTTCAGAATAGACATCATACCATCAGAGCAGAACTAAGACAGAGACAATATCAAACACATTCAAAGAGTTTTTTGAGTATTTATTTGTTCAAAGTGTATCAAATCTTTATTTTTAAAGCTGCCTTGGAGCATTAGAGTGGGTGGCAGACTAGATCATCTGCTGGCTAAACACATTCTTTGGAGCAGTTAGGTAAGCACCACTAGGAGACTGCTCTATCATACAACTGCATATGTGAACAGACTTCACCATTTGACAGAGTGCAAATTATATACACGGGTGTGTGTGCTGTTGTATGATTTTCTTCAGCCGCAGAACCTGTGTTCCGACAGCATCCTGCTCTCCCTGCTGTGAATGTTAGCTGTCTTTAGCATGGGCTTGGTGGTTACATTAAAACATCTCCCAGAGGTGGATATGTGTTTATTTATTACACTGGCTTCACGCACCAGTGAGCTTAATAACAGAGCACACCTGTGACTCTATTTTTAATTACTACTAATAACTAGCCTGGCCCATGGGTGTCAGTCTCACAGGACCTCTGCCAGGCAGCGGTCAGTACCTTCGCTTGCTTCCAGCCGCACCTGCCGGCTGGTTTTTCTGTTCTCCACCCAGGAGTTGTGTATGACGGTGCCCCCTGGTGAAGGGTCTACCTGGAGCAGGGACACCACCCTCTTCTTGACCTTAGTACGGAGGGCACGCCGCAGCTTCTGTCGGGTGAAGGCGTAGAGCAGAGGGTGGGAGACGGTGGTGCCGTACGACAGGGCCAAGAACCAGAGGCGTAGGCTGACCAAGGCGTCACTGGGGCCTATACCCAAGATTAGCATGTTGGTCACGGAGAGGGGAGCCCAACAGCACAGGAACGTGGTGATAATGATGAGGGACATCCTGAACACCCGCCTCTGTCGCTCTCTCCGATCCCTGTGTCGCCGCACTGCCCTCCTCAGGGCAATGATGGCAGACACGGAGGCCTGGACACCCATGGTGGTGGGCATGGCGGTCGCAGCGCCTGTGTCAGAGGTCACGAGGGGGGCGGAGGACAGGGCAGGGGGGGAGGTGGCCGTGGGAGTGGGGGAGGGGGAAGGAATGAGTGGAGGGTGGCAGAGCTGTTTGGTACCATCTGCGGTGCACTGCTCCCCTCCTACCTGCCCACCATCGTTCATTTTGAGCCCCGCCTTCTGTTTTTTCTGTCTCTTGTGGGGCCCCTCCTGCCCCTTGCCGGAAGGGCCCCTGAACCGCGGACCCTTTTTCATGTGGGAGCCAATGCGGATGTTTAAAGCCCTCAGTATTCTGGAGTAGGTGAAGAGCATGACTGCCACTGTGGTGAAGAAGATGGGTACCTGCAGGATAAGATGGTAGTACATAGCCAGACCTGTGTGGAAGCCCTGCCCACCGACGCACAGCAGTGTCTGGTTACGCCACGCTGGCGCCAATGCGGCACTGATACCATGCGAGGACAACGACAAGGGTGTCACCTGCCCTCTCTCGTCTGCTCCTTCTGCACTGGTGGACCACTGCACCTCCAAGAACGGGATAAAAAACACAGCTACTGAGGTGATCCAAACGGCAGCCAGGAGCAGCGTTGCTCTACGTGTGGTCAGCAGCCTGTTGGCCGGACGCACTGAGATGTCATATCGGTCCAAGCTGATGACCAGGATGTTGATGGCCGTGGCTATGCTGGCAAAGGTGACGCCGGCCTCATGGAAGCAGCAGAGCAGGGCCATGTTTGGTCCTGGAGGCAGCAGCACAACCACCAGAGTGAGGGGCAGACACAGCACACACACCGCCACATCCAGCACATGCAGATTCACAGTCACCATATTGCTCACCGAGTCCACTAAATTGGATTGAGAGCAGTAGAGCACCAGCACCGTCAGGTTGCTGCTGAAACCCAACACCAGCTCCAGCATGAGGAAGGAGGTGAGCGACACCTGGAAGCCCAGCGAGTATGGCGTGTACCAGGACGCCGGGCCGCTGGCCAAGCCCCCCCCTCCCTGCTCCTGAAGGAGTCCCATCCCCTCCAGGCCGGCCACCGTCCCACCCCAGTCAGTGGTGGCTGGGCCTGAGGTGTAGCTGTCCGTCTCCATGACGACCTCTCAGCCCTCATATATTGTATTTGTCACGCCGTTGATGAGCTCCCATGATGCACCCGACTGAGCCTCCATGATGCAGCGGTGAATAACAGCTTGATGACAGCGCTGCGGAGACAGAAGCACAATTCATACAGATGAAAAATGAACTGGGGAGGAGCCAATCAAAACACATTTTCTCTCTCATAGCAAGTCAGACATCTCAACATTACCTAGGATAGAAAAGTTATGACACAGAGATCATAACAGACATTGTCTATCTATCTACCTGCCATACGATCAATTGTTATAAATAAGCATGCATCATTCCCAGCGTCTGCAGATTGAACAGGTGCATTATGCATCAGGCCAGCCTTCAATCTGTCTCCTTCCAGTATCTCTGATTACTGTTTTGGCTCAGCCACAGCCTGAGACCTGCCCACAAGCTGTGAGAACCTACAACAGGCCATCGCTTACGTGTACTGGAGCTCTTGGGAGTGGGCATTTGAATCAAGATAAGTAATCAGACCAATCACTTGCCCTCTCAGTGAATCAGTAAAAACCAACGTGTTTTGACACACACGCACATTTTCTTTTGAAGAATTGTCTAGAGAATAATTTGCACATTAACTACATAGCTTGCTGATAAAAACTGATATGACTGAACTAAATTGTCAAAAACTTCCATAACTTTCTTTCATCATTTGAGCCATCACATGCAAAAGCAGACATTCAATTATCAAAATCTGTCAGACATACTTGTGTATTCCATAAATATTAATATTATATCATTATTATACAATATGTTACATGCAAAACAAATACATTTACTGTGTATGTACAAATGTGTATATCCTTTTACTGTGTACTATAGTATTGTCTTTTCGCAGTAAACTTTTACCTACATTCTTGAAGAATGTCAGTTTTGCTACTTTGCTACTTGCTGTACTCCAGTAAGCAGTCAGTACAAAAAAATAACAAAACAGAGTGTAGTACATAAGAAACCTTTCCAGAGATGACTGAAAAAACTGTTTTTGACTCACACGATGACAAAGCGTTTCATTTTAAGGAAGTGTTTTGTGTGAGTTCCTACCTTTTGCAGACATGCAATAGAGACTATTTAAAAAATGTGCCAAAGTGATTGAGAAAAAACCTCAGTGTTGGAAGGTTTCCGTTAAACTGACAACCACTCAATTAAAACATATTTTAGTGTCAGTGCTAGTATCTAATTCACTAAAATATACTGTGGAAGGAGGTCAAGGAAAAGCTGCCTAAAAAAAACTAAGGTAAACATCAACCACAAAGCAGATTTCAGGGAGATTCATGTGATCAAAAAACAAGTACAGTAAGTTGGCAATTGTAACTACAGTTAAACCACCAAAACAACTAATTCAATCTCTATTGAAGCACATTTCAAACATTAAAAGAATTGCTCTTCATTTTGGGAAATACACTTGGAGCTGGACTCAGGGGTTGTTAAAAAATATGTCCACCAGCACTTCTAACGCTCACTAACATGTATGCTGTTTGTTCAATAACAACATAAACACAAATATGAAGTTACTGTACATGCTGTAAATGTTTCTTGACATTTACAGCTTTGTGCTTGGCAAACTTATCTGTTTGCCAAGCACAAAGCCTATTGCATGTGCAACACCTCCGCTGGTTGACCCAACAAACTCACTGTAGCAACAGTTACTGGTCAAGCAATAGTTACACCCACACATCTCTAAGTACGTGTATATTTATGTGTGTATTTATGTAATTATGATGTAATTCAGACAAAGTCACCTTATGACTCTAGCTTTATCCATATTGCACAAACATTTCTTTAAAATAACTTCTAGCTCCTGCAGTCTTACTAGGATGCATGCTCAATGTATGATGAGTGGTTTCAGTCACTATGTTTAAACATTTGGACCTTGGTGGGGATTAAAAACATATTAAACAGAAATTGCAGGTTCATCCCATAATTCCCATCTTGAAGAACACGCAGTTGATTAGCAGGAGGCCACTGATTGCACCTGCAGGAAATCACTTGAATGAATCCAATCACAGCCATCTTCTCCCTGAAATCACCGAGAGGTGAACATCACAAACGCGACGTTAAAACATTTGCTGACGACACCTAAAAGTCAAAAGGAACAGGAAACAAGTAACACGACAGATCAACTGTCGACTATCAAAAACAAGACTGGAAACAAGACTTTTGGTTGAGCGATGGACTCATTTTCTCCCGGTTTCTGTTGCCACGGCAACTACACTACGAGAGCCTAGATTAATGAGGGCACAGGTGTGATCGTATTGAAGTGTGTGACACCGAGCTCTTTGGTGACGCCACGCTAGTGACAGAGAGACGGTGGAGTAGTAGAGTTAAAACATCTACAACAGCATTCCCACGGGAGACAAAAAACTAATTCCCTGGCGCTCAGTCTGCCTTTTCTGTTGACTTTCATGTGTTCCTCTTCTCCCCGGGCATTGTAAACAGCAGACTGGGGGAGAAAATGGAAGTCCCCTGAGAGCAACCGCAAAATAGTATCAGCAAATTACACACTTTGCCACAGTTTCTACAGCACTGTTTGAGCAGTTGGCTGATACAGATTTGTGGTTTAGTTAAAACTGTGAGAGATATCTCGTGGGGATGTGAGGACACATGAAAGGAGGGATACTGGGGAAAGTATAGTGAGTAACAGCCAGTGAAAAAATTGAATGTGTGCATGAGCGCAGCCCTGCAGCCACTCCGCTTGACCCACGTTCCAGCTGGTCCGTTCGTGAGCAGACTGTCTGATTTCCCCCAGAGGCTGGAATTGGTAGAGAGGGTGGAGGGGGGGAAGGGGTGGGGGGGGGGGGGGCGACATGGGATTTGGAAAGTAGTGGATTCTTGTTTAAAAGAGGGCATGCATGCACCTGGAAGTAGGACATCTGAAATGCCTGCTAGAGAGCTGAGTCGGATTACAGAAAATGTAAGTGAAGGAAGTAGAAAGGAAGGGCGAGCCAGGAGCACTGGTAAACAAGATGTCCCAGGGAGCTGGTTTCCTGGTTCCCTCCAGTACCCAACGGGCTGCTTCTGTCCCAAAAGGCTCCACTTATGATTGCATGAGTGAGAAGCATGATGACTGCCTGGGTTAGATGCTTAGCACAAGAAAAAGCAATCTGGTCGTTGAATGGCACAGGAGCCGATGGGGACTGGACCTCTATGTGATACACAGGTGTTCCTGTAATCTAGGGAGTGATGGTTTTGGTGTGATTTTTGAACAGTATTTTTTTTATAAGGGTATGTTTTCTACTTCTGTTTAATCACTGTGAATTAAAAAGGTTGAGTTGCATTCATGTGAAGCAGAAGTGTGAAAAATCACTCAACCAGACCCTGCTCTAATCCAACGCGCCTCACGTCTGACACTGGAGAGCGCTGTGCTGTTTCCCCCCCCCCCCCCCCTCCTGCTAACTAATGTAAGCCAGAGGCAGTCAAGTGTGAAAACCAGGCGCTGGTCTTAAGATGGCTTCCTAATTATGTTGCCTGTGAGTGGAAGACACTCAACAGGGAGTTGCCCAGGTGACCGTGTGTGTGTGTGTGTGTGTGTGTGTGACCATTATCTGGCTTTGCACTTAACATCCTAACATACTGAGAACCAGGAAAATATCACATCAAGGAATGCAGTGAAGTCGAATGTGAAAGCAATGACACATCTCTGTGTAAAACTGAATGTCAGGTGATGATGTTGAGAACCAAGAAGTCGTGTGGTTTTGTGATTTGTGAAAAAAAGACTAACACATTTCATTGTTTGACAATAAACTGATGTTAGCCTTGGTCATATCTGGCTTCAGTTGATGCCTGATATTTTCAGTGCAAAATGCAGAAATGTGCAATATGTAAACGTATTAATTTCATCCTGCAAAAGCATTTGACATCACATCTGGGTCCTAATCCCTTATCCTGTGTTTTTGATTGTGTGTCTCTGTGTTTGGTTTGATCTCATTTCAGTTCTATTTATATGTAACGACCTACAATGTTTAATATGTTCTTTTGTATGCAACCCGTTCATGGATGCTTGCTTTATTGCTTTGGGATTTTGTTTTAATGCCATTGTTCTTCAGGATAATCAAGTTGAACATTAAACCTTTTCAGCAATTCAGGAGCAAAATAGTAGACATCACCATTTTCCAATCTAATTTCTTAATTTGCATCTCCACCCAAACAGTCAGACGTGAATGTAACAATTTGAAGCTGGTCGCTAGGGATTGTAGAAAGTAATTCTGGGCAATACAGGTTCAGGTAAAGTGGAACAAAAATGTAAATTACAACGGTTTATGACAAAACACGCAGAGACTGATCTGATAATAATTTTTCATTTTAAGAGTTAAAGCCTCAGCAGGGGGGTGATTCACAAACTGGTGCACCACATCCAAGGCTGCCACTATACAGATCTAAGTGACGCCCTACAACTCTTTCCCCTTCTTTGTAGGAAGCCTGAAACTATGTGACAAGAGACTGTATAACATGTATAATTGAACAGCTAGTCACACCAGCAATCCCCAGGAGCAGCAGCATAAAGATTAAACGACAGTGAAGATAATCATGCTATTCATGTGAGACAAGCTGATGTAACAGGTTGTCAAACTGTTATGTCGTAAAAAAAAGAAAAAAAAAAGACTTGCGGAGGAAAGGCACATGAATAGTAATGTAGGAATGTTGGAGTAGTAATGTCTTTTTATGGGAATACAAAGGATATTATATTTGTATTTTCATCAACCACATTAAAAATGATCATGATTTAATTAAATACAGCAACAGTGTGCTAAAACTGTGTGATTACTGTTATTAAGAAGAAATTATAATATTATATAATACATTCATAATGTATAATATATCTGTATACTGTTTACCTTAGTGCAGCATCTTAGGAATTGATGTGACTTTTACATCACATCAGGATCCCACCACTACTGGCTCCCACTCTGCAGCCACACACACACCTACGTACAGAAGAAGCATCTATTGCTTCACAAAAAGCCATGATTAAAAAATGTGGCCCTCTTTCTCTTCATCCTCATCATCATCTGCTCACAAATTCACTGGCCTCCGTGCACATCAGCTTGCTAATGTCAGCGTAAACGCTAAATTTAATGGCCTCCATGTTTACTTCCGTACGACAGTGTGCTGCGTGTGATGTCTTTGTTATTGTACCTCTATGCTACGCTAGCTTCTGAAGGTATATTGAATGTAAACACATGCTGCTTTTGCTTTTGTAACAGTGAATAAAGACGTACTTTACAGGAACACTATTGTTCCTTAATTTCATTGTCTTTTGGTGATGTGGTGGTTCACTTTTAAACTGTGATCTGTAGCTTTAGCTTCTGCCTTCATCTTTAGAACCTTTTTTCGCTGTTGAAGCAGTTTGACATCCTGGATATATATTTTCATGTTTTCAAGAATTTGATCATGTTTATTCAGTGAGTGCAGTTAGTGACATTGTGGACTCCATGGTAGCTCTGACACCTTGACGGAGTAGTAGCGGGGGGCGGGGCTTAGCAAAGGCCCAATTTCATTAATAATTCAGAATTTAACACAAAGGCTTGCTGTGTGAACGTAGCCTTAGTTTATCATGTTAGCATGCTAACATTTGCTTGTGTCATGTCATCTACATATTCATCAGTAAAGCATATCCACATATTTATCTTCACATGAACTCTATAAACATCACAGATTTATAGCGGTTAAATGTAAATCAGTTTAACCTCATTAAAATGCAAACTTATGCAGCAAGGTGACTGAAGAGCTAATCACTTCAACTCAAACGAGGAAAGCTGTGAGGAAAGTATGACATTTCTGTCATGTACGGTTTCATGCACTGGTAGGACAGGAAAAAAGGGAATAGTGTTTATTCTAAGGATATATAATGACACTGTAGGTCCATTACAGAACACGCACTACAATAGAAGACTTGCCGTCACAGTGTGTAGTAGAAATGTTTTGTCTACTTTAGGTTCTTGAAATTAAGCTGACCACCACAAAGCAGAATGTTGATTTTAACCAGACATTACTTAGGACAAAGCACACATAACAATAGAAAGGACAGCATTCAAGTCTGAGAGTCTGCAGTGTGAGGGGGTGAGTAATGACAAAACGGAGAGGCTGGAGTTAACACGAGGAACATACACTGACTCCTACTATGCATTAAACACCCGCCAGCATGTGTGTGCACACGAGTGTAAAAAGACTCCCGTCAAGCTGTTATTTGAGCACTCTCTTCAGTCACCACGTCATGATGGAGGCATAAAGGTCTAGTCAGAGACAAACACTGGCAGGCCACTGCTCATCCTCAGCACAGTCGGTCTGGGAGAGAAACGCACGTCTTTAAATTTGTACACACACACACACACACACACACACACAGTTGTACAACAGGACACCTGCCGAGTTTAAGTGGTCTTGTAGCGGTAGATGAATACAGAGAGGATGAAAGTCTCATCTGGAGCAGCGCTGGAGTGTTTTCCAGTGTAGTGAATGTTGGGGATTATTTTCTCTGCCAGCAGATGAAATGTTAAACAAATACGAATTGAATAGAGATTTCCCCACTGAATCTGACTTAGCTGGTCGTCTGCCTTTAACCCGCCAGCTCTTTGAGGCGTGACTCCGAGCTTCAAATGCGAGGACGAACACTACAGTGACATTATGTTATCATGTAAAGTGTCATGACCATTCTAAATGCAAATAAATAGTTCTACACTGCCAATATGTCCATTCAATGCATGGTTATGGACACGTTGCGGGAAACGGCCTTGCACATAATTGTGAGGCCCTACTGGGACTGAGACAACAGAGAACAGAACAATCCTGGAGCTTTCAACCATATCACTTAAAATTGCTTCGTCCAACACTATATCCAATGTCAGGAATTAACTTGGATGCTTATCTATGAGGACGAATGTGTGAACATAGTTGTATTATAGTGTGTGGTGTCGGATTGCCTTGTAGTATAAAATGTGAGTGTATTGTATGGCATCAGACATTACAGCCTTCAAAAAGGTTCGATCAACTCCTATCTGGGTGAAAACAGAAGATTTTAATCATCTGGTTGTAATACAACAAGTCGATTAAACTTCTGGGATATCGATCTGTCCAGTTAGGAAGCGTTAGCGATTGTGAATCAATTTCACCTGCTTTGGTGCAAATGAAAGAGACAACAGGTGGACAGGAGAGGCAACAGGAAGACGATTTTTCATTCCTCGAGATCCGATGTGTGATTAAAGTGTTTAATACCATATATTACTGCATTAAATTAAATTGTAGAGGTGTTGAGTTGTTTGTTAGAGGCCTATCACACCATGATATGTGGTGTGTTTCGTTTTTCTAGGAGCCTAAACATTGAAATTCAGGCAGGTGTTGAAGTAATGGGAAATCAGTGCTAATTTTAGCTAGCTAAGCTATGTTAAATAACGACGGTTTGTCACGCCCCTCGGCATCTGATATTGACGCACAAGGGGAGCGTCTAATAATGGTGCGGACGGGTGTCAATATTAGAGGTTAAATTAGTGATGTTTGTGATGCGTTTTCCGAACTTATGTTGAGTAATTTACAGGACTGTCTCAGAAAATTAGAATATTGTGATAAAGTTCTTTATTTTGTGTAATGCAATTAAAAAAACAAAAATGTCATGCATTCTGGATTCATTACAAATCAACTGAAATATTGCAAGCCTTTTATTCTTTTAATATTGCTGATTATGGCTTACAGCTTAAGAAAACTCAAATATCCTATCTCTAAATATTAGAATATCATGAAAAAGTATACTAGTAGGGTATTCAACTAATCACTTGAATCGTCTAATTAACTCGAAACACCTGCAAGGGTTTCCTGAGCCTTGAAAAACACTCAGCTTGGTTCAGTAAACTAAATCACACGTATGGGGATTATCACAATATTCTAATTTTCTGAGACAGTCCTGTACATTGCTGGATAACATACAGTCATAAGTGTTCAAACTCGCTTTCTCCTTGGCGTACAAAAGGTGATCAGCAGCGTCAAACAATGACAATAGGCGTGTAAATAGCAGTCAACACAAAATAAGACTCCCTCTCTCACCCCCTCTCCTTCCATTCATCCAACTAACTACTGAACAGCCCCAACACCACGTGACTCAATTACCGGAAGTGACAAAAAAGGGCGTACAAAATGGCACAGGCCATACCTGGCTCCTACACTTAGTATACATACCTTTTTTAAGCCCAACAATGGTCTTTTTCCTAAACCTAGCTTAGTGGTTTTGTTGCCTAAACCTAAGCAACTGCTTTCGTTTGAATTCACAATCAACTCGTGTCTACTGCGACCGTCTGCTGAGCGACCCGGTGTGTGACTCAAAGGGGTCTGACAGAGGGTCAGTATGTGTGACGAGGTTTGAGGCTTAGATGCCGTTTCCACAAATATGTCCAAAAAAGGTTATATGCTCTTTTAAAAATTAGCACAGCAGCTGTAGCATCAGTAAAGTTTAAAATGTCTCCGCAAAAAGTGAGGAGAATTCAAGTTTCTGTTTGACTGGATTAGGCTCTTCAAAATGTTAAAACCTTAAAAATAAGTTGCCACTGTCTCATGATCAACACAAACAAACACACATGTACTACATCAGGACACTCTTAACCGTCACTGGTATGGTCAGGGTCAGGAATCTGCGTCACTCTGAGTGGTTTATTGGCCCTCTGTCCAGGGTTTGTACTGCCCTTAACTGTGGCTGTTGTTCAAGCATCCATACTTTCAATGCAGCAATCCAATAATCATTTCGTTCCAAGTCATAAATATTTTGGCTCATTTCATAATGGAGCTGAGGAGCAGCTGGAAAAGGCCAGCAGGATGGCATGAAATATGGAGAAATACAGAGAGTGCTTTTAAGGAAAATATGAGGGAGAGTAAAATCAAGTAAAAACCTCAGCTTCTTCAGCAGGAGACTCATTTTAATGTATGTATCTATTTGAGTGACCCCTGAGGAGAAATCTGAGAGATAACTTGTACACTCAGTGAGTGCACCTATCGCCATTTCAGTCAAAATACACTACAAATCCATTATTCAGACATATCCTCCAAACGACGGGCAATTCAGGTTGGAGCAAAGCATCCAGGCTCTCACGGAAGACCTTTGTGTTGTCCTGTTACCTGAATTATTTATTGCCGACCTGAAATATGGACCTAAATAACCAACCATTGAAAAACCTAAGCTTGGGGAACAAGCAGAGAGAGGGAAAGTGGGGGAAAAGAAGAAATAGAGACAAGCGAAGAAAAAAAAAGGGTGTTGCTGCTGATGACAGATGCTGAACAGAAAGCCACTTGGTGACAAAACAAGGAGGTTACTTAACTGCAGAAGGAATCAATTAGAAGGCAATTTAATAATTTGTTGTGTGAGACAGAGAGGGGAGGGTGACTTATTGGCACACAGGCAGAAACACTCCATGTCTTCATGTGTCCAGCAGGACTTGGTTTCCCTCCTTCATGTTCACAATCAAAGCCGTCCACAGCGGACGGACGGCGTGGCGGAGACACATCTCAGACCCAAATGCTTTCATCAAGACTTCTCTTGGCTTTCTTCCACCTCCACATTGTTGCAACCAACCCCTCCTGTTACTCCCCATCTCGCCTACTGTGTCTTACTGCATTTACTTTAACTTTTACTGTCTTAATCTGTCCCTCCGTACATCCCTCTTTTTAGTTGTTCTTTGACAAAGAGCACTGTTGCTTGTGATGAACAGCTGAGAAAGAAAACTGCATGAGACAACATGTGGTTTGTATGAGAGTATAAATCTAAGCTATTTGATTCTGTGAGGGCAGAATGCAGTTCTAAAATGCTGGGCAGCATATTGTCCCATCGGTCAAAATTGATATTTTCTCAATTAATCATTTGGACAAAATATTTCAGAAAATAGTGAAAAATGCCAGTCACCATTTCTGTGAAGACTAGAAATTGCTTGTTTTTGCCGTCCAGCAGTCCAAAATATCACAGAAGACTAAGAAAACCAGAAAATACAGTTGATAAACTCGAACCAGATAAATTGTTGATTGACAGGTTGATTTTACTTGAAAACCACATTTTGGATGAAATAAATCAAGACTGACCTGGAGGAAACTAAATTCTTTGAGTGTTTACTCAAGAAATGTTTCAGATTAAGGTACAAGCCCTCAGTGCATAAGTAATTTTAAAGAAACCTAATTTAACAGACCAATGGCTGTACTAACTTCTGTTTATCGCTCTCACTTTCAATTAATCCTTAAGGTTCATGTAAATTCTATTTTGTTGATTCTTCCTAAGGATGGACAGATAGACCTAAAAACAAACAGATCCTGACGGGAAGTGAGAATAGATGACGAGAGGTTTAAGACATTTTAAAGATATTTTAAGTGATATTTGGCCCCAAGGCCGTTGGCACACACAACAAAATGCAAAACACCATCCAAACTGACAACCACGCTTTCATGTACAGTAGGCCTATGCATGGTGAGATGTTTCCAGCGGACTGCATTGAGGAGGAGTCCCTCGGGAGCGTGGGAGAAATACAGCCTCAGTGCCCGTAACTGTGTCAAGCACCTACTCCCACATACAGCCCGTGGGTTCTAATAAAACCCGGATTCCTCTGCTAAATCGATATTGAGTGGAGCGCATGGTGCCAAACAGCACACAGGGTGGTGTGCTGTGCACTGCACGGGAGGAATGCAAGCAGCCTACCCATCTTACCCTCAAATAAACACAGAGACATAATAGGCACTGCCATAGTGTTTTCAGTTTGTAAGGATTTTGTTAAATAGCCACACGAACGGTTATGGATTAAAATACGCTGCGTAAAAGTTCAACTAACCTATAAGGGAAAAGTTAAAAAAAATGCGTTTTAACGTGTGAAATTCAAGCACACGTTACCATCATAGAAAATGATTCAATGGACTGAAGTTATTATGGACTGGATAGGTCGGGGCTGCCTGCCTGCCACCTGCTTACCAAGCGGGTGCGCAATTTTACACTAAAATGTCTTCATCGGACAAACGGCTGCACCGACAAAATATATATCGCAGTCACAACACAGTCAAACACTTAGATTATTGAGCAAAACTTGCACTCTTACCTCTTTGAGTTGGAGCCGTGCGCTCAGCGATTCATGTCCACAACATGTGTGTTGATGGGAAGCGTCCCGTATGTCCTGTGGGGCCAATAGTTGAGTACCTCTCTGCGGAGCAGCCGAGCACATGCTCAGCAACAGCAACAGCTCCACCAGGGGCCACTGGCAACAACACAGCTCAGTGGGACTGAAGGACGGACGGCCGTCCGCAGGAAGCGCTCCTGCTGGATCCTCAGAGGACGCTGCTGCCAGGATGACTTCAGCTGAGTGAGAGAGGAGGGAGGAGGGAGGAGGCATCTACTACCGAGGACATTCAGATCGAAGGTTTAAAAACTCCGAACCTGTCTGTGCTTTGATGCTGGAAGAAACGTAAAGCACTAAATGAATAGTGACATTATTAAATGCGCATGTGAAAAAAAAAGATATGCTATCTTTGTGGCTTCACAGGGAGCTGCACAAAAACGGATAAATTATGATTGGGTTCAGTGATTGGGCCTGAAGACAAGTCTCGAGCTTACATTTTATTTTAATTGTCACAGCACAACTACATAAAATGAGATATGACATCTGCATTTAAACTATAAGCATTTTTCGGAGCAGTGAGCTGCTGTGAAAGATTTGAGGCGACTCACTCACGATCATCTCGACAGCCAGGTTCTAACAACCGACTTTATAATTAAAGCACATTCTGCTCGACCCACTGAGCCACAGCAGTGACAAAGATCTGAAGCTGTCGAGATTCAAAGAAGTGAGTTCACCAGACCTCTGGAGACCACTCATCATCTTTGCTTAAGGCTGCTAGAGGCTACTGCTGCCTAACTCATACTGACAGTCGGCAGTTGAGTTCCACTGTGAGTAGTGCAGGCGCCAGGTTTTGACAAGGACAAAGAATGTATGAAATAAAATAAGAAATCTGTAGATAAAAAACAAAACAGGATATCTCTGGTTCTGCTGCATCATGTTTTAATTGCCCATCATGAGTCTAACATTGTCAGGAGCGCGATGGTAAAGCAGTGCAGCTCCTTATAGGAATAGAAACCTACATCTTAAATGTTTCTAAATTTTTTCATCTTTCACATTTTTGTGGGAGTGACAGCAGGTTACAATATTGTTTAGTTTTTTTGGTGGAGTGAACCATTTAGTTTACAAGTGGATCAGAGGTTGTCCCTTCTAATGAGCACAGCATTTACAGTAAAGCAATACATTAGACTCAAACTCATGTCTGGGTATTTTCAGTTGGTGCATCTGAACACGGTGAAGGGAAAAACAAATCAAACCACTCGCCAAACCTGTGAAACAGCAGATACTGTAGAAACCAATATATATGACTACAATTCAATACTTTAATAGAGCCATCAGGAATACTGTAAAACAACGAACGTAGATTAAAGTCAGCAGTCATGCACCCCCGTGACTCGTTTGAGTGCAATGTTGTTGGCAATGTATGCAACTACTGCTCATGCATTCATGAGACGCAATTTAATTGATGAACGGCCAATACAAAATACTGTTGGAACATGTTTTGATTATCCCGTGATTCATTATCTCATTACATTTAAATGACACGCACATGCCTCAATACATTAGGGAACAATAAATCAACTAATATGTGGGATATAGATATATATATATATATATATATATATATATATACATACACACCCCCTTTTTCATGTCAACGCTGACTGAATCCGAAATGACCAAATGTGTCGACGTTACTATTATTTCTGGTTGTATTTTCTGTAGACAAAACAAAAGAAAAACCAGCAGAAGAGACAGCGGGAGCGGGCCACAGTCAGTGTCCTACTCTTGACCTACTGATATGTACCTCAGACATTCATATTTTTCTAGGTGTATCAAACCACCAATTTGGTGGAAAATCTGTCCTCAGCATTTTTTTTTGCTGCAATCTCTTACAACAAAACGGCAAAAGTGGCACTTCTGACACCAGCTGAGGCAATCATCGCTCTTCTCTCTCCGTATAATGGTTTGCTTCCGGCCGCTCGCCCCCTGCAGCTGCTCTTACTTCGTTCTCTTCCTCTGATTTTCTGAGGCAGGGGCAGGCTGCAGCTGACAGGACAGTGCAGGCCAGGGGACAATTAGGGAAGCGTGGGAGAGACAGCTGGACCTGTTGCCAATTACACTGACTTAGACCAGGAACCACACACACACACACACACACACACAAAGCCAGCTTAATGGGCTCACACAGCACATATAAGCTCACTTGTAGACCTACTGTACGTAAACTTAAATGGACTTTCAGGAACGGGAATATAAAAAAAAGTGTTAGTTTTATTTATTCATCTCCATAGGAAAAAGTTACAGTAATGAGTAAATGTGCTTACTGAGGAATAACTTGTGGTATCAGCTTGTACATATGGTGCAAAAGAAAAAAAATGTAACAGAGCAAGAAAGTGACTGTTGCAATGTCTAAAATGTCTGCAAACTGCACAGGAAACTGTGACGTGAACATGAAGAGATCAGCAGTTTCATCTGCGACCATCTACATTGTGTCCTAAATCTAAGAGTGGACAAGGTGGCTCCACCATCGTCAGCTCGAGTCCACGATCAGTGGGATATCCTTCTCAGCAGCATGCTCTGCAGCTGCCTGATCCTGCCTTCCTGTGGCAGCGCCAGGCTCTTCTCTGCTCGCTCCTCTTCCTCCTCCTCATCCAGCAGCTGCTCGATGTAGCAGGAGGATCCCAGCAGGATGTGGCCTGTGGCCTGCATGGAGAAGATGGTCCATCGCAGGGCCTCCCTGGAAGCACAGAACAGAGAGACAAAGAGAGAGAAAATGGTCATAATTCCCATATGCAGAGCGGCTTAACAGACACACAGCATTGGAGTAATACATATAGGTATGAGAATATACTTTTCTTTTTCCAAATGAAAAAGTCTTGAGTAATTGTCACAGGAAATGAACTACACAAGCTGATGAGAAAATGACTGACATGAAATAAGAATCATTCCTCACAACTGCATCTAAGAAACAAACCTCTTCTACTGCACAGTGAGCACAAAAGACCCATATTTGACAAGTCTGCAAAATGTAATCCTCTCCGCCTGAAGCTCCGTGCCAACGCAACAAAACCGCAGATCTCAGCAGCGATGACATAACATGAATTTAATCTCGGTAAAATCTAGCCTCTTCTGCAATCTGATTATTTCAAAATCGGCCACCCACACAGGTATATACGCATTAAAAAAATGATTTTACATGTTGGCGGTTGTGCACAGAATACTACTGCAGCTGCTGGTATGTTAGAAAAGCAGCTGATATAGAGTAGAAAATGAACCAGAAACAAATTGAATTGTTAGTGGGTAATAGCATTGCAAAGGTGATGTTCCGTTTGTTATTTTATAGAGTAGATTTCCATTTCTGACTTGATTACTAGGGAAAGTCACCAGAGAAATCCTTTGACATGAAGATGAAACAAACATGAATTACATGACAGTTCAACACAAATGCATAATAATGACAGACGGTTTCAGATATTTGACAGACACTCACTTCAGCATATTTTTGGCAGCGTAACAGCGCAGGTCATAGGAGACAGAATAAGCGCCGTACAGGGTTGCTTTCACGTTCAGGCAGCCAATGAAATCCTTGGGGTGGTTTTTGTAGAGGTCAAAAGTCAGCTTGGCCACATCTGTCCGGTGCTGTGTGCTGAGCTGATCGCTGGAGGGGCTGCTCTGTGAGGCGACAGGACCGGAAACAAAAGTTGGGTCAAAGGGGCACAGACACATTTTGTTGGCGTGATTGGGCCAGATGACAACACCGAGCTCCGCCAGCAGACATTACGGACTGCCAGCAGTGATGGGAAAGGCAAATTACAATGAAGCAAGGTCAATGTGAAGTCACCAGAGGAAACATGTAGGGGGGGGGGGTGCAAATCACTGCATACATACTAAGGAAAGTAATTGCTTTCGGGAGAAAACATGTAAATTTAACACCAGCCTTTGATTCTTCTTCAAAAATGATGAAGGAAGAAACTAGTCTCTGGTGTTCGCCCCGAGCTCAGCCTTTGCACAATAACTGACATATTCCCCCTCTATTCAGTTTGAGGACACAATATTTTGCTGATTAAATTTCAATGTATTATTCTTCTACAGACCCCTGTACCATCCATATTCATGGCTGCTTCATTGAAGAAACAGACATTTCCCCGTCTGTTCAGTCAACACATCAAAGAATCACTGGCGTAACAAACGCTGAATACAAGCAGTCAATCAATATGTTAAACATCACACTGTGCAGCTGATCAACAGCACCACCTGCTGGTTTGATGTGGAAAAAGGTCAAACACTATCATACCAGATGTAGGGTCCACTTGTGGCCCTTCTCCAGGACCATGAGGACAGCGTTGTCGGGCAGCGTCTGGAAGAACTCCTCTGTGTCCACGCCTGTGCCGTCTTCATCCAGCACCAGGGCGCCGACAGATGGTACGCTCAGCGAGTCGCTGACCTGAGAGACACAGGGAGGAGCAATTCAGATAACGGCCATTATATAAAAGATAGCGCTTTTGTTGCAGTCAAGTGTACACCTCAGTCTTGTGAACTTTAACCAGCATGAGTCTCACAGACGGCGCGGCAATAAGTGAGTCACAGGCCAATCTGTCTGTGGTCATTCTGAATCACCGTTTCATCGTCACCCACTCTCAACTACTTCACAATTCAAGCTCAGGCCTTTCAACACTTCACACACACTCCTCGCCTTGTTCATCAGGTCTTCTAGGGAGTTCGCCATGATGCCCTTCTTCACACTGCGGTCAGCATTTGTGACCCTGAAGGGCTTTGGCCGAGGAGCTCGACCCGACAGGAGCTGCTGGGTCATGGAGGCGCTGGCTGACACGCTGGCTGTCACACACCTGACAAAAGATAGAAGACACAACACTTAAATCATTTTCAACCTCCTCATCCACCATTAACTGCCGATGGTTGACTATCCCATCCAACCCGCGGAGCAGTGCTCTTACTTGGAGAGGGACGACGGAGTCAGAAGGCTGAGGGACTTCATAGCGTAATCCATTTGGGAGCACATCGATCTGCGATTGGAGGTATAGCGTCAGTTTAGCATTTAGACTTTAACTGTAAGACAGCACATCGTCACTTGCAAAGGGCAACATTACCAACAGAAGGCGCAAGCAGCAGCTACGAGTGAATATTGCAGCTTGAAAGTTTATACGTTTTACAGTCAAACAATAAATAAAAAAAACTAGGGCAAAGGATCTAAAGTACATTCTGGTCGTGTATGCCCGATTGAGTGTCCAGGCCTCCATGTCTACATCTATCATAATTAACTCTAATCTGTAAACCAGACCCTTTCTTCAACAAATTTTACAATAATTCCCAATAAAAAAAATACAACATATATGATCTCATTGTTATAGAAAAGGTGACGAGCTGTTGTCCTGACCGTGTTTGAATATAATCCGTATTGTGGTCGTTGTGATCCTGAAGTGCTGCTCCTAACGCCACTACACCTCTCTGATTCGCTCTTCTCTTCTCGCCGTTTCTTGCACCACTTGGACACTGACCTTTGTGCTGATGACTGTTGAGCTTGTTGCAAGTTGCATTGAGTAATTCTCCATGAGCGCTGCTCTGACCCTCCCCTGTGGAAGCCCTGGATTTCAGTTTGTTATACGAACCATAGTTACATTTAACTGAGCATCCTAAAAGGAACTACTTCTTACTGAGGAAAATGTCCCTATTAAAATGAGCTGACAGTGTGGTCTGTGGAATTTACTCAGATTAACCTGAAGATTGTTATTGGAAAGATTTCTAAAGACATTCAGATCATATTTTTCAATAGTTATAGAACAAACTAAAGCATATTTAGTTCTACTGTATTAGAGTGGTGGCAGAAAATGTCTATCTGCATGGCTAAATAGTGAGAAAATGTGATTTGTATAATTTGGTGAATCAACCCTTTAAAAAGGACAAAATAAAAAGGTTTGTCATAAGAAAACCAGAAGTCTTGGTTCACATAATATGTTTGCTTTGTGGCTCTTGACGAGAGCAGATTGGTCACATTAGAGCTTCTGGTGTAAAATTCTCATTTCTAAACACAATTTTCTAATAAATCTGATTTCAATACTTTGACGTCAAGCTAGAATGAAATTAACTCACACAGACAAACTGGTGACAGCTGCCATGTTCTAGTTGAATTTTCTCCCTTTAATGCAGTCAAAGGAGGAATTTGTGATAACAGAAAGATACAGGCATCTATGCTTTCTTGAATTTCCCATTATTTTAAAAAAGGAGAAAACTATGGCATGTATTTTTGCAATAGACGTACTCAAACTTCAACCTCAGAGAAACTTTGAGGACAATTTGCACTTTTAACTCTGCCAGAGGTTGCGGAGAATGTGTCACAGTAATGTAATTTCCCAAATTAGGTCATCGTTCAATGTTATCTCACACACTGGCGTGTCGGCTTATGGAGACAAAGGGTGTCTACACCTCCCAGTGTTATCACATGACGGTACAAACCTACAGGTAGTCTGAGATCACCTGTATACACTGACCACAACAAAACCCAGGGACGGATAGAAAACTATGTGACAGAAATCTACTATTTTAAATCTGCTGTAAAACTGTGTTTCTCCATCCATCCAGACCACATTCATCTGGTCATGTTCCTCAAATGGTTTATAAAGAAAGATGTCTGAATGTTTGTGGATCAGAAGTCACCTGGTGAGACCTCACCTGTTGTGTGACATTTGCATAAAATACTGCTCCATGAATAAACCTTAGTTCAGATGAAAGAACACAATCCATGCGTCTCTGCCAGTGGCTATATTTCACTGTCTGAGAGTCTTTATGTTTACACTCATCAGCCTCCTACTGCACAGCTGGGGCATTAGGAATGGAAATGGAGGAAATGGGAGTAAAACTCTTATCACATATCAAGAATTCACACCGACATTATGGTTACGCCTACTGGACAGGCTATAACATCATCTTCATGTGTACTTGGCAAATAAAGACTTCCTGTATTCTGAATTAAATGTGGGATTTTCAGGAAGAGGGTTGGGGCTCTGTGTGAGTAACACATCCAACTCAAGGAACTGAGGAAAATCAGCTTATTGTTTTTCTAAGATAACATATGCAGCATTCAGATCAACAAAACGTCACGTACACTATGGACATATTGGGGTAGAAAAAAATAGCATTTTACAATCACTAAGACGGGGCCAAATAAAGAGAATAGCCTGCCAACAATAGCGCCATAGAGTAATGCTAAATGTATAGTAATATAAATGCACTAGTCTCTATTAAATGTGTGCACCAGCTTGTTTTATATTTCATAGAACAAAATGTGATAAACAAAAAATGAAAGTCAAACATTAAACAAGTGGAACAACAGTAAACTATTCACTTACTTTCCCCCCCGAGTGTTTCCTGATGTAAAGTGCAGCCACGTGAACCCGTCACTGCGTCAACGCTAATTAATAACACCTGGATTAGATCTGATTAACCACCGCAGTTTGCGGCATTTTCGGCTCCTTTCTCTCCCTCTGCTTGCACGCTAACTTCCGTGCATTTAATTCATGAATCAATAGGCTGCTCAGTGAAGAAGTGTGGGTCATGAATATATTTGACGATGTGAGGATCCGTCTTTCGCCAATGTGTAAACTAATGATAGCCACAGTTAAGAGAAATAACGAGGACATCACGCGGACAAACGACGAACTGCCTCAGTTTGGACTGCAGTGGGTCGGAAACACGTAGTCACTTGCTGAAGTCCATTTTTTAAAATGCTTTGGAGAGTGGTGAACATCTTTACTAAAGTAGCACAATATAGTAACATTGTTAAATTTGTACTGAAGTAAAAGTACAAATGTGAACTATTAGCAACACATTTTCACTACTCTTAAGCATCTCAAGTAAAAGGAGGCCTACCCAGAATTGCCCTCATGGACTGTGATATAAACCTACGCCCTATATATAAAATATATAAGAAGAAAAAGATATTTATATTCTTTTTTCTTTATAATTGATTCTGCTGTGGCAGAAATCAACTTCTCGAGGCTAATCTGTGAATAATGTTTAAACTCAAACTGAAAAGATTAAATTAAAATTGTGATTTCTCAGCAAAGTGCAATTATTACATAAAACAATGTAGCCTCCATGTACATGTTTATTGTGATAACAGCCTGATGATGATGAGTGGAGTTTTATACAACAGCATTAGACCACATTTCTACACTTCAGACTGTAGAGTGGAGAACAAAGTTGTAGGTTATTACTCAATTTTTAATAAACAATATGATTTCTAGAGGTGCCAATATCCTATTTCCTGTGATAACTTCTGTAGAAGAAGCCTTATAAAACCATTTGGGCTTCCTTAAATAAAGTATTGTTACAGCATTCTAATGGAAACATAAACAACCTTGTGCTCATTGATTCCAGTTGGGGTAACAGCCACATGGGTAGTTTGTATATCTGCAGGGGTTGCAGGGTTTCTCTGATGCCCAGTAGTGACTTCATGGCCTTAGTACTTACAGTGTTGCTGCAACATATTAAAAACGTTTCTTGTAATATTTGCATTTGTGTTGCCTTTAACTACCACGGCTTGAAGTCGTACAAAACAATAATTCCAGGTTATGACCAGCGTAAAACAGAACAACTCGGATGTAAATCAGATGAGCAGTTTATTTCACTGTGTTGCTTCACATTTCATGCTCACTGCAGGCGCACAGATGAATCATGCCACAGATATTAGCGCAATGTAGAGCAGATAATGCATCAGACTTAAAATAGCTGCGACTTGTTTTGCCAAATTCATCAAGTGTCAGTGAACAAAGGTCTATAGAAAGGGTCCGTTCTTCCTTCAGAGGTCAATATCCTGCCCACGTCTTTGTCCTGTTATCACATATCAGACCCGGCTGTGGGTGACGCAAGCTCATGCGGCTCAGACCCATTCATTTGTGCTTTATGGGTTGCTGATGCTTGTAATTATACTAAGCATGCCTGATATCAATGCGAGTGAGTGAAATGAATTAGACTTGAGAAAAAATATGATTATCATATTGGATTTAATTGAACAACCTTTTCTTTGAATTCAAGATTACACATGCAAACACAGGAAACAGATTTCAGAACCCGATCACAGTTTCTGACCCATGGGTGAACAATCTTTGAGACAAAATACCAGCTTCATCACACTTTGTTTGACATTGTCTGCAGTGTCCTTTTGTTTGTTTTACATCATTCTTTCTATTTACTTCTGTTTCAAGAGTCAGCCCATGGAGTGTGGTTTTGGGTGTAAAACAATCATATAATAATTTAATGCAAGTATAAAAGTAAAGCAAATCTAAGCTCTAAAGGACAGATACTGACCGTAATGACTGATTTCACCTGAACTAACAGTGTTTCTAACCAGGTGCCAGTGTCACAATGTAAGAAGTTAACTCCTCTGTGAGATGAGATTTCGTCCATCGAGCCCCCGGCAGCTCCCAGGGGCCCCGCTTCTTATTTCCTCTTGCCTATTCGTGCCATCAGTTCTGCATTGGCTGCAGCCTTGGTTCTCATGTCCTGGTTCTTGGCCAGGTCTATGAGGACACTGAGGATGCTGGTGGGAACATCAAGGGACAGGGCGAAGCGGGACCCCTGCTGGGCTCTCTTCGGCACCTGGGAGGCTGGGCGCGGGGCTCGCTCTTGCCGGAGCACAGTGTGAAGCTCTGATCGGAGCAATGAGTTCAACACACCGCTGCGGTTTAGGATGTCGACAGCCAGCACATCCCTCTGTGTGTCCTCATCAAGTTTAGCAAGAGCAGGAAAGCTCCTCTGGCTCTGGGCGATCCAAGGCAGCAGCAGCAGCAGAGCCAGGCAGAAACACACACGCACACTTCTCATGGTCAGGACTCTGTCTGCAGGGAGAGAAGAAGAACAGATCAGCCAGTGGCTCTAGATTTCACAACTCTGACACTGCAAGGCTTCTCTCGGGCATGGTATGCATCAGGAATTTTCTGATCTGCAATAATCTGATGACATATGCAAATCCCTCTTAAGTCGAAAACTGAGGCTTTTTATGAAAAACAGGAGGCTATTAGATGAGAATATAGAAGAGAATACGCAAGCAGGAAATTCCTGATATTTTGTAATTAGCCAGGAACATCGAAGATTAGCATTTCAATAGTCCCTGTCAATGCACAAATGGATATAAATGATCTATCAAGAGTGCAGTAAATAGTAGATTTGAAATATAGATTAAAAAAAAGACATAAAAGCATGTTGAAAAAGTTATTTGTTTATACTGTTTTCTGCAGGGAATTACAGATTCTCCAATATTTTGTCCACTTGTCCTATAAATAATACAGTATTTTGTCCAACTGCCTAAAGAAATCATGCAATATGTTGTGAAATATGTAGGCTAGATAAACCTGGGCAAGCATTATCAAATGTCATAATCTCAATCAATACTTACTCAGTGAAAAGTTAGTAACTTGACAAAAAGGCACTTCTCCTTCCTCTGGTCTAAAGCAGGGCTTTGCTACTGATCTCTTTTCTTTGACCCTATAATACTGTCTTCTGCCTCCCCGCTTCTTCTTCTTCTTCTTCTTCTAGAGTTGCAGGAGGATGGACCTGTGTGACACGCAGTCGGATGTTCAAATGGACTTCTGCCTGCTCGTCCACGACTTTGTCTTCACCCACGTCGGTCTTCGCTGTGGCACTGCCCCTTCCCCTCTCTGTTTATCTTTTATATCTTTACACGCCATCACCCTCCCCTCATTTCATCTCATTTCCTCTCCACTCATTGCCGTCTCTTTCTCTTTCTAAAAATAACACAATGGTAATCACAATAGTTTGCCTAGAATGAATGGGAGAGTTTCCCCCGAGTCAAAGCACAACTGAAACCCACCACTTCCGTTCAAAAGTTAAGTACCAACACACTGCAAAAAACAATCCCTTTCTTATCATGGTGGTATGAGTTCCTGTATTGTCAATCATCCATGCAGACAGGGTGACGAAAGCCTCATCATCACAAAGGGGAGGAATCTGTTATGTTTAAAGGCAGTTTCTCGGATTATCCATAAAATATGCTGTCCGTCTTTCTCCACTGTCTAAAAGAGAAACATGTGATTTCTCATCTTAAGCCCAGCAGATCATCAGGATTCTCTGAATCAGTGCTCAATCGACAGAGACGCCAAAGGCCTCAAAATGGATAGTTTAACTGTATCATGACCTTCATAAGACAAAGTGTGATACCATGAGGCCATATGAATGATCAGCATGCACTGTATACTTGTTTCTGGTTTTACTCAAATGTTTTTAAATCATCATGTTTTATACGGCATTGTCTGGTGTTATTTATTCTTTGTAATGTGTCTTTGTCTGTTGTGTACTGTGAATTGTGTCGTCTGTATGAGTTTTTGGGTGGCAAATGAGATTCCCCACTGGGGATTATTAAAGTTTATTTTTTTCTAATCTAATCTAATCTAACAGAACGTTTTCTCATCAACTAGTCAGAGCACAGACACATTTCCAGGACCGAAAACAAGCAGCCTACGTCAAAAACTCCTCACATGGGAGTTCTACATGAAAGAGCAGCCCCAAATTTTTCCGCATTACTGTGACGGTGATTAAATTCTACAGGGAGCATTTAGTTGGGAGAAACAGCAGCTAAATGTCATCAGTTAGAGTTTAGGGAGGCAATTGCATTTCTTAAAATGGGATTTAATGTGTTTCATAATAATTGAAGCAAAGTAAGGGGGACTGTAAATTTGCTCCTTGGGTTCCTATTTTGAAATGATGGGCTTGATTAAAGATCCAATAATCTGTGTCAACGCATGTTTTCAACTCAGATCTGATTTTGTGCTACGACAGCCACCTCAGTCATGTGCACGAGTGTTCTTGTGTGGTATACCTCAAAATGTTTGGCATGACATGGAAAAATAAAAAATGCTGGCCACTGTGCATTGTTACTTTTGTAAAGGAACATTATGTATGAGTACAGAAATCTCTATTTTAAGCGCACAGAAGAGGGGGGTGTTGGGAGGTTAGATGGGAGCGATCATAGAGAAAGCCCTCTGGAGGACTTAAAGGACGACGGGGCTGTCAGGCCCAGGAAGGAGACCAACAAGACAAAGCCTACCTTGTTTCCTGAGTCATCTCCAGTCCAGCCCATCAAGGGACTTATCCTCATCTGACTAATGACATGAATATCACAAGAGCAGCCCGATTACAACAGTTGGGCCCTCGGGGGCCTTCAGGATTACAAGCCGTCTCAGTTACCCTCAGATAAACAAACGGGGGGGTCGCACAAATGTCATCAAGCAGCAAACAGAGACGTCCTCAGTTGTATAGGCTAAACCAATAGCATCATTATCACAGATACTGCATGACGCAGCAATACACGCTAATCTAAGATGACGTCACATCTATGACTCAAGATCCAACATATATATCACAGCAGGTTTTATTTGGTCATTCAAGTGGCCCACTGACGTATAGGTTCTGGATCAGATTAAGTCAATGTATCGGAGAGCATCTCATTGCAATTACTTTGATCAGTGGCGTCAATCTGATTGAAAGTATCGTTCAAAAATAATCATGATAGCAACTAGTAGAGTAAGTACAGATTACAGGACACTTAGTGGCAACATCGAAACGCGGTGAGGAGTAAAAGCAGCATGGCGCTGCCATCAGTGTATGGCAGAGGCAACTAGACTAGAAAGGTGCGATACAAGTCCACCAATGACTGAATGAAACAAGGAAAAGGACAAGTGTGCATTTAGGAGGAGTTATTTGGATCATCGTCAGTTAAGCACAGCAGTCTTACTTAGTGTCCTTTTTTTCTAGAAATCTGAAGCCTACTAGACACAGTGTCATTCTTTTATGTGTGGATTTCAGTCCTGGCAATAGTCTCAGAATGTAATGCAACGGTGACAAAAATGTGTGAGCACATTCTCCTGTTTGCCTTTCTACTTATTGCAGCTGACCATGACACTAAAATGGTTTAACACTAAAAAAGTGTAAGAGGTTCTAAAGGTGTAATAGAAAAACACACTGGGACAATCTTTTACAGTATTTTTTTATTTTGTCGGAATGAGAGCTTCTGTTATGTACAATAGAGGACAGAAACAAATGTTACAGAAATTATAAATATACTCTTGCATTCAGAGTGTATTCTGTGTGTCCAGTAGATGATTATTTGCTATTCAAGTTTGCCCTCTTCTCCCCTCCTCTCTGCAAGTCAGTACCAGGTAACGAGGACCTGTACAGTACAATCAAGAGGTAACCGATGTGTCAAATTTAATACAATGTGCAGACTTGGCTGCCCCCCCACCCCCCATGGCTAAATAAGAGTGATCAGTGGGCCGGATTAGAGAGGGAGGCGGAGAGAAGAGAGAGGATGAATGTGCTGTCAAGCCGATGAGCGGTCAATCCTCAGGTGTTCACGGGAGGAAAACGGGAGTACGGTTGAGGAGGAAGATGAGGAGCAAACGTGGGACACACGGAGCAACACAGCTACGCATCTTAAAACCTCAGCCAGTACATGGCACTGCGCATTCTGTTGTAGTCGGGTAGCTGCTCCACAGGACCTGTTGGAGAAAGCCAGGAAGGACACATTAGAGAAGTTACAGCCTGGGCCCTGACCTCGCTGCAAAAGCACCAACCCCTACAAAGAACTCACCGACAGCTGCCACAGCAGGACACTTATCGTAGATATATTTGGAGCAGACGTCTCGCACCATCCTGGGGGTCACGGCCTGAAAGAAAAGATGTGGAGGGGAAGTAAGAACTCTAGAAGACTTCTGTTTATTGAGTTGTACAAATGGCACAAATGAAGCAGAGCTCTTGGTTCAGAGAGTCGACTCACATCGATCCGAGCATCCCACTCTGCCAGAGGAATACGGCGCCCATAGTTCAGGACGTGTCTGCCGATGTCATCACAAATCGGGGTTGTTCCTAAAAGACAAACGGGTGTGTTGACTTGAGATTCGGAGGAGTTTGTTTGCATGTTTGTGTAAGTGCATGACAGACATGTAACGAACCATTGAGCTGCCCAACCAGGCTGGCCTTCAGAGCATTCCTGCCTCTGGCTACATCACTCTCCGTCACTGTGGTACACAGGTTCATCCTGCACAGAGATTGGAGGAAATAAGAAGAAATACGTACGTCGTCCTATAATTCTAAACTGAAATAACATTACAGTTATGTTGTTCTGTGAGCGCGCGTCTCTGTCTCTCTCTCCCGGAGTCAATACTGACCAGGCATTCTGGGACCAGTGCATCATATCTTCGATTTGGTGCCCATCAGACACAAAGTAAATGCCCAGCAGGCCGGTGTCGCAGTAGGACGAGTGGAAGGCCTGGAAGCTGTGACACAGGTTCTCCTCCACCGCCAGGCGAGCCAGGCGGCTGCTCAGATGCTGCAGGTGAGAGGAAGAAATGGGCATTTATTATCCGACTGTTCACAATCAAAATGAGATTATAAATCACACCAGCATCAGGTAGCAGGCCAACATATATATATATATATATATATATATATATATATATATATATATATATATGTATATGTATGTATGTATGTATGTATGTATGTATGTATGTATGTATGTATGTATGTATGTATGTATGTATGTATGTATATATATATATATATATATATATATATATGGTATTACATTTAGGTTGACCTGCTCCAAGTATGTGACAGTATAGACATATCTAAAATAGCTATTCTATTCTGTACATGATGAAACGTTTTTTTTGGCATCTGCAATCCGGGTCTGCAGGTCCGGAGTCAGGAGTGAGACCCCTGACCCAGGTTTACAGAGAGGATCATAGTCTACCCCTTCATAATGGCCACTCAAAACACCAACAACCTCAAGTGGGCAAAGCTAAAAGGGGACACCGCTGCATAAGATTAATTAACTTTACAAGGTTCAACTTTCATCATTGCTGTCTTTTCTTTATTGCATAAACTAAAATACAAAACTGTTCTAACCAACATATACATTACATATTTAACCAACCTTTCCGCCACCATAGGTGAGGTCATAGCTGCCGATGATGGAGTTGGCCACCATGAGCGGCACGATGTCTGGGCTGGCAGCACTGGCCCCCTCCACAGCCACGGCAATGTGGGCCAGAGGCAAAGCATCGTCACGCATACGGATCTGGGAACAGATCAACAAAACAATTATACGTGACGATGAAAACGATATCGCTACCAATACATGCGCTATGCTCCTCCACAGGCCAGAATCACATCCAATGCATCGAACACATCAATCTAAAATACAAGCTAAATAACCTGAAATCATTCTGTAAATTACAAGAAGTTCCCTCAAGGCGTTCCTGAGATATCACCTTCACGGGACGGATGTGACGGCGCAGAGATAGAAAGATATTCCCGCAAAACATTCCCAACATATCTCACCTCACTGCCTGTAAATCGACAGGGTGACAACACGGGCACGGCATCTCCCTCATACTCAAAAGACACTCCGCTGAAGTGAGTATTGGCCAAACCGACCAGCTCCTCGTGGTTCACGCCTATGGAGGAAGCACATCAGATAGACACCAAGTCATTCCAGGAAAAGTAGAAATCCACAGCTATCAGAATGTGTGTTAGGGCTAAGATTGCCTACCTCCAGTGTGTGTGTTAGGACTAAGAGGGCCTACCTCCAGTGTGTGTGTTAGGACTAAGAGGGCCTACCTCCAGTGTGTGTGTTAGGACTAAGAGGGCCTACCTCCAGCAGCAGACAGCACCATGCGAGGGGCTTTGTAGTGGCTGTTGATGTAGTCCACTAGGTCATGGCGGGTCAGAGTCCTAGAGGAAGAATTACATGTGAGCATTAGTGGTAACTTACACAGTGGTACACAACTTGATATAATATGGAATAGATATACTGAAAAAAAATGCAAAACGCTATGTGATAGTTACATTTAGTCAAATCGTTGTGCCACTTTTTAAGTGATAATTAGCATCATCATAACTTCTCAAAAGATACGAGTAAGAAAAAGTATGTGTGTGAGCATGCAGTTCCTCTTGCCTGGCGTTGTTGGAGGGTCCCAGCACACTGTGTCCCAGAGGAGTGCCCTGGAAGGCGGTGGCATGCAGCAGGTCAAGGCAAACTTCCTGCAAGTTACCCTCGACTTCTTCTAGCTCCCGCAGCACCACGCCCCTCTGCTGCTCGATCTCCGCCTCGTTCAGCGAGCAGCTCTGCACCACCTCTGACAGCAGCTCCACGGCTGAGAAAACAGACAAGAAACAACGATTGTGAACTCAGCTACTGCCCCATATAGCATAGTGAAAAGTAATTGGGGGTTCTCAAATCATCAGGAATGGAAGTTTACGTGTTCATTGGTTGATTCTTAACGTCTTCATCTTCCAAACAACGATGGGTTTTTATCAAATGATTGTAAAATCTGGGGGATGATGCATTTAACTGCTCAACCAGGTCTAACCTTTGGGGAGGTCTTTGGCAAGAGTCTTCATGTAGTATGCAGTGTGCTCCCGAGAGGTATATGCGCTCAGGTGTGCACCCATAGCCTCAACCTGCTGCTCCAGGGCAATCTGGGGGTGCTTCTTGGTTCCCTGGTGGGGCAAAAACGAAAGGTGAACGGAAGAAACTGTGTCTGTCAAATCACCAACTAGTTTGCTGAGACAATGTTTCACCTTTCGCTCTGCTGCACAGTTTCATTTCTAATAGCTTATTCTAGAAAACAGTCGTGTAGGCCAACCAAATGTTGTTCAGGACAGTTAATGTAGAAGGAGGTTTGATTTGGTTTTCAAAAGCTGATATGTAATGTGAAAACGTGGTCGGGAGGCACAGGGGAGACTTTGTTTGGCTTCTCACATCACATTTTCTACCACTAGAAAACCTCTTAACTTCTTCTCTGCTCCAATCGCAAACACGTCTGCTGTGAGCTACCGTCACACACTCTTCTGGCTCAACCTCACACTCGTTACACAACACACTGAACTGTTCCTAAAGGATGCACACTACTCTTATAACACCATGTTTCCAACCAAACATTTCTATTTGAATTATCTGATTTGACAGCTGGATGGAAGCGACAACTCCAGTGTAACTTTCTCAATAGCTGTCAAACACGGCTCCACCCACAGGAGAGACTCTACATATTAACATATGAGTCAAGAGACATTATCGGCACCTCTGTCATCATCTTGCTTTGGAAAGTTGCAAATACTTTGTCATATAAGCAGAAACAGAAGAACCTGCCCAAGGACAGTAAAGTCGAGACAGACCAGCTTTCTTTTTCCATGTTGTTTTTTTTCCTGACATTGGACTTGTGCTCAGGTAGACAATTTTCTTCAGCCCAACCCAGCAGAAGGATCCGCATCTAATTCACTTTCTATTTGTTGCCACATTTGTAACATTGGCTTTAAATTCCCTCCACTGTGGAATCCAATGATTATTCAAAATGGTCACGGTTAGCTCAAGTAATCACTATCAGTTGATTATGTAACAATTGTTAAAGGCCTAGACGGTTATCTTGCAGAGCAGTTGGATTCTCGAGATGGCAGGATCGCGGGTGCACATGTCACACAAAAATCCATCTTGTTACGCTTAAAGTAATGCGTATGTGTTCGGTAAGCCAGAGCACGAAACAATCAGCATCCTGTGAGGAGCTAGTGGCAGCTACAGGCTTGGTGTGTATGTATGACAATGATCGACGACGATGGACGTATGGTTCATCCATTCATCTGCATCTTTTCTAGTGAATAACACTGAATCTAAACCTAACTTTTATTTGATTACAGTAAAACTCCACAGGGTCCCTTTAAGGTCATGAAGTCTACTAACGTCTACCTTGAAAGCCATGTGCTCCAGGAAGAAGCCTGCTCCGTTGTTCTTCTCACTCTCATAGCGACTACCAGCACTGATCCACAGTCCAACCTATGACAGGGAAAAAGATATGTGAAGAATATGAGAAACGATCATCGACAGCAACACATACCACTCAATCTGTCTATAAAGTGCTGAAACAACCTCCTACATTGGTTGTAAATAGCTCCCCCCCCCCCCCATTACTGTGTTCTTACAGTGCAGGTGGCATGTCCAGTCTCCTCGGAGGCGACCCTCAAACCATTGTCTAGGGTGGTCAGGCGAGTTTCAGGGGCTCCCACCAGGCTCTGGGCATAGCTGACAGAGGCATGGCTGTGCCTCAGAGACAGCAGGATGGGCTGGAGGAGAAGAGATAACACGTCATTTTAAAATACTGTACATTTAGAAATACTGTTAGAATAACGTGCATTACTGCAACTGAAAATAAGCAGACTCATGTGTGGTTTCTGTTATTAAAATAACATATTTTAAAAGGGACTGGACACAACAGATTTGAGGCATGTGCTCTGTTTCCTCACTAAGATCAGAGGTAAAGCTCAGACGCAAAGTGAATGTAGTAATCGAGTAATGAGAGGCTCATGACAGTCTGGATGTTCTGAGCACTTCAAGTCGATCGGATCACAATTAAAGCAAGAGTAGAAATGTTTGGCACAGGGCAAAACTTTGCAGCTGACATTGACACCACTGCCACCTACTGCTATCTGTCAATGACTAAAATTAGAGGAAGCCAGAATACCAGTATGTATAGCAATTGTAATCTGATGTAAAACATGTCTAGTTATATCATCCATCACATTGCACTGTACGGTAGTGGGATGTCATTCTATAACCATTTTCATTTCAGACGATAGTTTCACGTAACTGTGGAAGCTGTTTCTCAACCTCGCTTCCTGAATAATCTATAATCAGTCTCAGTGCAAAGTGTTGACATTACTGTCGACATGATGTAAAAGTACGTATTCAACAATACAACATATTGACGACTGACTAAAGTACAGAATTGTTACGAGTTGGCGTTTCCAAAGTCACCATGCTAACGTTGCTAGCCGGTAGCTTAGCTTGTGAGGGCAGGTGAGGACAAGAGACAAACGTTACAGCTGCTGACCTTGTGACAGACCGACACAACGACCAGCTGATCGGAACAACGCGTATTTAAACGGACGTTTCACATCAAGTGTCCCCTCACGAGACATACCGCCTAATTTGACAGTTGACCTTGCATTCACTGCTAGCTAACTAATGCTAACCGTTTAAGCTAACCCGGTCCCGTAGCTCTTAGCGGGCGGTACAACCTCTCCGATAACTTTCAGTGTTGCTCTAAAACAAGAAGAGTACAGGTATCCCACGTAGATATTTCAACCCTTTTCTACCCAGCCTTTAAATCTGTACTTACACTGCGGGTTTTGGCGAGGGTTCGACCCACAGTGCTCCCGACTCGGCACACGGACGCCGCCATTTCTTCGTACGGTTACAGAAGGTATAATAAAGGGGACGTCTTTGGCTGTTGTCGTGTATCGCTTCTTCTTCGTCGTCCTATAAAGATGTAGTTTATCTCTTCGATTGGGGAATTATCGCCACCAAACGTCCGTTGTGTGTTATTGCAGTTGACGTCAGTAATAAAGTGCAGACAGGTTTAAAAGACTCCACTGCGTTTGTTTTTCTCCCGTTTTGTTGGGTTATGGTGTTCTGCCTGCTATATTCTAGAGAGTAATTGATTGGATGCTTCATTTTAGAGAGGCAAAAGAATACAAGATTTCTTAAAAATGTAAACGTTGCCCTAATCATCTCCCCCTGTGCTTTCTCCCTACAAACCATGATGACTAATCCACCTGGCTTTATTCCTTCTCTCAATTTAGATTAATCAATCCTCTCATTTCAATAACAGACTCACACAGACACCTGACATATAGTGTAAATAAATTCTGTGAATAAATACTGATATATTTATATATGTATGTATGTATATATACACACATATATACATATATATATATACATACATACACACATCAGATAAAACGAGATATATGTATATATATATATATATATATATACATATACATACACGAGATATATGTATATATATACATATACATATATCTCATTTTAAAATGTTATTTAATATTTATCCTTAACTTTCTTGAGTTCAGCATCACAAGTCCCTTATCAATGTGCTGTAAAAGTGTTTTTCCACAACATTACAACAAAACATATTGTCTCACTTAATGCCATGGTGTTTGTTTTGTTTTTATTACCCTCGATTATTTTTGACTCCACCACACTACACAGGTGGTGAAGGGAATTTTTTGTATGATGCTCACAGCACTGAAAATGCCCTTTATGAAAATCAACAGCAACATTGCTGAAACAGTCTCCCTGTTGCTCTGTATAATCCACACGCTTTGCTGTGAACATGTACATGAACTACTTTACCAAAGAAATAGAGCCCAGTACAAATAGTTGACAACTTGTTCTGGGGATTAACCAAATTAACAGGGGCAATTTTGTGTTGAATCACATTAAAGAAAATTAAAAGAAAGTAGTGAGTAAAAAAACAAGACATGGCAATCTATTAAATTCTGACTTTATTATGAGGTCGGCAAACAGAAAGCTCAAGCTGAGGGAGTTCGACAATGAGTGTTTTAGGCACTCAAGGTGCTGCTTGTCTGGACTGTTTTGGAAAGAGACAAAGGGGTACAGGGTTGGACCTCCACTGATACCTCTGGTTTACTCTTCCACAAAAGTACAGAGTGAGACTAGGCACTAATAGGCAGGCGGGTGGATGTCACAATCTTTGGCAGTGGATGTGAGAAGGCTTTAACAGGGACTTGTATAGGAGGAAGAGGAGGAAGTGATGGAACACCCCTGTATTTCAGCTGAGTCTCAGCACTCTTTAACAATATCGTAGGCAGAGGCTTTACTTTTTCTGCTTTAGGTTCCTTCTCCTTGACGGGGCCGCAGTGTTTTGGTGCTGAACGGCCGGAGGACTGCAGTGAAGAAAGTGAGCAGGGGCACCTAATGTTGTAGCCCTTGACAAGTAGGTTGACCCCGACATAGTGTGGTTTGTCTACTTCTGCCTAGAGACAAAAAAGGGAACATTTAAAGTAATGCATTTCTCCATCACAAAGTGGGCCACTTGAATGTAAACTATAAAAGAGGAGGGAGAACTCTTCCGTACCTGCTTAAATATGAGCTCAAAGTCTCCAGTGTCTGCAGTGCGGTCTGCCTTCCAGTCCAGGACGACGCGTAATGTGTCTTCCTGCACAGCTGTTCCGAGGCGGGCGGTCAAAGGGGTGGAGGGAGACATCGTGGGACTGGAATTGACTTCTATCAACCATGGATGCAGGTCAGGACCTTAGAAACACAGAACAACATATCTAAGTTGTGATTATTCCCTCGTTTTCATAATTGTGTTTATTAAAATGTGGTCTAAATTAGAATTGAATGCCATGTTTATTTTACTGCTTATATATATATTTACAGCTCCAGAAAAAGCATTTTTAATGTATAAGTTGATGCATGTTGAAACAGGCAGTATAACATATTTTGTAAGATAGCATGAGTTACAGTGATCCCATCCTACCGAACATGAAGTCAGCACCGTAGAGCTCAAATGTATTGTTGCGTGACTCCATCAGATCCTGTGTTGTCTGTAATGCGTGGATCACAGCCTTCTTCATCCCGGGGACCGCCACCCTCTGCCACTGAGCACTGCCCTGGCTGGACAGATATGTCCTGAACTGGTCATCCGACCACATGTTGTCTGCTGGGATACCGCGATGGCGTAGTTTGGAGGGTTTCAGGTACTTCTGGATGGAGTTATTGCACAGGTGGACAGAGCTGAAGGAATGGGGTAAAGAGGCCAAGATTGGAAAGACAGATGAGTGGAAATTGGTGACAAGCAATGGAGAGAAATATAATGAGACATGAATTAAGAGGGCATGGTTAGAGAAATGATACAAGCCTCTCACTGCTTCTACTCTCCAACTACTTTCTTGAGAAGTATCCCCGTCTTACCTATCCAGTGATTGTAGTGTGTAAGGCTGCGTAGAGAAGCGCAAGTAGCACTTTCTATAGAACCACACAGTCAGAGGGTTCCACGCGGTGACCAGGAACCACTGGCGCACGTCAAATTTGGTGCCATGTACCAGCAAAGGACGCTCCAAGTACTTCTGCACTACCCACTTGCTTTCGTCCCTTACGGATTGTTTAGTGTCCACCAGCCTGAGGATCCGATCCAGACGCCTGGCACAAATGATACCTACAAGGCAGGTGTTGCAGGTCAGCCAGGACTATGTCAGATATTATGTGAACAGTTTATCTGACTTCTCACCTTTGCCCCTGGACATTGCTCCTGGTTTAATGATCCAGATGTTGTGTATGCCGTCTATGTTCAGCTGTGGACTGACCTCCACCAGCCTCTGCAGCATTGCTTTGCAGCAGGTCACAAAAGGATCACTGTTCTCGATCTCGGCTCCTTCACTGCGCGAGGAAACAGAGAGACTATAGTGAGATACAGAGAGAGCACTTTGGTTTGCCAGTTTCCTTTTATCTCTCACACAGTACTCACTGAACCACGAGGTAGTAGCCGTTGATAAACTCTGCCCACTCCTCCTCTGTAAGTGTTTGTGGTTTCTCTAAGGGTATGTCAATGTCACGATGCTCCAGGCTCTCTAGAAACTCTTGGCATACTCTGAGTGCGCTGTTAATCATTTGGGAAAGGACCACTGGACTAGCCCGAAGGTTGTGTCTGGTTGTGTCTGGTGCCTGAACACCCAGCTCCTTCTCCACAATGTACTTCAAAAAACTGGTGCAGGCTGTCCTCCTGTAGTCCTCTACACAAAGCACAGAGACAGGGAGGCATTTATTCTAAGTGTTCTCTGTGAGTGAAGGTGGAAGGATGCTGGAAATACAATAAAAAAAGAAAGAGGTGTGATCTAGTTAGATGGGCCGTTGGGTCAGAGCTGACCAATGAAAGCAGCGTTATCATCCCGTGCTCCCGGTCTGTAACAGCGAGGGAAGAAGGTGTCTGGGTCAACTGAATCAAACCAGTGCAGGTTCCTCAGGTTCACACACAATCCCACCTGATTAAAAAAAGACAAATATCGAAGGTGGGTGTGACAGGAGACAACGGAACAAGTCATTTTTTGGCTGTAACAAATGATTATAGCATATAAGATGTACCTTGGTGGTGAAGTTGCCTGCTTTTGCAAAATGATTGGTAATCTGTTCTTTTTGCAAACGCTTGGTGTGGATGTTGTCTCTACGGGTTGTCCAATAGAAATAAACCATTTCATCACGCACCAGGCGAGACTGTATGAGAAGGGGGGAAAGGATGAGAGCTGAATCTGTGAAGACCCTTAAATGTCCAACATGTTTCACAAAGTTAGCAACAAGCTTTCCCTAGCTGTGCCTCTTCCTGCCTGTTTGCATATCACGTTAAGCCTCATGTTAGCCTACAACCATGAATGTTGTTTTTTACCATGATATCATATATTCCATCTGGATCCTGCTCTTTTTCGAGATTGTCTGAGTTATCTGAGAAGAAGGAGCAATGTAAATAAATGACGGGATATAGATAGATAGATATCCACATCCAGTGACAACATGATTTCTGAAACGGTCATTCTTTCATCGAGCTAACCGTCATCGCTGTCACCAGCATCGTTAGTGCTGGCTCTGCGAGCTTTGTGGTGTGGACGGCGCATGCGCTGCTCCACCCAGCCTCTGGCCCTCAATGCTGCCCTGATGACAGGGTACGGGCCCTGGACGGAGAATACCTTATGCATCTGAGAGGAATCAGAGCAGACACCAGTCACGGACAGCTTTGTGGAACAATCAGAAATGTATGCGACCACATAAATGTTGTGTATATATCCAGTAATGTTAACCCACCCTGACAGCTTTTTCTGCAAGGGCTTTGGCTCTCTTTAATCTCTCTTGGTTAAGAACAGGTAAGCGGCAAACTTTTCTCTCAGGAGGTTTACCTGACGCACGCACACACACACAAATCAAAATCTGTTGAGTGCTTTATACTGTTAGTTGTCTAGAACGCTCTTCAGAGATCATGCTGTTCATGCAGTATGAGGAGACTATCCCAAGGGAACCCATTAAGCCTGTTGGTTGTTCACCTCCAGGGTAAACCATACTTGTTAGGAGACTTTTGTCTTTATCTTGGTTGCATTGCTGGACCACAGCTGTGACCTTCTGATCCTTTGACGAACCTCTTGTTTTTCCTGCAGTAACAGAGGGATTGTTACGGTACAGTACACATAATTGTGCTACAGTAGAATGGCATAATCTTCTTCAATGGCATAAAGAGGAAAGGCAGGAGAATATTCACAACATACAGTTTCTTAGAACATTCAACATGTCCACAAATTTGCTGCTGAATAAGATATATGCCTAAATTGGAGAGACTAAAGATTACGGCTTGACCTCTTTAGCTTGGAGCAAAAAAAGTGTGAAGTCATGAAACTTTAATACGTGGCCTCTGAGTTCAATCATTTGGTGCTCCAGAGTGTGAGCACATTATTAATTCAGCATTCATGATCTATAAACGCAGTCCTTCGGAGGTGTGAAGTCGTACAGAATATACCTTGAAGATACTTTCATGTTTCAGTCTAAAAACGAGTCCCTCAGCAGCAAGTTACAGCAGCAGGAAAACCCAGAGATTTCTCTAAGGCCCAAGCTGTAATTCTATTTACAATATATAGCTCTAAACAGTTAAAATTTGAATATATGCCCATGTTATTGCCATTGGAAGTGGTAGATGGTTCAACTAAACATACAGTGTTACGAATTATGGTGATGGAGCCACCCTTTGATTAACATTTGAAGAAAATAAAGTGATTTCCAATATTATTTGTCTGGTCCGTGGGATGTTACAATAGGGGACCATGTTTCCTTTGTTGCTCTGTGTCTCTCACTGTCTGGACATGGTGCGTTATCTCTATTGGTCGCCTGGTATCCCTCCAGGCCCAGGTGGACAGGCAGTTTGGACCTGATGGCCTCCAATCTAACATCAGCTCTCATTATCCAGGGAACACTTTTCATTGGCTCTGCTTCATGAACTACTAAAGAGGAGAGTAACACAAATAAAGAGCACATGATTAAAACGCTGCAAACAACTGGAAGGTGTCATGGATCTCTGGCAACTGCAAGATCAGTGTCTATCCAGGTGCACTGGACCATGAAGTGGGTCACATTGCTGTGCAGTAGACAGGTTGGATACCCCTGTCAGGTTTACAGCTATTACTTAAGGCAGGGTGTGATACTCGTGGTTTCCTCCAGTAACCCGTAGAACAGAGGTCCCAAAACCTCACACACATATCCCAAGAACTGAAAACCACCACAGGTTACAAGTCACTGTTACAACTCTCACATTGCCATAAACTTACAGGCAAAGTTGCAAGCAACAGGAAACACTGTCTTCTCGACTGGAATACTAGCATTTGAAGCAAAGCTTTGACCTCGTGGTTTTAGTGTGTGTTGCTCTTACCTGCTGATGATGTCCACACAGGTGTATAAACTCGAGAGGCCAAGTTTGAACGGAAGGTATACCTGACTCTCGACCGGTTTACTATCACCATAGCAACAACTGGACAAACAACTCCCGATGCAACCACGTGTAGAGATAAATGTACACACGACCATGTGTGTGTGTTTGTGTGTGTGTCACGTAATATTGTAGTCTTGTGGAATAACTTAATACGGTGTGTTGTGTTGTTGTTATTATTTTGAATTTTGACGGTTTTCTGTGTTCTGTTGCCATCTTGGGGCTGCTGTACGTCACGGCCGGGTGTCACGTGACATAACAGCAGCCTGCCCGGGCAAGTCCTCGTATACGCGGTTTACTGCAGCTATCGTCGTGAAAAAAGTAACTGTTTTGTTTCCTGAAATGATCTTAGGCTAAACAGCTAAACACTGAATGCGTGTTAACTTAGTTTAGCTTAACATATTTTGAACCCTGAAGCGGGAAAGTTCTATTTTCGCCCTAAAGATGTGCGGAAGAACCGCGTGCACACTCGACTCTGACGAGGTGAGCCGAGCCTGCTCCTACAGAGACCGAGGAGGGCAGCGGAGACGGCCCCGCTGGAGGGACGGAGACGCGGACAAATACCGACCCTCTTACAACAAGAGCCCGCAGTCCACGAGTCCCGTGCTGCTGTCACAGAGGCATTTTGATAAGGTGAGGTGACACTGCACGCGCCCGAGGGAGGTTAATAAACGGTTTAAAAGTGATGGACGAAGATGTTGCCCTGTGACGTCAAAAGACACATCTGCAGAAACATCTTTTGTTAGATAACTGTGGAGCAGAGGAATACTCAAATCTGCAGTAATCCAATACGGACACACAACAATTCAATGCAACAACCTTAATTAGTAGTTCAAATAATTTACCACAGATTTAGAACCGTTTAGTTGCCATAGTATGTTGTACATACAAGGAATTTGACATGGTGGAAGGTGCATAACATTAAACAATCAACACAATGCAAAATACAAGACATGATTTCAAAATAGAAATAAAATATAATACAATGAAGAAACAAATAAGAGTATATTAAAACAAGTATATTATTGATAAGTAGTAAACTCCTCTCTGTCACAGTCTCAACATTATGGACCGTTGTAAGCCCCCAAAAGGTAGTATGTACAGCTGAGTTATTGCATTGAACCGCATTCTTGTATGTTGTTGGCACTTACGTTACTGTGTTCACTCCTTGTGTGTCTGCAGGATGCTCCTGTGGATGAGTGTGTGTTGGCCTCCATGCGCTGGGGTCTGGTCCCTGCCTGGTTCAAGGAGAGCGACCCGAAAAAGATGCAATACAGCACCAACAACTGCCGCAGTGAAAATATACTGGAGAAGAAAACGTACAAGGTGCTTGCAGATTCAGGCACTGCTCAGCTATATTATCATTTTTGCTTTACGTCTAATCACTTTGTCGTCTCTCCCTAAAGGACCCCCTGATAAAAGGGCAGCGCTGCGTCATCCTGGCTGACGGCTTTTATGAGTGGAAGAGGCAGGCAAAAGACAAGCAGCCTTTCTTCATATACTTTCCTCAGACCCAGGAGAAAACAGAGGACGACGACCCCGCGACCTCAGCCGGCAATAAGGAGGATTCAGAGACCGTGTGCCCTCCAGAGGAGGCCTCCCCTGACATGACAGAGGTTCATATTGGGGTTTCTATTGCAATATAAGCACCAGGAATCTGTTTACTTTTATCCAGATGAGAATGCAGCTGGGGCGGAAATGACCATGACTGATAATATCCTGTGTGGGAGAGGAGCCAAAGCTGTGTGCATGTGTCCTTGTGTCCTCCAGGTGTTTCTTTAGCGTTCAGAATGTCATGCTACATACAAACTCATGCTCTGGTTTTGATGCTGGTGCCAGGCTAAGGAGTGTAAAATCTGTCACATTGTTCATAGAATCTGCTAATCGTTGTGGCCGTAACCCTCATCTCTACGCTTTTTGTGTTGGTCAGGGAGGAGAAGCACTCGGTGAGTGGACTGGATGGAAGTTGCTGACTATGGCTGGACTGTTTGACTGCTGGACACCTCCAGGTGGCGGAGAACCCCTTTACACATACAGTGTAATCACCGTGAGCGCCTCCCTGAACCTGGAAAGCATCCATGATAGGTGAGGATAGCTAATGAGAGAACACTGTTGGCGTCTGTATGAAATCTGAAGTTACTGTGTGGGTTGTGGTTTAGGATGCCAGCAGTCCTGGATGGAGAGGAAGAAGTGAGAAGATGGCTGGATTTTGGGGAGGTGAAGTCTCTGGACGCCATGAAACTGCTCCAGTCGAAAAACAGTTTGACTTTTCACCCCGTCTCTTCGCTGGTAAACAACTCTCGCAACAACTCTCCGGAGTGCCTTCAGCCTGTAGATCTCAACAGCAAAAAGGTAGCAGATTCACTTTGGTGTTTTACTGGTTTGTCTGGTGAGTTGAGAGGTTTAAGCTGACCAGTCTGACCCTTTTTAACCCTTAGGAGCCCAAACCCACAGCCAGCAGTAAGATGATGATGAGCTGGCTGACGAGCAGCGCGCCTTCAAAGAGGAAGGAGCCGACCACATGTGAGAGTAAAGAAGAGCCAGAAAGCAAGTCTACGGGGGCCCTTCACGAGTGGCTTCAGGGGGCCAATAAGAAACCAAGAACCAAATAACGATATGAACTGGGACTGAAAGCTCTGCAGTGTTAAAACACCGTTCAGGCATTATTTATTCCACTGAAGCTATTTTGACAGTTGTGAGAAAAACGTGCTTTTGCTTCGTTAGTAAACTTTTTAAACATAATACAAATTAAAAAAATGCTACACAGATACTATTTCATTTCAAAATGCTCTCAATAAATGTCAGAAATAAAGACAACATGCTTTAATCAAGATTTTTTTATTACCCTTATTACTTGAAACGCGAAGACATTTCGAAACAATGTAGATGCTATGCATTTATCATATTACTAATATAATAATGATGAATGCCAATACTTCCCCACACCTTTTTTTTTTTTTTCTTCTTCTTTCAAAAGTTACAGTATGTATGCTATCTTGTGATCTATAATGCATTTCAAAGTTTTAACATAATACGAACAGACGGTTAAAGATCTGATCGGTTAAAAGAAATGTCAAGCACTTAAATTGTTTGCCAACACGAGCAACTGGCAGAGTCTTGGTATGCAGATTTACAACAACCGTTTGCTTTCCCCCACGCAGTGATTGAGAGGTTTGCAAATATACAAAGTCTTGCAATAGTTGACGGTAAAAACTAACTTACTAACCAATAGTACTCGGTTATGAATATTTATACTTGAGAGAACTCTCTCCTCTCCGGGGGCCATCGGGCAGAATGACACGCCGTCTTCATTTGGTTCATTGCCACGACAGATGTTGTACCAAGAATAACTGATTACGAGATGAACCTTCATTTTCCCCAAAAGAGGAGCAGCAAATGGCGTGTTAGGGACAGCGCTCACGTCAAGGAGCCGAGTCTGAACTTACACAATGTCCTCAACCTGAGCTACATCTGCATTTATTGAGGCTCCAATGGGAGATTCTTAAGAAGAGTCTAAAGTAATTGTGAATGACAGCAAAGTGCAAAAAAAAAAAACCTCCTGTCATGGAACTAGATTTTCAATTATGTGCCAATTAACGAGAACCAGCAGGCAGCATATTATTGTGACCCACATGCACCTTCACACATTCTGCTCCTTCACTACTTCAGCTGACTTATATATTTTTTTAGACTTTATGAGGTAAAGTGAAACCATCAAAAAATCAAGGGGGGGGGGGGGGGGGGGGGCGGCAGTGTTTCCTCTCAACACAAACATGAAGATATGTTTTGATTTTACCAAAAAAAAGAGGAGTTGGAACCAAAACTGGGCATGAAAGCAGCGCTATATACGGAACCAAAAACAAGGTTAGCCCAAACCACCACCGTCATGAAAAAGTACGTGGGGAAACACTGGGAAGTAATAAGCATCATACAAGTGGACTCCATGATGTTTCCTTTTAAGGTGTTCTTTGGGCTAGGAGACTCCTCTATTTTATAGAAAATGTGTGTTTTGTATACATAAGGAGGTGAGTGCAGCATGTTTGTAGTAGTATACTCGATGAGTGGGATGCTGCTTGTATGTTGGGCTTTAGGGATTAACACAGTGGGCCATGGGATAAGGGATATATAGACAAGGCAAGAAAGGGTAGTGAGGGGCAGAGACAGCCCCCCCCACACCCACCCTGAAGGTCTCCAGAGCCCTCAGCAGCTGCAGGTCTCCGCTGACGGCTTGGCTCGCTCGTTCCTGTCCAGCTTTATTGGCTCAGGGAACTCGTTGTACAACTCCACTTCGGTCTCCTGGAATCGGACAAAACAGTTGTATCTTCCGGCTTTCAGAGGACAAATGTTGAAACATTCAAGAGACTGGGTCAAACCGTCTGCTGGACCGTTACCTGTTTTAGGGCGTTGCGTGCGATAGTCTGGAAGGCCTGCTCCACATTGATTGCCTCCTTGGCGCTGGTTTCGAAATATGGGATGTTGTTCTTGCTTTGACACCAAGCCTGTGCTCGCTTGGTTGTCACCTGAAACACACAAAATAGCTATTGTTTAACATAGAAACATAAGAGCATGACTGTTTAATCCAAGCTATTTTTTAAAAACTGTTCTAAACTACATTTTAAGGCCTCAAAAACTACCAACCATAACCGTACATTTCCTTGAAAAACCAAAACAAATGGTGCACACGACGACATATTATATAAATTAGGATTATCTGGACCCACCTGTCTGTTCTCCAGGTCTATCTTGTTGCCCAGCACCACAAAGGGGAAATTCTCCGGGTCTCGAGGGCTGGCCTGGATCAAGAACTCGTCCCTCCAGCTGTCTAGAGTCTTGAAGGTGTTGGGTGCAGTCACGTCGAACACCAGCACGCAGCAGTCTGCTCCGCGGTAGAACGCTACGCCTAAGGACTGGAAGCGCTCCTGGCCGGCTGTGTCCCAAATCTGAGAGACAGGATAGATGAGACACGGTCGGGTTCACATACACAAAATAATCAGATTACTGTAAACAAAGAGATTAAGGCTTTGACTGTAGAGTTTACATGGTTCACATTAACCAGATCTACCTAATCTCCGCTATTCGTTCGAGAGCTGATGTGAAGTCTTGAGTTATGTGTGGTACCAAACTAGAACCTTCTGAGAGAATAAAGGGACTTTGTTGCCGTTGGTGTTTACCATTGATACAGTGCTGTCGTTTGCCTTTTGAAAATAATTTTTTGACTCAGCATCACAACACATAATGGTGTTTGTAGAAAAACACAGCATTGAAGCCAGTTCATTGCCTCTGTGCGTGTGTAGAATACAAAATCTAAAAATCAAAGCAAGCAAAACAGACCAGTTCTCCAGCTCATGTTAAACTTAACTCTGATTTTAACGTTAACTCAACTAACCAAGTGTTAGCCTTAAAATAGGGTTTCCTTAATGTAAATATAAATTGCTTTCAGAGAAAAGTCATAGAAATTAAAACCGTGGCAGTCTATTGTTCGTGCGGGGGATACGAATTAGCATTTGTATAACTTTATTTTGCTTTCTACGATTGTCTTAGATTTGATGATTGTGTTATGATAAGACAGAAGTTACTGTGGCATCATTTCCTCAGTACCTGCATTGTGACAAGTCTGTCATCCACCATGACTTCTTTCGTCAGGAAATCAGCACCTATTGTGGCTTTGTACTGGTTACTGAACTTCTTATTCACATACTGGTTCATCAACGAGGTCTTCCCAACTCTAGGAGGAAAAATAAAAAATAAAGATCACAGGAGACAATCAGAAACAAGTAACACAGAAAAGGTAATTGTGATGCAATTCCTGCAATTGTGATGCGGTTCCTTGCTTGTTTAATAAAAGTGAGCATATTATTATTACACCAGATTAAATACCCCAATTAAGTGTTTTCTTTACAATAAACCATCAAGCATCACTCTCTGTTGTCTCAACAACACTCACCCAGAGTCTCCGAGGATGATGACTTTCAGTAGTACTTTCTTCCTTGATGTCATTGTGCCACAGCTGTAAACACAAAAAGAGAGAGAGAGAGAGAGCGAGAGAGTAGATTAGAAGGGAAAAAGAAAATCCCCAATAGAAGCAGACCAACAGTGGGATTGCTCAAAACAAGATGAATGCAGGAGTCGTGCCCCGGGGACCCTTGTGATATGGCCCAACAGGTCTCACAGAAAGACGATAAGGCCTGTGTGCTTCTCGAAATACACTCCAAAGAAAATTGGGCTGTTCCTGGAATGAACCCAAGCACACCGTCTCCGATACATAAGTTTCCTTCACAAACAAACACAGTGATAGAGGGGAAACAATATGCTGCTCCGCACTGTACCATCACACAAGGCTCTAGATACAATTCATGAATCAAACAATTCACCACTATTTTTTTCGTTTTCCAAAATATAACAATGGTAGCGCTGAAATGACATGTATTATTTTTAGCACCAGAGCTGTTTTTGTTATGCTGTAAAGCGTTGATTTTGTGATATTTATATTTTGTTTAAACAAACCATTCAATGGGAAAATAAACAACATTGTTTCGTTTCCAAAGATACAATTGTAGTACCTTTATAAAGCTGGACATTACAACAAACTGAAAGCAGAACTGGAACACACCCAGTTACTCCAAAGCATTCTGAATGGAACCATAAATCATATGAATCATTACACGTCTGGGATGTATTGCCTCATGACTTCCCAGCTGAGCTCTGCATTTGTCCTCCAAGACAGGTGTTGCACCTCAATCATTATCCACACAAAGTACTTGGAAACTAAACCTAACTTGTGAAAGAAGGTGCAATCTAGGACTTCGCTCAGCTCTTCTTCAAATGTGCTCATCCTTTCTCCGAATAACTAATCTATATCGGCTTGATATAAAATCCCAGTTAAACATCTCTAAATTATTTCTCCTAATTTGTTCACATAGTGTCATGCTGAAATGCGTCTTATGTATGGATGAAAACATCTGAAATCGCAATCATGTTTCTGCTAATAAAAGATCTGAATCATCAGAAGTACAGATTATATTGTACTAAAACTCATGGCTGATGCTGATTTAAACATTCTGCTCCAGACATCACCAAGCATGTCTTACTTTATACAAACAAAGTCATTATTAACAAAAATATGTAGCAGGTTAACTCCACATATCACGTTTACGTTAAATGAATGAAAAGCCACGGCTTGCATCCACATCGTCGCTATTATGAAGCAACACTATCGTGGAGCTCTGGCTGCGGCTCTCATAATCTGCACCCCATGACAGTGTGTCAGGGACTGATCACATGGTTACAAAACACAGGACTAACGGAACCATGACTTGGCAAGCATGATTAGCACAGCAAATGCTGTAGTTGCATACAACACACAGGTATAATCCATAATAGTGATCAATATGTCGACCTCTCTGGTTGTACTTAAGTCCACGAAATAAACCGACGCAGAGAGTCCTGTATCAATATGTATTTTTGTACCTATAAAGACATCAAACACACGGGCTATCACGGTATAATGCATTACATTTTGGGATCAAAATGCTAGATAGCTAAGTAAGTAATTACATATAATAAAAGCAGTATCATTATTAAACACAGACTCTTTCTACACACCGTGTGAGCTAACAATTACCACATCAGTGACACTTCTTAATTTAAGCTAACGTTTAGTTAGCTAAGGTTTATTAACAAATGTGAAACTTAGTTGACGACAGCTAACGTTATATGGTGCATACATATCGATAGTAAAACCCAAATAACTAGAGTCACCAGAAACTCACCTGGGCAAAGATCCTGCGGTAAAAAAACAAAAATCAAAACTGGACTTTTCTTCTGCCTCGGTTGGAAGCGTTAGCTCACGCGCAGGCTAGCTAACAGGCTAACAGCTCCGATAAACGTCTGCCGTTCGAAAACAACACGTTTAAAGCGTCGACAGCTAAATTATCTCCGATAGCTAGCTTCGCAGCTAACTCTGTTTGTCAAAGTCAACACTGCCACTGCCGATGTATATCTCTCTCTTCGTCCTAAACGGAGGCGATGTGGTGGTACAATGGTCCGTGTTCGCCCTGTTAACGTTGACGCTTGCTTTTTCCTGTCAAGCTAACGTTGCTAATCTGCTAGCCGAGCTGTGTTCACTTCCTCCAAAACAAGCTCTCTGTCGACGAGGGCTGACGTCACGCGCTGGACACGCCCTGTTCCACAGCAACCTGAGAAGTCACAATAAACACAAATGTCCTAAATTATAATAAAGGTTTAATTAAATATACAGGAACAGAAGAGCTAGTTAAAACGCGGAAACTACACGAGCCTTAACACGTATGCTTCCCCTTCGTTTTCATTGTGTTATAGATAACGATTGTGATTAATTAATGAGTATTCAGAACGACAAAAATGTTGGCCTACATATCATCTACGTTGAAGTTAAATTGGTCTTTTCTATTAGCTATGTGTGGTTAACCAGAATAACCTGCAGTAAGGGAGCCTGGGACCAAAGTGTGACCTACTCCCCTCTCCCCCCGATGTTATGATTACTGCCTCATGGCTGTCATTCGCTAGGACATCCTGATGTCAGCCATCTTTGCTGTTTGTTTGTCTTGACCATAGGCCTTGACCTGTCATGGCTGTTTAGTTCACTCTTAATTCACACCCCGTGTTTGCAGTTGTGGTATTCTCTCTTAGCGGTCAACAGTATGGGACCCAGTTTACAAGCTGTTTATTTTTTTAATGGAAAACTGCGGCCCTGACGCTAATCAGAATCAGAATCAGAATCAGAACCGTTTATTGCCAATCTATTTTTCAGATAAAAGGAATTTGTCATGGCGGGTGGTGCATGACATTAGACAATAACATTGAACAATAGTATTAAACAAACAACAATAACCAACAGTGCAAGAAATAGAAGCATATTAAAATTTACAATATAATTTAAAAGAATATAAAATAAAGTGCACAACAAACAGATAACAGGACTGTTAACAAGTGTAATGTAAGTGTAGTGTAAAAGTGACAAGTGTATTCAAATATGAACGGATGTACAGGGGAGTAGTAGGGAGGGAAGGAAATTGTCCTGGGGATGACAAAGTCAGTCAGTGGGGGACCTGGGCTCTGTTAATGAGCCCGACTGCTGACGGGAACTTAGTCCCAGCTAATTTCCAGAAGCTCCACAGTGTCGGATTTTTGGGTGTAATAATGATTTTGAGGACTTTCCAGGTCTCCAGCAGAGTCAGCTACTCCCATGCCCTCTCTGACCAGCTCACTATACTCTTCAGAGGGTATAGGCCGGGGGTGGGCAATTATTTTTCCCAAGGGGCCACATGAGAAACAGGGACTGTAGAACCAATAGACTGAACTCAATCCTGCTCTATATCATTCCAAATCTTTATAAAAAGCAGTACATTGTTTGGTTTTGATAAGCTGTGAGTCGTAAAGAGTAAATGTTATGAACACTGGTGGAATGTAACTAAGTATATTTGCTTAAGTACTGCACTTGAGTACAAATTCAAAATACTTTACTTGAGTATTTCCATTTTATTCAACTTTGTACTTCCATTCCACTACATCTCAGAGGGAAATATTGTACTTTATACTTCACTACATTTGTCTGGCAGCTTTAGTTACTAGTTACTTTGCACATTATAATTTTTTCAAACCCTTCCTAACTACCCAAACTGAACAGTTTATAAATGAGTTAAAATCTCATCCACTTTAAACATCTGCAGCAGGAATAATGATCCCAAAAATATCCATATGTAATATCCATATGTAATTGTACAACACTGACAGGGATCATGTTTCGGCAAAATTAGTACTTTTATTACTATTGTTTGTAGTCCAATGACCTCATTTTCTGTTTGTCAGTTCAGTGAACGAGTGACCTGAAGTCAGGTTGAATGTCTGAGGTGGATATGTGAAGGACAGCTGACACGTGATCTTCAGTGAGAGGATCTGGATCTGGATTTGTTAAATCTTCATCACGGAGACATTTAGCAGGCTTTTAAATCCAGTGCTCTAGAATTAAATAGTATTTTCAACTATGTCCTGAACTCCATTGTAATACTAAGTTTTATTTATCACATTTCATTTACAGAACAGTAACCTCGTGCTGTGTGTGATTTAAGTGTGACCAATGTTCTTGACTGAAACCCTACATCTCACAGAGTCCATGGCCTGGAGCCTCCAAAGACATTAACTGCATACAGGTACTAGTTGTCTATAAACTACATTCAATAACAACATTGTCAGAATGCTAAAACACCTCGTGCTATTCCTAAAAATTACGCACAGCTGCCGAAACCCGGGATCGAACCAGGGACCTTTAGATCTTCAGTCTAACGCTCTCCCAACTGAGCTATTTCGGCCTGACGTCATTCAACAAAAGTATATATCCCACTAAAAGTCATTTTGTAGTGTTTGTCGTTACACTAACACGGGTGTCAATCGGATGTTTTACTAGGTCACTGACTACCAACAACTATTTCATTAGTCCATCAGTGTCCGACATTTAGAGGCAAAAGCTTCAAAAGTTATCTTAATATCGTTGTCTTCTGAATAAAACAAAAAAACTTCTTGAATTATTGTTTTTTCTTTCTGTTTGTGCCACAACCGCGTCCGACGCACAGCGCGTTGTAAAGAGCGCGCCGTGACGTCATCACGTCGGACGGAATGAAGCGTCATCCTTTTCTGATGTAGAGCGGCGCGGCGGCCCTTTCTTTGCTGCTCTACGGTTTGTTTCCCCTCACGCTGTCCGTTCTTATCCCAGTTTTTTACCCCCCTCAGCTCTGAATTATTTCTCTCTTAAACATGACTCGAAAGTCGCCACTTCTCGCCGCTTGCGTGCTGCTGCTTTTGGCGGCCGTGAGCCGGGAGGTTTCAGCGGACGGTTTGGTAAACGAGGAGGTGAAGAGGACAGTGGACCTGGGCACTCATCTGGCCAAGATCACCGCGGAGATCGTCCTGTCCAACCAGGGACACTCTGCCGTGCACAGCTTCGTGTTAGCGGTGGAGGCTGACGTGGCCCCGCACCTGGCGTACATCGGAGCTTCGGTGAGCCTCACACCAGTGAATTAAACACCGCTAGCATCTCTACCTCCGGTTAGCTAGCATTTAGCCCGTTAGCTAACTACTCCGTAGCATGCTACTCATTTTTTGGCTGTGCAAATCTTGCTGCTCTCTATTTATACATTTGCTGTTGTCCTAAATTGACAGCAGCAACAGTGCGCTGGTTATTAGCATGCTAACATACGATGTTAGTGTGTTCAATGAATGTATGAACACAGCTAACTTACTAGGCTCATGTGATTCAGTGTGGTCCAGTAGAAGTCAACGTTAGCTATTGTTTCTACATGTAACGTGATATTGCTTCGTGCACGGTATTGGCATGAGCTCATTGTCTGTGCGCATAAATGTACTGAACAGCTCAACCTACATTGAGGTCAATTCATTTTTGAATTGCTAAAGATGTTAACTTCCGCAGCTCTGCACGCTCTGTCAGTGACTGAATGACACGTATGAGCTGGGCAGCTCACTTCCGTGTGTGACTGCGCAGGACTGCCCCCTTCCACTATCATGTGTGAAATTGCAACAATGCTCTGTTTTTAAGTCAGAATAATAAGGATACACACGGTTCCTTCAGGGAATTATTATACGTTGCAATTTTAGGACTCTCACTTGTCTGGTATTTAGATTGAAAGCGTTGTTCTGTCATAGAGAGTATGCTCAAACCACCATGTTTTTTTTTCTTCCACAGGTGAAGGGTGATGAGGAGGAGGATGGGACACTTGAACTTCAACAGACAACAATTCAGGGCCAAAGGTATGAGATCGGACTCTCACATTGTTATCCAGCAATCAAAGACTCACAACACATGCCTTCCTGTGCAAATATCAGTCCAGTGACTTTTAATATTAAAACAAATGAGTTTGGTTATAAAACGATACTTAGCAACTCGTTAAATTACATCATTTTGGCAGCATTTTACAATGTTAAGTAATAAAACCAGTCTGTATCCTAAAATAAATCCTAGAATCCAAAATTGAAGTTTGCATTTTGTAGTTCCTGAGAAGCTGATATTTTACTGCGTTATGCAAATGTCTCTTACCCGTGCTCCTCTCCGTCTCCTCTGATCCCATTCAGTGGTGTATTTTACAAAGTGCAGCTGCCCTCCAGTCTGGCAGCGGGTGCTCAGCTGAAAGCGAAGGTGGAGATGACACTAAGCCACGTCCTGAGGCCCTTCCCCACACACATCACACAGGCCGAGCGCCAGCTGGTGGTCTTTCAGGGGAACCACTACCTGTACTCCCCGTATCCCACCCGCAGCCAGACGACGCGTGTCCGCCTGGCCTCCAAGACGGTGGAGACCTACACCAAGCTGGGCAACCCCAGCAAGAACGACGAGATCATCGAGTACGGACCTTTCCGTGACGTGGCGCCGTTCAGCGAGGTACAGCTTTTGACCACATCGGACGAGCTTTGAGCGAAGCTGCAAAAAAAAAAGAAGTTTCTGAAACGTTCTGTGTTGTGTCTCTTCTCTCTCTTGTCCAGGATACAATGAAGATCCATTACGAAAACAACTCGCCCTTCCTCACCATCAGTAGCATCACTCGGACCATTGAAGTCTCTCACTGGGGTAACATTGCCGTGGAAGAGACTATCGACTTGAGGCACACGGGAGCCATCCTGAAGGGGCCCTTTTCACGCTACGATTATCAGCGTCAGTCAGACAGCGGCATCTCATCTGTCAAGTCCTTCAAGGTGTTGTATTAAACATAAACCACTGTTGTTGTTTTTACTGTTGCGGTGATGATGATGACGACGACTATTTTCTTTCTCCCCAACAGACTATCCTCCCTGCCTCCGCTCAGGATGTCTACTACAGAGATGAGATTGGCAACATCTCCACCTCCCATCTGCAGGTTCTGGAGGATTCAGTGGAGGTGGAGGTCAGGCCTCGCTTCCCCTTGTTCGGAGGCTGGAAGACCCACTACATGATCGGCTACAATCTGCCCAGCTATGAGTACCTCTACACCCTGGGTGAGTTGACTTCTGACAGCCTAACTAACCCAAACATAGGAGAACACTTTGATTCCTCCCCATTGCCACACAGCCGTTATGTGTGCCGTTATCCTGATTCAAACCAAGGCTGTTGTTTATCTTCTAGGTGACCAGTATGCACTGAAGATGAGACTAGTTGACCATGTGTACGATGACCAGGTGATTGACTCTCTCACTGTGAAAATCATCCTGCCAGAGGGAGCCAGGTCAGTGATTGCAAGCAAATCTTCATTATGTCTGGTTTAGGAGAGACTTCTGCAGTATTCGATGCAGAGTTCTCATGTTTTCCCTGTAATGTCCTCTCAGAAACATCCAGGTGGATACACCTTACAAGATTGATCGCATGCCAAACCAGCTGCACTATACATATCTGGACACGTTTGGCCGACCAGTGCTGATCGCCACAAAGAACAACCTGGTGGAGCATCACATTCAGGATGTTGTGGTAAGACGAGATTGGAATTCAGACTTTCTAGAGATGACATGCATATTTTATTTACCTGCATATTTGTAGGAGATTGCTTGGACGAATATAACATGTAGCTAATAGCTTTTACAGTGTTATTAGCCACATTAACCAGATAAGCTGCAGAGCTGGCAGTAGTTTAAAGCCTCTAAGAACAGCAAAATGAATGTTTTTCTGCCTGGCTATACATGTGTTCTTCACAGTACTGTATTTTCACAGCGACAACATTCAAAACAAGGTGTTCAGTTCACAATATGTCAGAGAGAAAAGTATGCAATGCCTCATCTTTGAGAAGCTTTAGTCAGTCGAGTTTTTGGATTTTTATTTAAGTAATTATCAGCGTAGTAATGTGATAAAATATTGTTTCAGCACTAGATAATTAGGTTATTAAGCTCTCTTCTTACAGGGCGCCCCCATTGACTTTTGTTGCATGTTGCTCCTCATCTCCTCACATCTCTCTACTGTAGCTATCTAATAAAAGCAATAAATACCCCAAAAAAGAAAACCTTCATGATATGAGCTGTAAAATTGTCTACAAATCAGAGTTAATAAACCTCTTTTGTGATTTCCAGGTTCATTATAACTTCAACAGGATCCTGATGCTGCAGGAGCCTCTCTTGGTTGTAGCAGCGTTCTACATCCTCTTCTTCACCGTCATCATCTATGTCCGCCTGGACTTTGCCATCACAAAGGTATGACCGGTTTCTTTAAAGGGAGCCTGCTTTCTGCTGGCATGTTTCCCCTTACTTTGGCAGATATTCTATCTTCATTCGGTTCTCGTCACTTAACGGTTTTAAATCTCTGTTAATGTCTTTCTTCTTTGTTCAGGACCCTGCAGCTGAGGTGCGCATGAAGGTGGCCTCCATCACCGAGCAAGTGCTGACTCTGGTCAACAAGCGTCTGGGTCTGTACCGACACATGGACGAGGTGGTCAATCGCTACAAGCAGTCCCGCGACACCGGGGCGCTCAACAGCGGTCGGAAGACCCTGGAGGCCGACCACCGCACCCTCACCAACGAAATCAGCTCGCTGCAGGCGCGCCTCAAAGCCGAGGGCTCCGACTTGGCCGATAAGGCGAGTGAAACTTTATTTGAGAGCATGGACTGAAATGGTCGTAAGTGAAACGATCTAAAAGTACAATGACGTTAACCATCTCTCTCTCTCTCTCTCTCTCTCTCTGTGCTCTCAGGTCGGGGAGGTGCAGAAGCTGGACGGCCAGGTGAAAGAGCTGGTCTGTCGCTCCTGCCAGGAGGCGGAGCGGTTGGTGGCGGGAAAGGTGAAGAAGGAAGCTTACATCGAGAGCGAGAAGACTCTGACCGCCAAGAGACAGGAGCTGGTCGGCCGCATCGACAGTCTGCTGGATGCCCTCTAAACTGCTCTGGCCACACTAGCACACACACACAGACACACGCCACCCCTGCTACAATATACGACCGACTATTTGTACGAATGAGAGTTAAAAGGAAATGTGACACAAATGCATACACATTTTTTTTTTTTTTTTTTAACATGTTTGAACCCAGACATGGACAATTGACATCTCATCTCTGGTAGTGATGGGTTTATCCAAACATGTGTGCCTTGTGATAAACTTGAGGTCACTGCAGCTACGACACAACTTCGGGCTTTTTTTTTTTTTTGTCTGTCTGTTTTTGAGTTTGTTGAGCTACAATTAAAATGTGTCACACTGCTCAAACTTGACACCTGATTTTGATGTTCAAATTTTGACTTTTTTTTTTTCCTCCCCTCTTCAGTATGTATGGTTATGGGACTTTTATTTTGGAAACTAATCGGAGATGGGCCCACGTGTTTTCGTTCTCATGTCTTTACTCACATTATGCAGCATTCTAAGATTGAATCATCTCTAGCGCTCAAGTATTAAGGTGATCTTTATCCAATCATGTCTCTTTTGCACTTACATCTTTTTTTTTTTTTCTACTCGCCCATTACTGACTGTTTATATTTGGACAAATTTGAAGCTCTGATTCTGACTCATCGTCTCAAATGTTTGTTTTTCATGTTCCTCAGTCATATTTTCTACATTTTGTATGATTTCTTTTTGTTTTGTAAGTGGTGGTGTTTCAAACATGAGATTAGTAAAAACATGAGATTAGGTTGTATGCGAGAAAAGACATGGGAGGGGAGGGGAGGGGGGGGGGCACAGAGGTTTGCGAAATGGGCAATGTTATGGAAAGCTGTCAAATTTGAAATAAAGTTTTGAGAAACTCATCATTTAGAACGTTTTATTTGTTTAGATCAAACAGCTGGTGTATAAAGATGGACATTGGTGTTTTACTTTACAGCTGGTGTATTGGTTAATTTGGGGAAGCAGTACCCTTGGATAATCAAAAGAGGGCGCACCTGTATCAAGAACCACCGCTTAACCACATTGGAGACTTTCTTCTGTTCAACAACTACACTGCATTTTAGACCCTGACATTTAATACTCTGCAGATAAAATGTCATCCTAAAATAAAAGTCTGCGATCTATACACTATGACTGGTGCCCTCTTTTAAAACTGGCACCTCAGAGGGGATTTCCAGCACATTGTTGCATTCCTTGTTTCAGTGAAACCCCACCTATCACCCTTTCCAGCCAGCAGAGCAGCCGACCTGCCTCTATGAAATTCGGAGCCCAGGACAAACAAGGGTCAGTGTGAGGTCACTGCTTTCCCTCTGAGGTCACCAGGGGTCCTGGCAGGTCACTTCCTGCTCCATAATAACCTCACAATGATAATGTTAACATATTGTATGTGCCATACAATAATCATTCTGAAAATACACAGCAGGGGGAAAGCAAAGACAATGTCTTTTAGCACTGATGCTCGCTTGCTGGTGAAAGGCCACACAATAGCAATTTTGTTTGCGTGATTGTACACGAGTGGAGCTTTGGAGCGGTGAGATTTCGGAGAGCCGCCGAGTCTCATTCTCACAGCCGGCAGGACTGCTGCTGCTGCTGCTCGCACACGTCCACCTCAACACCAGTGACCGTGTGGAACAACACGCTGAGCTCACGTCTGCTCTGTAACGATGCTATCAGGTCACTCCGTGAGCGTCGGACTGAAGGGATTTCTTTGGGGACTCAAAATTCAATTATGATTTGAGAGGTTTTATAGAATTAATTACTGGCCTTGAAAATATCATTTTTGTTAAATAAAAGAACCTGAGTTCATTAGTATATTTAAGGGGTCTGGCCTGCTCTCCATCCATCAACACTATGATAGAGATAATACCACTGCAGTTTGAAAATTAGTCTGTTTGTTTTGAAACGATTGTAGGCTACAACATACGTAACGTCTACCAATATGTAATCTGAAGCAATATGTACATTTTAGAAAAGGTTCGGAGGAAAGAAAGTCAGCATTGACTTTGTTTGCAATCAAGTTCCATGCGATTTCATTGTCTACACTTGTCATTTCTCTAATGTAGGCTAACACCTCTACCAGCAGCAACCCCCTGATTTTAATTCAGCAAATCTTATTTATAATTTGACATATCAGTATGTTAAGTTATTGTGTTCCTGGAAATACAACTTGCACAGTTTTGCAAAGAGGTTCAATTCTTCACTGTTTCTGTAGTTACTGCTGTCTGTCTTTTTAAGGCAGTATTATTTCAATTATTTAAAGTAATTGTATTTGTGTGAAATTCTTTGGGTTTGGACAAAAAAACAACACATCTAACAAAATAAGTTATTGTTGTTTCTTCAGCTCTTCCGTCCAGTTGAGTTGTTTTGATAAATTGATCTTAAAGCCACTAAAAAATATATAAAATATGTGATTTAAAGGAAGCTTACAACATTAAATCACACAAATTCCACTAAAGCAAAGGACTATTATGCTAAGATCAGCTAGTTAGCTTTTAGCAGGACTGGTTTATCTGGTACTTTGCTTCTCCATCAGGATTAGATTTTGTTTTTGTTTTGTCTTATTATATAATTTCTTTTTTGGAGTATTTAATACAGGAAAGAAGAAAACGTGACTAAATTAGCGTTCGGGTATCTCAGTCACTCTGTTTTCTAGTTCTTTAAAAATCGACATGCTGTTTTCGTGGTATTTTTGTCTTTTGAAAAATGACACTATGCAGAATAGTAGGCTGTTGCCTCTCAGACTGGCCATTCTCAGAGCATACGTGCTAAATCATGTGATCATCTGTTAGTTAGAGTAAGTCTCTTCATAAATGCCTCTTATTCTTCAATGTGTCTTTGATTGTGATGTTAGAATGAAGCTGTTAGCAAGTATCCCACTGCTGGACTGTTACCTGCCTCATGACGGGCATCACTGAATCAGGCTCATGTTCTGTTGATGCATTGGCTTCCCTGTTTGACTTACGTTATATCATTGACAGCGCATTGTCTTGTGTGGTATTGGTGTTTGGCTGATTGGCCTTTCAGTCTTTTCAGTTCCAGCTCTGTCCTCTGGCCCAGGATGTGATTACCCGTCGCAGAAGAACTGCGGTTTATCTGTTGGCGTAAGCCGAGCAGAATACTGTTTAAACCGGAATTCATGTGCAGCACTGTATCCTGATGTGGCAAACCGTGTGTGTGAGTGTGTGTGTGTGTGTGTGAGGTGGATGAGGGGGTTTGTGCAGGGTGGTGGACGGGTTGGGCCATGTGGTTGAGCTGTCATGGTCCCCCCCCACCCCTCAAGCATGGAGTTGATTATTATCTTCCTTTCCTGAGGTATAGTAAAGATGCAGAGTGTGTTCTTGCTTTATCTGCCAGAAAAATAATGAATATGCAAAAAGAATGTGGAGTCAAACTACGTATCAGTTGAAGGGGTAATCCACAAACCCCAGGCCTTGTGACGTGGTGGTGATTGATTACATTGAGGGCTCACCTGCAGTACTCTCCCTCTTAATCTTTCTTGCTCTGAAATACACACACACACACACACACACACACACACACACACACACACACACATACACAAAGAGAGAGGCAGAAGTCACCAGTCAGGGAACAATATCCTGCTCAGAAGACCCTTCACAGCACACTCTCATAAATCACTGAGACAGAGCCACCACCCTCACTGTCAGTGTGTTATTATGCACACACACACACCCACTGAGGTCCACGTTCCTCACGATATACATTCATTCAATTTCAGTCAATCCTGCTACCCAGCCATAAAAGGATGTCATCGAAAAGAAGAAATATGACTCGAATCTAAAGTCAAAACTTGCCCTCAAACACGCCTCACCTGCGCTGATTCCCTCTGGCTCTGCTTAAAACACACATCTTCACAACAGCAGCTCTGTGTCCCGCTCTGCCCCTTGGCCCTCTGCACCGGCCATTCCTCAGTGACAGGGTGCCGGGATGAGGGGATGAGAGGCTCTGAAGGGCGAGGTGAGGGATGGATGAAAGCCCCGCGGCTAAGGTCCCGGGGCCCTGCGTCCCGTGCAGGTGGCAGGTGTGATCTGGCCGGGTGCAGAAGCGTGAGGGCAAGGAAGAGAGGGACAATGAAGGCGTCTGTGGCCCTCGTCGCAGCTGCAGCGGACGGAGGGGGGGGAGCGGGGATGACAGATCAGACAGTCAGACGGACAGAAAGATGGAGGAAGGGAAGGACAGCGTAGGACGCGCAAAGATGGAGATGGGACTTCAAACGGAGGATTGGGCCCTGGGTGCAGAGAGATGCATTCTTGTCTGGCATGGAGGAGGTGGGGATGGAGGCAGAGCGGGGAAGATGGACGGCTCAGAAAAGGGCGAGCATCAAAGTCCACAGTCGTCCTCCTCTCGTGCAGATGTTTACATCGCGCACACTTTTGCTCAAAGCCCCCGTGCTCTGCCTATATCTGTGTGCATATTGATGTCAACCTCCCTCTCTGTATGGATTTGTATCGATGAGACAGTAATCCTCTTCCCTTGCCGCCCTTGTGTGCAACTGTCCACAGCTCCCACTAAGACCCACTGATCTCTGCCACATGGCGCTCCATCAAAGCACCGATGGTCATGCCTATCAGGGCAAGTTTTGCCAAAAAAATGCACCCGCATGGCTCATACATGTCCCTCCGTGCAGGGGATGAGTGGCAAATGAAGGTTTTTTTTAGACTTTGTATCGTCTTGGATCACATGAAGGCGAGTGAAACAAAGCTGCTCTCTGTTTTAAAAAAAGCACTCTTGTCTGAGCGTGTGCACGGACACTCGCACACGTTTCCTACTTTCTCTATCGGAGCTGATTAGAGTGACAGGGGCACTTCCCATTGGCTGTGAGAGTGGCCCTCTCCTTCCCAGGGCAGCCAATTTCCCCTACTCCAGAGCTGATAGGAAACTTTGATTGTCCACTGAGCTCAGGAGAGACAAAGAGATTTTTCCTCTTGCAATCCACATATCGCTCCATCACATCTCTACCTACAATCTCCCCACTTGCTCTCTCCTCCACCATCTCTCCCTCTTGAATGTTTCTTGCCTTAGTTCCATGATCACCACTGTTGTGGGCTGCTGAATGCGAGTCCATTAAACTGGCACCGACTGCTTTGATGGGCAGGAAGTTTCACTTCATACGGTGACATCTGCATCCTGTGACACAATCCTACCCTGCGTAGACGATCGGCTGTCCTGGCTCACCACTGTCCTCTAATAGCATTCCTATTATTTTATTCTGTGAGCAAATAAAGATGCTGCTGATCTATTTGCATACTGGTATGTACTCATGTTGGGTGTGAAGAGGATCAAGAAAGAGAGGGCGGGGGACAAAATAAGCAAGGCGTCTAAACATGTGGAGAGAGCCAACAGGAAACGGTTCTCCCTCTCTTTCTCTCTCTCCACCCCGGTGCTGGCCCTCCCTGAGAACACACTTCCTGTCAGAGCTCCTCTGACTTCCTGTCCAGCCACCAGGAATCCCAGCTGGAACATTCCAGCTGTGCAATAGTCTCCCTCCCTCTCCGGGCTGCTTGATTATTACAATGTCTTTCTTGCTCAATCCCTCAGAGTCACTCGTGCAAATATACAGTGAGCAGCGGCGCGCACGCGCGCACACACACACACACACACACACACACACACACACACAGAGAGGATTCAGAGGCTCTTGTAGCGCTACTGCATCCCCTCGTCGCCAGGGGTCGCTACATAACAGCACATTCTCTCCTGCGTGACTTCACTGCGTCTCTCTCCTGCAGTGTGCACGTCTCCGCCTCAGTGCTGGGGGAGACTGGGCTCTTCTATCTCCTCAGAAAGGCTCTGATTTATATTACTAGTTTTTGTGTGTGTGTGTGTGTGTGTGTGTGTGTGTGTGTGTGTGTGTGTGTGTGTGTGTGTGTGTGTGTTTTTAGCGCATAAAAATGCGCAGTGCCATTAGTCTAATGGCATTACATGAAATGACGCATGCATGTTTATAAATGTGCCTTCACGTGGGGATGGGGTGGAAAAAAAAAAAAGCAGGTTTGGTGACTTTGTGTATGACCTTTTGGGAGAGAGAGCTAATCCCGAGCTATAATAGACTCCGGGACCGATATGGAAAACTGCTGCACCGTTATCTCGGTTGTCTAGGAGACCATCAGAGCACCGGGGCCGGTGGAGATGCCACGGTATTAAAAGGGGAGTGTGTGTGTGTGTGTGTGTGTGCTGGAAAATGTTTTCTTTTTTTTCGTCATAAGTGTCACTCATAAATACTGCATTATAGACGCACGGATGATTTTTTTTTTTGCCACATGTGGCCAGCAGCATTATTATTGTTCGCATGTTGAAATTATAAATGAAATGTGAACACATATAGGAAAAGGTCAGTCGTGGAAAAAGTGTCTCGTTATTCGCTAAATTAAACTGCTCTCGCCTGACATTATAAAATGTAGCCCGGTGGGTCTTCTGTTTTCCAAATTATGGCAAACAAAGACTAACCAAACGCCACGGCAGTTTATTTAACCGATAACACGGGCCTAATGTGAGGCCCGTTTGCTCTGGAGACAAGTAGGCCCACTGACCAGACCAAACGAAATCAGAGAAAACCAACGGTGCATGTTAAGCGGCTTAGCTTGTTGTGAAACTGAATATAATGCTATCACGTTGCGATGTGTTTATTAGGAGGGAATCATTTCTCACAAGTATAATCATAGTTGGAAATTGAGCTCATCGCATTATCTGCATTGTATGCTGTTATCTAGGGACAGCCTAAAAATATCAAAATATTTAGCCTACATCTGAATCCACTGTGAGTTTTCTAAGATGGTAAATGTGTGACAAAATAGTCTTATTTTGTAAAAACTGATGAGCTGTAAATAGCTGAATTTCCAAAAGGTGGACTAAAATAAAAAAAATAAAAAAATAAAAGCTCCACATCCTCGAGCAGTAATGGGACTAATCAGACAGATAGGCATCATATCACAGTGATGTATGTTTAATACATGCTCGCATTGATATGTAAAGTGCCGTGTGTGTACCAATGGTCTCGCCAATAAACTCCCTCTAAAGCTATACAGAGCCTATATTGGCTGTACCGCTGCTGCGCGTAAATATGTCTCGCCTATCTGTCTCTATCAACCTGCGGGACCCCCCCCCCCCCCCCCACACACACACACACACACGCACACACACACTCTCTCTCTCGCTCTCTTTCACACACACACGCACGCACACAAATGATGCATTAGATGCATTGAATGTATTTGTTGTGCAAGTTTGAAAAGGCGGCGATAATCTGGGAGTGAGAGATAAGGAACACCAATTTATTCAGCAGCACTTTGGACCCCGCTTCCAGCCTCGGTCGGTGCTGACACCCCCAGCAGTTTGCTGATAACGATTAGGCCATTTATTATCTTCACAGAGAACAAAGATTGCGTGGTGCCGATGAAATATTACCCCTGGTAATAATCAGAAGGAGAAGGGCCCTGGCATCTAATGCAGTGTGCATATAATATCGTCCCTGACGAAAAACGCACGCACACGCACGCACACACACACACACGCACACAGGCGGTGTCTCGTGCAGAACATGCAGAAAATTGATTAACAATACAAGTGCAAGTACACACAAATATAACATTAGGCTATAATGTTGTGAAGTCGATTATTGATACAGATAATCGGTCTATTTTGAACGTGTAATAATAATAACAACAACAATAATAATAAGCCCAAATTTGGTGGTTATCATTTCAGGAGGGAATTCTTTTCTGACAGCGCTTAAAAAAATAGTTTATTTAACACTTGTATAAACTTTTAGTTCTCTATTTGACCATCTGCTTTAAACCTGACTGATAGCTCTTCATGGTGAATTGTTGTCTGAAAGATTCTATTGTAACAATTCTCAACTAATTCAATTCGAATTAGGCTAACTACAAACACTAAAAGGCATAATGTTGACTCAATTATATTGTTTGTATCGCCTAATTATATTACTATTGAATATAGACTATAGTCTACATGTTACAACAACACAATGTAGCTCATAAATATACCAAATAATCAAAAGTCAAACTAATAATGTTGTTTTTCAATATATATTTCTATCACAGTACAGATAATAACAATATACAGACACACTTTAAAAAGAGAGATTTTCATCTAAAGCCTCATAGGTTTTATGAGTCAAACATTTTGAGAAACCATGACGATCTTTATTATTGAACAAAGTTATATTTCTGTGGACGTCCATTGTGCCAAAACTGGATATTTGGAGTTCTCGTATCTTTGCTCTGGTGATTTTAAACATAGAAACAAATGTTATTTATTCAGTCAGACTTCACATTTCTTTTTCTTTTTTTTTTGTCTTTTCTTTTTGTGTGCGTGTGCACTCTTGGGAGCACGAGCCCCGAGTTGCAGAGGTCCTCGCGCCCCTTGCACCTGCCTGGCTCCAGCGCCGCGCACGAGCCCAGGTCGCGTGCAGGAGATTTCAGAGGCTTTGCATGTTTTACAAAGTTGTTGTTACTGTGTGGGATTTATAGCACAAAAAAAAAGAAAGGGGGGGGGGGGGGGTATCTTTCTTCTTTAACACATTTAACGGGGCGGGGGGGTCATGAAGCAGAATCTCAGTAAGTCAGACCAGCGAGGCTGTCAGTTTTAGTGACAACAAACATAAGAGTGACATATTAACAACATGTAGCCTTGCCTTATATTTTTACTGACGTACACGTGAACTACTGGACATTTAACAGCGCACATTTCGCATTCACGCGCAGTTGACCAAATTCACAGAAAACCTTTTTTTCTATTGGCTACAAGCTGCGAGAGTTGGTCGTTAACAACTTACTTCCTAACTCACAGAGATTGAGCACGTGTATCGTGTTGCACCTGGCTGGCACAGATGGGGGCCAGGGACATCCATTGGCCCTTGAAAGACCAAGGGAGTCCTCACCCAAATGCATTTATTCAGTTTAGAAGTGAAATAGCCTACTGTTCTTACGTCCCCACTTATATATCAGACCTGGGGTCCTTGAGATAAAACGATAAAATGCTGGGATCCCGAAAAAGGGGCAAGTTCAACGCTATTGATCGCCTCTTGGGAACAGGTATTGCTGCCAGTTTCTGTATTTAACCGGGACCCGGAAGACGGGGCTGCTGGCTGACGTGCCATTACGTTGCTGTTGCTCATACGGCCGCTGAAGTTTTTTGCTCATATTCAGAAAGGTTTGGATACAGCGAGAGAGGAGGGAGGGACTGAGCGCAGACACACACACACACACACACACACACACACACACACACCGCTCTCTGCCGGGTTGATGAGACAGCGAGCAGCGGCTCCAGGCCACCGGTTGTTCCATGTTGTCTCGACAGCGTCTTTAAAAAAGCAGGGTTCGCCCGGACAACCTTTCCTGGTCGGTCGGTTATTTTGCACATGTTATGTTGGAGTGAATCGGATAGACCCACTTTCTCTGGTTTGACTCCGAAAGCGCAGCCACTCTGCTCCCAGAAGACTGAATCGGTAAGTAAATTGCAAATATTTTTTTTTAATCTGGCATTTTTATTTCCTCTTTTAGGAAATGTTATTTCCATTTATATATTAAAATAGGCATATGCGTACGCAAATATATGGCTATAGAGGCTCGAAAAATTGGTAGAAATAAATGAATAAAAAAAACATCTCGTCGATCTTTATTAACATTATTGTAGCAAAAAAACAAACAGCTTATTTTTCTGCAGCATTGCTTGAGATGTAGCTTTAATGACTTTAGGGATGATTCTACTTTCACGCTTTGTGCAAAGGCCCTAATTCCAGTTTATATTTACCTTCACATTCAGCCTTAGTTTGTCACGGCTTTTAGCCGGTAAACCTCCATAACGTCTGAGAAGAAAGCAGCACAATATTGGATTAAACGCGTAAAGAATATAGACGTATGTATTACTACTTTTGTTATATTCACTAGTCTGCTTTCTTCCTCTTTTTTAGACAAGTAGCTCTATTATTTGTCTAAATGAGTGGACAATAAAAAAGAAAAGCAATGAGCCCAAACTGATAATTAATGCACCTATACCAATAATAATATTCCACCTAGCAGGTCGCGTAAATACTATCAATAATTCATTCTATTGTCGCCCACTTTATGTTGCCGTGGGCAAGGTGTTCTATTCCTGCAGGCAAAAAAAAAAAAAAAAACTCGATCACGAAATGGATTAGTGCATCATCAGCATGATGTTAGTGACCACAAAGGTATTCAATTGTCACGCTTTAAAATGCGTAATGACTGGAGCACTCATCTCTCATCAGCAGAGAGAGCAATCACATCCCTACAATGGTGGAGCAGAGACAGGGGCGGGCTGGGGTCTCCACAGGCATGCAGGAGCTGCACAATACATGGCACCTTTTACACCAACCAACCTCTCTCTCTCTCCACCCCCCTCCCCTCTCTCTCTCCCTCTTACCTGTGCTGTTGTGTGCATGATGCTTAATGGGCTTTTTGTGCATGAAAAAGAAAAAGAAAAGTTACTGTCTGAAGCTCTTTTATTGAGAACAGACTGTGTCGATTTGTAAGAAAGAAACCTCTTGTTATTTCTGAATGAATGAGTGACTGAATGAATGTTCATGATTATAGCACTGGTGTTGAGGAGCTGCATCTCTGACTCTTATTTTTATCAAACAGTTTCTACAAAACATCCCAGTAATGAGCTGTGGAGAACTTTTCCCAGAAAGAATTAAAGCTCCAGTAAGGGATGTCATTGACAAACCTAAGATTCATCTTCTGCTCCATAATCCCTTTTGTTACATGAGCAGTCTGTGTGTCGTGTCCTGCCCTATTCTGAAATGTTATTATTCTCTGCTCAAACTGCTTAAATGGGAGTGAGTGTGGCTCTCTTAGCAGCGTCCAGGCCCCTCTCCCAGCAGTTATATGGCCCTGTGTCCTGGTGCTTGTGTCCATAAAGCCCCCTAGTGCCCCAGCTCGATCTAATTAGCCGTGAGTAAAGGGGACAATAATGCTTCAGCTGGTTTGTGTCATTCTCTTCTCCCTGGCTCTGCTTATCTTCACAAGCACCACTGTGGCTCTTCACACTCCTCCCCCCTCCCCCCCACCCAAACACACACACATTCGCACAGTCACACACCTCCGCTCTGGATAATGATGGATGACCGTGCCCAATGGGAACAAACAGGTAGATAAAGCCAATCCCATTTAATAACAGCATGGATCGGAATGATAATCTTGTTGTTCATTAGCCGCTGTGGCTGCACAGCGACACAGTTGTTGCACCACACAGTTCTCACCCAGGAGGTGTTGTGGGAGGGATAGTGTTCTCCGGTCTAGGATAGCATCCCTGATGGGTGAAACAATACTGCTGTGTCCTTGAGAACGACAGAGGGAAAGCAAGAGCACCCCCCCACACACACACGCACACACACACCCTCTCACTAACCCTTCGTCACCCTCTCCCATCTTTTGTTCCAGCACAGATACAAATGGGATTAATGAAGGTATAAATTACAGAGGGCTAAATCCTGCTGAGTAATCCATTTGGCAAACATGAAAACAACAATGGGCATGCTGCAGCAGCTAGAGCCTTATAGCCGGACCAAGAATCCAGAAGCACAGTCTGACCACTGCAGGCTATAGTGACATGTTACAGTGCTCAGGGAAAAAAAGTGCTTTCACTATACTATAGCCTCAAGAACAAGAGCATCGCTGGTCATCCATTCATGCTTGAACAGAGGGAGTCGTTGTTGCTTCGGGTTCAAGCAGTGTGACAGCAATTATTCAATAGCAGCATAAAATAGCTTCTCTATTAGACACACACATTGTGTATATTTGATGATTGATCTTGTGTTGTGTGTATTATAGTACAATATCTATAAGCCGACTATGAATAACCATACAAAAGGTAAGTTCTCACTCCACCTGCCCACTTTTCACTGGAATGTCAGTTATTCAGGTAGCAGGCCCTCTGCTGCCCAACATGCACTAATTTGTTGATTTTAGGAGTTGACAAGCTCAAAGGGCTGAGCTCGTCAACTCACTGCCCCTGGCAACATGCCACTGATTTAACGACTGACGACTGACACACACGCACGCACACACACGCACACACACACACACACAGCAGGTATAGCAGCAGATCAGAGCATGATTGTAACCCTAATGACCTGCATCGTGGATACCGTGTCATCGGGGTTATGAGGGGTCTTTTACTCGGAGAATTTGTCCAGGTATCACAAGCTTCACGTGACTCTCCCGCAAACTCTGTGACGTCAGGGCCAGGCGTCAGCGTGGCGGCCAGTCTAGGCTCCGAGAACCCTCCAATTATTCCCTGTCAATCACACAAACACGCGCGCAGACGCAGACGCGCGCGCGCGCGCACACACACACACACACACACACACACACACACACACACACACACACACACACACACACACACACACACACACACACACACACACACACACACAGCAAGTAGGCCTATATCTTTATGGAAACAGGCATGGATCTGTGCGCACGTACTAATCATTTTACGCGCGCACCGTAATTCTAAAATTAGAATGGAATAGAATAACTTTGTGTTCGTAGTTTTATTTGGCCTATACAATCTTCACCATCATTTTCTCCCCTTAATTCAGACTGGCAGAAACTTGCTTGTGTATCTTAAAGGCAGCAAATAATAATAATAATGACGATACTGAAAATGAATGAATTAACACGCCTGTGTTTGCGGGTTTGATTTCGGTTTTGATTTGTATTGTTGAGTTCTGCATGACGGTGTCAAGAGACGCTGATGGTGACCAACTGGTTTTCGTAGGTGAGGCCTTACGCCCATCCCTGGTGCCATCAAGAGAAAAGAGGCGCCATTCGTATGCAAACTGCATCGTTTGATTGCTCTGTCCTCGAGACAAAAAACACTGTTTTCACAGGAGGAATGCCCTGCTACTAATTAAAGACAATTAGGCGCTCCCAACAATGGGGGCAATTTCGGGGTCATAAATCGACTGTGTTGCTTTTAGAGGTGCTGAAAACTCTGTTTATTTACATAACAGCAGCATGGAAAAACCAACTCCTACAATTATTGTCGGTGATGCGAGGCTCAATCAGCAACATTTTACAAGTGGGTGTGAAAAGTTAACGTCAGTCAAAAGTCTTCAAATATATTCAGATATTAATATATTTTATGAAGGCGATTTACATCCGATTACGCTTTCTGCACTATTATAATAGGCCTTGTAAGCCATATATTGTGCAGACTGAATTTCCCCTCATGTTAGATGTCTGTCTTTAGGCTTATAACTGGCGCTAAAAAAAAGCAGATTATCGGGGACCGATTGCTCATTCAGTGTGAGCTTCATGAGAGAGAAAGACCCCCGAGAAATTACACTGCTGATTGATAAGTCTTTTAGTTTTGTCGGAGCAGGGACATGGAAATTGAAAGGAGAGCAGAGCAGGGATGCAGCGAGCCAATTGTGGCAGGGCTGGTTGTGATTGGCTCAGACCGAAGCCCCGCCCCATGTGGCTTGATATGGGAATTTACTGGCGCCAGCCGCATCAGTCTGCGACACATCTCATTAATGAGCCCGAGCGCTGCATGGATCAAGAGGTTTACACAAGCTGTATTCGCAGTCAGCTGATCGGAATTGCAACAGGTATCTAAAGGAAACATTTGTGATTTTTTAAACTTTGTGCGGGGACGGGATGCAATGCTTCGACATTGAGACTGACGTTCTTTTTAGCCTTTAATCATTAGGAACCTAAAATGTGCAACGTTTATTTCACGTGTCAACTGCTATGATTCGATAAGAAACATGTATTTATAAAGGACGCCTCCTATTTGCATGGAAGGAGAGGTGGAGCGGCCACGGTGTTCATTGGCTAAATTAACATTTTGTTTTCGTCTCATTGCAGGTTAAACGGAGGAGAACGGAGACCGGGTTATTTAAGGATTCTATTTCTGAAGTAAATAAACACACAGCCGAGACTTTCACAGCTCAGGAACTATATTGTGAGGAGGATTTAACTTCCACTTGGAGGTAAACATAGCCTAAAAGTAGCCCGACGCACAGACCGACGCCTTCAAAGGAGAGGACCATGGAGGTCGCAGCGGCCGATCAGTCTCGGTGGATGGCGCATCATCACGCAGTGCTGAACGGCCAGCACCCGGACTCTCACCACCACAGTCTGAGCCACAACTACATGGAGCCCATGGCGCCTTTACTGCCCCAGGACGAAGTTGACATGTTTCTGAACCACTTGGACTCTCAAGGGAACCCCTACTACACCAACTCCCGGGCAAGGGTCACTTACAGCCAAGCACACGGTAAGATGCGCACAAGTTTACAATTAAGCTGACGAGTGTGATGAGAAAATAGGACTGGTTTGAAAAATGTACATGTTATTAATGCCTTATTTAAATGTTAGTATAATCCATCAAAGACTAAATAGAGCTTTATACATTATATGCTCATATGTGTGTGTGTGGCTCTGGAATATGTATATTAATTTAGTACGGAAACTTTAAATTGAACAATGCATGCAATGTGCAGTAATTTGCTTTAAAAAAAAAATCCATCTAGACTTCACGGGCCAATTCACCAACATAAAAGGAATTTCTAGCAAATGACAGCCAGAGGAAAGGGAAGTATGTCATTTAACCCCTCTCTGTTGGGGCAGGGGTTTCTGGAGGTAGAGAGAGAGAAAAAGAGAGAGAGGCACTTCCTGGATATAAAATAAAAACCGCAAATTTACTTATAACAATCTTTAGTCCGGGAGCTGCAGGCGATAAGATACAGTCCTGGCGAGAAGCTACTTGTATGTGTTGTCTGGTGTAAATAGGTATTTATCGATTCAATCTAAGATACGACGTGCAAGGCAACTGGAAACTAATTTTAATTGTGAGGGGGAAAAAAATCTAATTTCAAATTAACAAAAATATTTTTTTTATCTTCATCTGGATCTAAATGTCGGACTCAAGTAATTCTGTGTATTTAGCAGGTAAGATAAAGGTCTTTCTGTTTTGCAAACTAGTGACAAGAGTGTGTCAAAGAGGCGTTTTAAAAAAAAAAATCACATTAAATACTATATTTGGATTTCAGCTCGCCTCACTGGGAACCAGGTTTGTCGACCACACCTTATCCACAGCCCCGGTATTCCCTGGCTAGACCCCGGGAAAGCTGCCCTTTCCGCGGCCCACCACCACAACGCATGGGCGGTCAGCCACTTCAGCAAACCCGGCCTGCACCCCGCCAGCTCCGGCTACCCCTGCAGCAGCAGCACCGGCACGGCACCGGTCTCGTCGCTCACGGTGTCCCACTCCAACGCGCACCTCTACAGCTTCCCCCCTACCCCTCCGAAAGACGTGTCCCCGGACCCCGGCCCTACCTCTCCGACCTCCAGCTCGACCAGAATGGACGAGAAGGAGTCGATCAAGTACCAAGTGCAGCTGACGGACGGCATGAAGATGGAAAGCTGTAGTCCGCTCCGCAGCGGCCTGGCCTCGATGAACGGCCAGGGCCTTGCCACGCACCACCCGATCCCGACCTACCCTGCGTACCCTCTGCATACGCCCCACGAGTACAGCGGCAGTCTCTTCCACCCCGGCAGCCTGCTCGGCGGTTCCTCCTCCAGCTTTACGCCCAAATGCAAGAGCAAGGCTCGGTCGAGCTCAGGTGAGTCTCGTGCGTTTCTCCCTCGCGTCAGATGGCAGATCGAACTGATAAGGCCTAATTAAATGGTTATGGTGGATTCAGCCGAGCAGTGAAGCATTAGGCTACACACTATAGTTTACCCGATCAATCATCAGCAGATACGTGTTTGTCACCATGTAATAGGTATTCTGCTACTGTTGTACATTTCGTTTATATATACGTATGGGCCCCATATTGGAATATATGCGAGTGTTTAAAAAAAAAACTGTATTCATTTCATAATTATTATTGTTAATGCTGAAGCCACTTTAGACACCACTTGTTGATCCAGTGGGTCACTGACACAAAGAGAGATAATTTCCATATCGGACCCGTCTGTCCGTTTTAGAAACCGTCCTGGCAAGTCTTATCTTTTGTTCCATCGCACTCCTCGCCACTTACAAAGCCGCATCCACTTAAAAGGCGTCTCCTTAGTGGGGAATCAACCTCAAATGAAACTCATCAGATTAATCGGGGTCAACTATTTACCAGGCTACATGCTCAATATAGGGTCCTTGTGCGCATGATTAAAAGTTTCTGTGGGCAACTTCAAAGAAAGGAAAGTGGGATTACAGCTAATTAAATTAACCAATTATTCATATATATGTCTGACGTATAAAATAAAACGGAATGATTGTAGTTTCACCAGAGATTATACAATAACCCTTTCTTTATATGTATCGTTCACGAAGACTTTACATCGATTTAAATAGTTTTACGTTCATGTTCAGCAGTCGAATTGTCTTCTTCTTCGTGCCATAGACTTGTTTTCTTTTAAACGTGGCCTTTATTGCACTTAAAAAACGAAGGAGTCACGACGCCCTGGCTCCTGCCATATCCTGTATACCTCCAAGTGAACAAATCACGACCTCCACCCCCCGCCCACAGCTCTCATAGTCCTAACAAAGCACAGGCGACAGAGCCCTGCTGTTTGTGTTTTTAAGCATGGCCTTGGCCCAGAGCACCGACATGAAGTGGAGGCAACATGTCCACAGTAGACCTGTTTAGATAAAAGTGTAACTTAACAACACTTATATGCATAACTTCACAATTTGGAGAATATAGTGCATTGAGTATGCTGATTAAAATGTACATCATCAAAAAAAATATATATATATATATATAATTAATGCACCTGGTTCAATAGACTGCATGTGTTATTAATAGTAATATTAGATAGATAGAGGAATATTTAGACATTAGACATTAATGTGCAGACATTTTAAAAAACAAACTCAGTCTGGTAATGACTCTGTGATTTTCCTACATTGTTCCAGCTGTTGAAATAATGGACCAAAAAAATAATAATGGAGAAACATCATAGATTGTTTTAGGCTAACACGTCGCTCCAAATGTAGCTGTGTAATAATCGATATTGTCATCTCTTGCTTTTTAATACACCTGGGCGATGCTCGCCGGCTGATAATCTGAGTGAACGTGAGCTGTTGTAGCAAGAGAAACGTAACACTGTGACATTTAAAAGAAGCTGGCCAGACTGCGCCTGAATCGGCAACACAAACATTTCAGCTACGGCATTAAAAAGGCTCTTATCTATCAAAGTCGATGTCCATGTGCCAGTAATGGTGATGGATTGTTGCGCAAAATGCCACAATGACATTTCAGTAGTGTGGCTCTCTCTACACTACCTTTTCACACAGAGCTTCTCTTTTTTGCTTCTTATTTCAACACTAAACATTGCATAACACATAAATACATCAGTCATTGCTGATGCATATTTTAAGCGTTAATGAACCCGCTTTAATGTGGTTGCCTAACCTGCGAAACGCTTTAAGAGGAAGAGAAGGGAGGTACAAAACTAAAAGAAAGCGGCGAGATGCATTTCAAAAGGAACATAGCTTTTTGCTCAGGTCAGATTCCATTGTAGAGCGAGGGTGGGACTGTGGGTGTCGCTGGCATTATAACAGGAATAATGAGATGATGCTCTAGGGAGAGAGGGATACTTGAATTAAATGAATCGGTCGGTTTAGCAACAGGCTGTTTGAAGTCAGTCAAACCTGAAAGGGAGAGGAGAGCACGAGGGAATAACTAAAAAAACAGCTTTTTTATATAAAACCCAAGTATGCACAGGAGATCTAGTTCACATCCAGTCACTTTTTAAGAATAATAGAAACTTCATCAAAATGTTGGACTGAAAACAATTTCTATGTTATTAATTGCAGCCAACTGGTCCAAGTTTGCAACACTGCCCGCCACATCTAATACCATCACCACACACGTATGTTTCCTCTCATGGGTGCCCACTGAGCTCATGAATAACGTAGTCCTAATTTGATGGCGTTTCTCATTCTTCGTGTCGGACACCTCTGGACATGTTCTGGCGGTTTCTGGCCTCCCCACTCTGGATCGGTTTACATAGAGGTGTCTGTGTCCATGACAGCCGCGCACACTTGGTACACCTGCATATGGACATTGTCACCATCATGAGACAGATTTTGACTTCATATTACAGGGCCATCTAGGGTCCCACGGCACCATATTGTTGCCTGATTGGGTCTGGACAGCTGCTATGTGTTGCTTCTAATGGACAGTGAATTTTTTAATTATATAAAATTTCTTCTTTTCTCCTCCTTCTGAACTATATCCAGAGGGCCGTGAATGTGTAAACTGCGGTGCCACCTCCACCCCTCTGTGGCGAAGAGACGGCACCGGCCACTACCTGTGCAACGCCTGCGGACTGTACCACAAGATGAACGGCCAGAACCGACCACTCATCAAGCCCAAACGTAGACTGGTGAGTCCTATACTCCCCACGCCATCGCTTCACTCTGAGAGAGGGCACCCAAATATGAGGACAAAGCCGATGCCGGTAGCACAATTCCAGGAAAGTTATATTTTCCCTATGATCTTCCTGGAATTGTTTGTCCCTCTCGCCCCCCAATGATCCGCCTTCATGGCCTGTTACAATACTGCTACTATTGCATTGTTCCTGCTATCATTATTGCTGGTACTTCTGATACTGTTACTGATACCATTGCCCATGCTGCTTTAGTTAACACCAAGCTTGAGTAAATGAAAAGCAGCATGGACACATAACATTCTTGTAGTGGATGTACCACTGCACAGCCACTTCTGGCATTAACCCTACTGAAGCTGGACACATTTCTTTGCACCATAGTCAATTCATTTCGTGGCTTTCAATTCTCAATTTATAAACCCATGTATTTTAAATATCTTTTAAAACATTTACTCTCAAACAAGAGTGCACCATGGCTAAATATTTTAATAGGCTGTATTCTTATTTTACAGTAACTCCTGAATCCTTTATTGTTCAGCAGAATTTTCTTTTCTTTTATACTTAAGTGGTCGGTGCTTATTCAGTTGGTGTCTAAAAAATACAATAACAATACGTTTTTTACATTTTTAAACTGGCTCGTAGAAAAAAAGATACACATGCCATTTTTACATTTATAAGTATTGGTAAATAATATAAATTATCTGCAACATAGTCACAAATAATACTAAATCCCACTAATAATAATAATGGCTAAATTAGTAAAAATGAATTACTGGCTCTAAAATTGATATTTAAAATATAAATACAAACTTTACAGCTGGAACAACCTATAAACATTCATAAAAAGTGGTCTGGGCTAAGATTGCGTCTACGATAACGATCAGCAGATCATTTGACTCGCCAATAAATTGTCTACTTTTAAAACCTTATTATGGATCTAATATATATTTATATATTTCTTCGTGTTGTCCCCTTGACCAGCTCCATGTCGTTCCTGCTAATGTAAAAAAAGCCCATTACATTTTCCACTGGCTCGGCCCATATGGTTGTAGCTTTTGCATTTTCAGCTCAAGTGTTTTTCAGAGTTTGTGTTCAAAGGGGCATCCAGTTGTTTCCTATCCGGATATCTGTCCGGCCCAGATAAGGAAGTCAGGCTCCCGGCTGTTTCCGCCCTCAACCAGCGCGCTGCATTCTCTGTGGCCAGACTGACATATACTGTAAAGAGATTATCACAACACTGGAGGAGCCGCTTATGTGTGAAGAGACAGACCGTGAGGGGCGGGGATTGGAAAATAAATGGATTTATGTTCTTCCCTTGTTGATCATTCTCGATGCGCATGTGGAACGGTCTTAAAAGCGCAGCGGCTTTTTATTTAAAAAGATATAGGTTACATATTTTATTTCGCCTAAGAAAGACCAGGGGTTGTTGTTGCTGCTCTCCAGGTCAATAGCAACGAGTCCACCTGAAATTAATTAACAGGAAAAACCTGGATGCTGCCTGCAAAGCGAAGAGCCGGAGGCTGCTTGCATGTAAAGCTAATGTTTCTTATTATGTGTGAAGAATTGATCCGCAATGGACGCAGGAGCGCATTGCCAGGCAGGACACGGGTCTTATGCGACTTGTAGCCCAGTTTCCCTGGATCAGGATAGAGGGTTTACGCAAGTGCTTAATTTGAACCTGTTAATACCAGCATATTTATTTGTAATTTATTAGAAAATGATAATCAGCGGCAGGCGTGTACAGAATCAGGCATTCTGTTGGCCAACCAAAACTGTCCCCATGACTTATAGCGCAAATTAGAAAACGTGATCATGGTGTAGCGGTCTGCATACATGCAATTGATTCAACGGGAATTATGTGTTTTCGGTCTGCGTGTCGCTTCTTTTGATGCTATTTCTGCACATGGTTCTGCGGTCTCACGGAAACCCACAGTTTGATTTAAGAAAAAAACTTTCCGTCTCTTATTGATTTTGTGCTGAGGCAGAAAACACTAAATGCACTGCATGCGATTTCAGTGCAGTGGCTTTAATAACAATACATGTTAAATGATTCAACTTGTATGGGTGTCTAAAGAGCCGTGACATTTGGGCACCTACGTGTTGTTTGTGCTGCTCGGTGTCCGCGCTGACCTCCACGTGTGAATGGGTCAGTATTCACGATGTATATTTTTCTCTCTGCTTCCCTCAGTCCGCCGCTAGACGTGCAGGCACCTGCTGTGCAAACTGCCAGACCACCATCACCACCCTGTGGAGGCGCAACGGGAACGGCGACCCGGTGTGTAACGCCTGCGGCCTTTACTATAAACTGCACAATGTAAGTAGCCTTTAAAAAAAAAAAAACTTGCACTCAAGTGCAGGGTTTCGGGGGGGAGGAGGAGGAGGAAGAATAGGCCCGCTGGTCGTTAACTGGTCAAGTGGGCGGACAGCTCGTATCGATTTAGGAGCAGAGAAACTGTGAGAGTGTCGAGGCAAAGCCTGCTCACCCCGTGGAGCAGAACCCACCGGTTGTCTTTTTTTTTTTATTAATCCGTTGTTGTTTCAATGGGGGGCGTTACTCCCCGGAGAGGCTGCAGGGTGGGACTGTCATTCAGTGTAACGGCGTCGGTTACACTGATGAGGATTTGTCTGAGGCTGCTCCTTTCAGCTCCAGCCAGGCCCTCATCCCCATGTATTCATATTGACCAGGACTGTTCTGTTTGAAATTAGACAAAAGCCCCCAAGAAACGCCCCAGACTTGCAGCTATATATGCAAAACAGATGCTCATTATTAATAGCAGTTATTTAACACATGGTGTACTTCTTAGTATTGGGCTACTGTGAAACAAAGGCATGCAAATCCTAACAGGAAATGCAGTATGTGACATATTTTTCTGGTGACATTTTAAATTATGAGCCAGAGTTGGGCTGCAAAATAAACCTCCACCACTATAATGTATAGTATTCACACTGTCAGTGAGGCTTTTGTCTGGCGTGCCCTGAGCTAATGTGCGGTTCTCCACAGGTCAACAGACCCCTGACCATGAAGAAAGAAGGCATCCAGACACGCAACCGCAAGATGTCCAGCAAGTCCAAGCGGAACAAGCGAGCAGGGGACGGCTTTGACGAGCTATCGAAGTGCATGCAGGACAAGGTTTCCCACTTCGGCGGAGCACCCGGCCTCACCAGCCACATGACCCACATGGGTCACCTGCCCCCCTTCAGCCACACGGGACACATGCTGCCCACTCCCACGCCCATTCATCCTTCATTCGGTCACCCCCACCACTCCAATCGCTCGCCGGTCTGGGCTGAGCCCCTGAGTCACTGAGGCCCCTTCCAGGCCCCAAAACTCCTCCGCCTGTAGGAGCCACCACGCCGCCATTAACACTAAATGGCCTTCCACATCACGTCGTAAGCTGAGCAGACTACGTTGCATCGTGTACAGCGGTTGGAGGGGAGAGACTTTCAGTTGGACTTGATGACTGAATGTCGCGTCATTCCTGAGCTCACTGATGGGACGCTGCGAAGCAGGAATTTAGCGAACTCTGTGAAGAAGCTAATATGATGAGGGGTTTCTTGGTCCCTTGGTGACTGAAGCTTGCAGGAATGGAGTGAATGGAGACGCTTGTCATTCTATTTGCTTATTTTTACTAAGTCACTTTGGTACCCACCTCTCCATGACCCTGTAACAGGAGACTCACGAGAGGTCCTAAAAAGAAACGCTGTTTTCACCTCACGGCCTCATCTCATTATACACTGAGATACGTGCACCCTGTCCATCCCCAGGCTGTCGTCCATAACTGCCGTGAACAGACAAACCCTTCAGCGCTGGAGGTCCAGAGACTGGCTGACAGCGACAGCACCCGTGCACCTCTGTTACGGAACCAGTCAGACGCAGACTACAGTACCCACAAACCAGTGCTCCCCTCACATGCTGGATTGTACACCACCACATCGCTCACCACCTGTTTTTAATAATGGACTTTTATGGAAAAAATACACAGTAAATAGAGTGTTTATAAATGCTTGATTGCTATTATTGTTGTTATATTTGATGTTATAATTATTGCTACGATAATTTATTTTCCCTCTTTAAGCTTTCGTCAAAGACACATGGAAAACGATGATTTAAAAAGGTCCAGTGTGTCGGATTTCCGGGGATCATTTGGCCGAAATGGAATATCATATTCATAACTATGTTTTCATTAGTGTACAACTACCTGAAAGTAAGAATCGTTATTTTTTTCCTTGGCTTAGAATGAAGCATTTATATCTACATAGGGAGCAGGTCCTCTTCAAGGAGTCCGGCATGTTTCTACAGTAGCCCAGAACGGACAAACCGAACACTGGCTCTAGCATGAGCCTCTCATGTTTTTTTACCTAAAAGGTCACCGTAGCGTTCCGACACACTTGTAAAAGGAGGCGTGGGCGGAGGACGGGTATTCAGTTGGTTGCAGTCTGTGACCTCACCGCTAGATGCCACTTAATCCGACACACTGGTCCTTTAAATGTCATAGTTATTACGTAAAGAAAAACACTGACCTATCTTAGATGAAAAGTCCCTAAGCTGTACGTTTTTATCATTTTTTTCCATCTTACAAAAGTAAAGGAAATAAAGGAAAATAAAGTTTAATACTAAAGTAAGATCTGTCACTGCCTCGTAAGTTCAGTCTGTCTCCATCATTCTTCTACACACAAACATACAGGCATAAGACTAAACGCTGCTTTTAATGAAGAGTGCTTGATTATTAAAATCACAAGGGGATATCAGATGCATCAAGGGAAGCTCTGTGATCCCTTGAGCGTGGTAATGCTTTGGTCAGGCTCCTCCTCTATCTGTGATGGCGTGTTAAGAGAAGGCCTCTTTGTGGAGCTGAGGCCCCGGGCTGGACCATTGTACCCAGACAGCAGACTCCAGCGGAGTCACACACAGTCATACATATGCACACACCCACATGCTCATGCACACACACACACACACACACACACACACACACACACACACACTGGGGGAATAAAACAAACACAAACCCCAATTCACCAATTTTTAACCAATATATCCCATGCACGGTCTCTTTTTTGAAAAACATCTCTAACAGCCAATTTTTATTTTTGAATTTGTATGTGACAAACACTGAGTCATGAGTGCAGTCCTCGCCCTCGCTCCCTGTGTCTGCTGGAGTAGCCCTCTCTCTCTCTCTCTCTCTTGGCTGTGGTGATTGGAGTGAGAGGAAGGACAGCGGGTCTTTAGTGGGAGAGAGAGAGAGAGAGAGAGAGGAGGAAGGAAAGGCAATCAGGCGACCTGAGCAAACACGTGGGGGTCTGCTCAGACCCTTCTCACACAGATGTGCACGCAGCTGAGGCTGCCAGGAAGCAGGCTCTGTTACTCCCTCATCTCGTACTCTTTCGTTCTCCTTCCCTTTGTTTATCTTTTTTTTTTCTCTCTTTCTGATCTCCCATTTGTTCTGTTTGTCTTTCACTCTCCATTTTTCTCTCTCCACATTGCTCCATCTGTCTCGCCCTACCATTTGGACGATTACAGTAAAATAAAAAAAAGGGGCTGAAGAAACTTTGAACAGAGCCAGCCACTAATGAGTCTGCTCGATTAGGGCCAATTGGAGGTCATCATCACTGAGTTCGGCATACCCTCACACACCCACAACACAAACCATCCCATTAAAAAACGGTCCAAGCTAAAAGCGACAGCTACCCCTCCCTGAACTTTCCACCCTGCTCACATCTGCTGGACTGCTGTGGAGGTTCATCTGCTGGGGTTTCCCAGGGGTTGATCAAATTAGAAATAATATTTATCCAGGGACCTATATAGGTGCTGTTTTGTTATCCAGTGTAGCACTGCCTCGTCAGCTTATGCTACATCGTAGCACCCACAAAACTAACTGGCTGCACACACATGGAGACAGGACTGAGTGTCTGTTTTCAGAGAGAGGGGGTGGGATCCCCCCTGATCCACTTGCTGAACACCAGTGAAAATGTAACGCTTGACTGCCAATAAGCAGTCTAGCCATCTGTGTGCAGCACAGTGCTTGTGGGTGCTGGGCCGTGAGCTTCAGCGGGTTGCGTGCTGCTGCAGCCAGCAAGCCTGCTCGGCCCGGGCTTGGCCGGACTCCCGGAGCCTGAGAGGGGGAGACGGAGAGCGCCAGCGCTCTTCAATGAGGCCCTCCAGAGGGAAGGAGCAGGCCTCCCAAAAATAATACAGCAGTCTGCCAGACCAGCGACTCCCAGCGCTGCCCTCGCCTGAATACACACCCAAACACACAGACATGTACATGCATGTGTACAAACATACAAGGGGATGGTGCGTGGCGGCGTTTGTGGAAGGCAGGGTGACATTTGCTCTCCTAGGCCTGACCAGACATTTGGTAGCAGGCACATGACATGCTCTTGAAATGAATGCTTGGCTGTGTTTTGGTCTTCAGCATGAGCCACCGTTTTACCGCTTTCTTCATGGCTACATTTTTACAGACTTCGTCATGTGAGGGTTTTCCCAAACTGTTTACTCACCGAGTCTCACCAGACCAACGGCTACATTCAACAGGACATCCACCTCCTAACTCACATCATGAGTTATGTGACACGAAAAAGAGCAATAAAATAGGATGTTACTTATCTTCACTATCAAAGTGGCGTTCCATAGAGGAGATGAGGAGGAGAGATCTCGGATGCGTCGGCGGGGTGAACATGGTGGCCACCTAGATCAGAGCACGGAGAGGTTTACGACTTCAACCTGGAACTGGATGTTTCAACTCATCTCGACTCCCTACCTCCTTGTCTTTCTCCCCTCCGCTCTTCCGTTTGTCCTCACCAACCTCCCCCCCCCACCAACGCCGCCGCCACCACCACCGCTCATTCCCTCTGAGCTCCATGTAACTCTCCATTTCTTCATATTCCCCTTTCTCCATCCCCCTACAAACTCCCACTCTTTTCTCGTCTCCCACTCCCCCAGTGTATTTGTTTTTCCATCAAATTGAATTAGCGGAATCAAAAGGTATCTCGACCATCCCCTCGCAAAGTTGAGTTAGGGAGAGAGAGACACAGAAGATGAAAGGAAGTGGAGCACAGTTCAGATGCAGGTCTCTTAGTGTGTGTGTTGAAGTGGGGGTTGACCTTTGCCTGGGTCTAGCTAAAAAAGCATCCCTCCATCCTCAGACCCCTAGAAGGATATTAAGGCTGCAAGACGGGACAGTATTTAGATAATACAAACATGGGACATTTATTCCTGCTTGTATTTGCCGTAAAGTTCAGACACTGTGTGAGATGCTTGTTTGTCGATCTTGAGCAATAAGAGAACTTTCTTAAGTCACGATGGAGCATTGACTAAGCTCTAAACTGTAATGGCTACTGAGCCACAGTGATGTGTGCTATGATCAGACCCACACATGAACTTCCTCTTTTAATGCATCAAGAGAAATTCATAGAACTACCCTTCTGACAGGAAAAAGGTGGGTGCATTCAGTAAAACACCTGGTGAACACTATTTATGGGAACCGCCGCAGATAAACCATTTGACACTTGAACGGCTCTCACCACTTCTAAAATTAATCAACCGTACATCGTAACGATGATGTGATCCGCAAAGCTTCGACAGTAATAACCGTCACTCAGAGAGAGGCAGCGCTGACGGCAGATAAACACGGATGACCTCTGACGACAGGCAACAGCCGCAGCATCCTGACCCGTCAAATCTCACTGATGATATCTCCAAATGTCTTGAATTAGTCAGAAAAAGTCAAAAGTTTTTCGGTATTGCATCATTTTGTATGTCTCCTGCATGACCCACAGGGCCTTTCACGTCTTTCTTTTTGTTTTCACTTCAGGCCCAACATAGAAATGCTGCTATACTTGCTACAGCTGCATACCAAGCTTGACTGAGAAAACAGCTTTTCAAAGCAGTGAAAAAAAACAGGGAGTGAGAAGTTCAAACAGGAAATACTTACGTCGTACGATTAGGACCTATTAAGACCATAGAGGTCCGACAGAGACAGTGAAAAAGAGATTGATTACGAGGGGGACTATTTAAGTGTAATTCTCTGCAAGGTTTCATTCTGCAGGGTAACATCCTGTACAAGAGCACTCAATACTAAAAACACTGGCTTTGTTAATTTGTTCATTCTTTTTCCTTTATAAAAAGACTATGCTCGGACACATTAGCTAACAAAATAACAAAACGGACTGTGTTCAATGTATTTTTAGGCTTACTTGAGATGCATGGTTTACATGTTTGGTGCCTACGTGAAGCAAGCAAGCAAAAAAAAGAAAAAGAAAAAGGTTTATTAACAATCAATAGTCAAAACAAAATAATTTGTAAATGTCAAATAAAATGGCGACTTCCTTTGAAAACACCCCCATAACCCCCGAACCCATAGAAAGGTTGCGCTCTGAATTTTTCACCAGCATGTGATTTTGATATTAGAGAAGTGAAAGTGGGGAAAGACACAGGGAAAGTGTTTCATATCATTCATGGGTGGCTGGCTAGACCTTATTGCCACAGCTTGTGGTTTTGAAAAGGTTTCTGCATACAGCGTACTAATAATGAACGAGGTTTATGAGTGTACAGAGTTACAGGTCTTTGTGGCTGCTATGTCGTAGTCCCAGAGGACTATCCCACTTGGTATCCAGCTGCTGAGGGAGATGTTACTGCTATGCTAATGTGTCTGGTTCTTGTGTTTGCACACGATCCCAGCTGAAAATGAGGCGGATACAAAATTACCGGCACCATTATGAATTAGCATCAGTAATCTGACCGTTTTCCCATTCTGGTCACCTCACGCATTCTTTTCTGCGGCAGTCGAGTGTGTAATCTGCTCAAAAAGTAGCTGTCAGAAGCAGGGTGTGGACACGTAGAGCACCCCTCCCTGGACTCACCCTGAAAATGAGGTCAGTCTCCTCTCACCTGGGACAGGGCGCATTCAGGATGTTCACCTGGGACAGGTAGTGTTCGACTCTCATTCATGTCGTGTTCTGCTGCGCTGAGGCCCTCCTGCTCACCTGCTCCGACAGACAAATTCATCCCCACTGTCTGAGGACAAATGAGCCCATTCATCTGGAGGCTCCCATTGACAAACCGGGGGGCAAGTACAGTACTAATGCCTGGGAGGGCTCGGGGGAATGTGCGTCTGGACCTGCCATCCTCTTCCTCGCCCATATAATGTCCCCCGCCGTTCCCGCCCCCTGCCCCACTCCACTCGCTTTCACTAGCAGGTAACTGGAGAAAGGCGTGAGTGGGGGAGTCCGGGGCCACCTTGGCCCACAGCCAGGAGCGAGAGGACGGGACCCATGGTGCCTACCCCTGGATGGATCCTCTGGACACTCCCACAGGGACTGATGACCAGACAGAGAACAGGAGGACTGTGGAGGACAGTAGAAGCCCACAGAGACCTGCCGTGCCCTGCTCAGAATCCCAAGCTGTTCAGCTCGCTATTGTAGACTAACGATGGCTGCTTGTGTGGTGGATTAAGTGACAGAGCTGCTCTGTGGCTGCCCTGAATTTACCTCAAGCCTTCATTCTCATGGACCAAGTTGTCTTCACAACAAAGCACGGCTTCTTGCAATGTATTGAGGTGCCTCCAGACTGCTCATGACAGGTTTGCCTGCATACAGAGTTACACCAGAGAAACATAACATTTGTCCTCTAGGGGAAACTCTTCTTTTTCATCCTGTTGTTATATTATTAATTTACAGACACACAAGCACAGGCATCATTGTGGAGAGAATGATGAGTCATGCTTTCGGCACAGAGCCTCAAGCAGTTGGTGCCTTGCTCAAAGGTACCTCGGCAGTGCCCAGGAGGTAAACTGGCCCGTCTCCAGCTACCAGCGCCGCCACCACACTCCCGTTTTTGGTCCGGCTACCCTCCGGTTCCCAAGCCAAGTCCCCAAAATTGAGCTACTGCCAGACGCTGACACGATCGCTGAATCCCACGGAAGGAGACGGCCGGCCGGGTCTCATTTCAGTGCTGCTCATCTTGTCACTCATGCACGAACACTGCATGAGCTGAGGGCATTCCGAGACGACTGTTGTCAATGTTTATCTCAGTACGAGATTTTGTTGTGTCTATGGCTTTGTCTACCCAATACTTGTCAGATTAATACTGATAGACAACCACCAACGACACACTCACAGGCCAGTTTCTGCAAGCCTGTCTTTAGAAGATGGAACAATCAAAGAAACACTGTGTGCTTCATTTATGAAAAGCATGATCTGATTGAACTACTGAAGAGCCACAGGGATATTTTGGACAGAGATGAAAAAGATGTAAGTGTTATTTCTTAGTATGTATAAAGCTCTATTAGATCCAGCAGATAAAAAAGGAAGAAAGGAAGTTTTTGATATTTTTTTAATTTAAAGTTTTGCATTTTCTTATGGACGCCTATTTCATAAGCAAGGTCAGTAAGTCCACATCTGTAGCATCTCGATAACCTTAACATTCATGAATTGGACCGAACACCTGCTCTTCAGGACAGGAGACATGTGCAGACCTGAGACCATTAAACAGTGCATGCCGGAATTTATCAGTGGCATCACACGCACATAAAATCATACACACACACACACACACACACACACACACACACTGCAGGCCTATCTGCTGGAGATCGGTATGAAAAAGGCGGTGTGCTCACTCATTGGCGCAGTGGGATGTTGCAACCCCAGCGCCTAACTGGTCCTTATCTCCCCTGAGCAGACTGCACAGCTTGATATGCATCTGTCATATTTGTCGGAAAGAAAAGACACCGCGGCGAGAGCGCGATGAGTCAAATAAAACGGGCCAGCGACATTAAACTCACTTCCCTGCGGTTTCTGCATGACGGTGATCATTCGCTTGTCTGTGTCGACTCCCTGGTTGAAGAAGACAAACAAGTCCAACACAGTTCCGGCGTCACGGTAGTGAGCTCTTGTAATTACAAGTTTTCATGCATGTGGATATCGTAGTACAACATGGTCATGAGCCGCGCCCACATGCCTGCGCGGACGTACATTTTGGCAGTCATGCTGCGCCGTCAGAAAACACGAAGCCCAGAGCAGATTGTCATCATTCCATCATGGCCATTACCATGACGACAGATAAGGCCCTGTCCTCTTGTCGTCATAGCCGCCTTGCATCAGCTCCATCTGCTGCTGTGGCTAGCTGAGCCGCAAACTGTGCGGGTATGAGTGTCTATCGGAGGGCTATCTGGCCCGATAAGAGCTGGGAGAGAGACAGCAGAGCGTCACGTTTACAACCGAGCCGCTCACAGCACTCGAGGCCGCAAAGAATACAGACAGAAGTGATGGTGAGAGGGTTTGTGTGCACGCTGTTCCCGACACGAACACATCTGCATACAGGCGTGTATACAAGGGAACGACAAGAGATGCTCAAATTGATCCTCTCTTGGCATTTCACACATTCCATCTCCTCCCTCTGGGGGGGGGGTCAGGTTGTTGAAGGGGTCAGAAGGTCGTGTATGCAGGTATGATCCCTGTTCTCTTGCAAGTCCATTTCTCTGTGCCAGGTTTAGGCCTCCGGTTGCCTTTTAGCCTGTCAAGCCATCATTAATTGGCATCACACACATACAAACACATTATACACACACACACACACGGGCGCACTGATGCATGCACATGAATACAGAGCATCTAATCCAGCTAATCCACCCTGCCAGTTGAACAACTGGTAACATGGTTAATCGCCCATGTACAAAAATAAAGACAAGACCAAATTGAGTGATAGAATTATTCCATTTACCCGTCTGATTAAAACATTTCACCACTGCCATGGTTCACTGGAGATCATCTGGAGAAAAGAAGAAGAAGAAGAAAACAACACATGAAAATTAATTAGAAGTCAGTGATGTAAACGGCTTCATTCAATTATTATTATACAAGCTCTGTTGCATGATAACCGACACGTACAGACACATCGAATTAGCTTAGAAGAAAAATAGGGAATCGCGGGGGAACACTTTGAAACTCTCTAAAAAGGGCAGGAGAGACGTGAAACAGGAGACACTTTCTACAAACAAGGGAAGCACTCTCCTGAAAGGGAAGAAGGAGCAGTTTACGACTTTTAGATGGCAGAAATGCTCGCTGGACACGAGCTCGTTCAACCTCGGGTCACTTCCCAACAGCCCTTGCTCCTGGTGTGACATCATAGGCCACCGGGGGGATAGGGGGGGTCAAAGTGAAGTGTGCTGAGACAGTATGGGCGCAGACCGGACTGGAGGAGTGAGACAAAGGAAAAGTGTGGCGACTCAGAGAGGGCTCTCTGATTCGTTTCCTTGGCAGGATGACAAAACTGTGCGGAATGTGGCGGAGAGGGGAAAGAGAAGTGATCAAGAGCTCAAGAACGAAAAAGAGGGGAAAGAAATAGACGACAGACGAGGGGAAAGAGGCCTGCCGAATAAGCCAGGATGGCAGGGCCTTCCATTGATTCATTTCCCCTTTCCCACCCTATTACCATTCTCCATTTCTCTCTCCCACCCTCTTCTGGAACTACACAAACCATTAGCTTCACGGCCGCTGTTCCTTTCTGTATCAAAACGCCATTTTTCTGGCCTGGCGGGAGGAATAAAAGGAAAGTGAGTGGTTGCTCTCTTTACATCGACACATAAAGATACAGATCTTTATGTGTCAATGTAATGTATGTACATTAAAGACCGAAACTATCTGTAACTGTAACAATTAAAGTCAATGAAAACTATAATCAATACACACACATAAGCATGCATGCTCATGCACAGAGACAGCAGACTATATATACACACACACACACACACACACACACACAATTACAGTGGAGAGGGCAAAAGGCTGCCTTTGTCAGCCACATTTCACAGTGGCCTATCATGGCAGGGTGTACCAGGCCTGCGGCCAACCACTGCTTATGCACTGGGTAAACACTACCACCTCTGCCCCACGGAGTCTAGCAGACCGCCATCCAACATGCAACCCCAGTCACACATACAGGCATGTGATTAATGGAGTGCGAGCATTAGATATGACAGCATCCTTAAGCCCCTGTTAAAAAGAGCCACACACAACCTCTCTGTTTCTTTTTGGCTGGTATATTTGTGCCCATCGCTCGTGTCCGCGCTTTATCCGCTGCCTCTGGACTCCTGTCAAGGCATTTTGCTCAGAAAATACCACCTTGGCAAAAAATGTTTCGTTCTTAATTTGACAGTGATGAAATGCTCTGCCTTCGGTATAAAGTGTTCTTAATACCGCCATTATATATACAGGCTCTATACCGAATACTGGCAGCAGATCCAAGTTTCGAGGACACAGTGTTAAAGGACAGTGAGGATACTAACAAAGTCTGTGTCCAAGCTTCTCGGCGGACATTGAATCTTTACCGGGTGTAAATGTTAAGCTCACATCACCGTATTCTGTTCTCAGCGCTGACAGAAGCGCACCATGATGCGGCGGTTTATTCAGAAGACTGAACTTGAAGCCCCGTGTTTACACAGTGTTAAGTCAGGTCATGAGTCGTTTGCGCAGTCTTCCCCGGTTTGAATGTATTTTGGCTTCATTATATGCCCATCATGTGACAGTAGTCAGCCAGAGTGCCCCCCCCCCTCCCCCCTCCATGGCTCCATAGCTCCTCTTCCCTCCTCTGCTTCTTCTCATGCCCGTCTCTCCCCCCCCTCCCCACCTTCTACTGGCGCCTGCACGGTTAGTTAGGGATTGCCACAGGACATGTGACAAACAAGCAAACACACACATAAACACACTGCCGCTTGTGAGAGCGCGCACACACACACACACCAGCAGACGTACAAACATGTAAACCACAAGCACCAACACATTCATTGGTCACTCTCCCTTCCATTGACTTCTTTCATGTGGGCTGAGTTGAATGAGCGGTAGAGCTTCCAACAACAGAGTCCATTCTACTGCCAGTGTAGAGGCTGTGTGTCCATTCGCGTTAGTCCCGGCAGTGTCCAGACACACCTTGAGGCAAAATGTTATCTATCACTTACTGTAGTCGCTGCCCTGCCCAATCTGGGATTTGTTACTTGTTTTTTTACATGACAAATTCAGTTAAGCTCGTCGTGAATCAGATTATTTACATGGTTTGTCCTGAACGGCTCTGTTGCCATTAATATTTCTGAGAAAGAAGAGAGTTCAGGCTTCAAGCGCTGTAATTTATGAGGGGGGGATTTCTCCAGTTTGGGACTTATGGATGTCAGAACAACAGGAAATATTAATATCTTGAAAGGAAGCCATTATTAGGATAACACCCCGTTGATCCCCATACTCATTACTCGACCGCCCCCCCCCCCCTTACCTACAGCATCCAACCCGGCCTCGGCTCGCTTCAATCCCCCCTACTACCCCTCCTCACTTTCCCTCCTTGTCTGGCAGACCTCCAACGTCTGAAACTCTAGACAGCGCTGGTTCTGCCCTTTCCACAAAATTTAGGAAGCCATTAGCAAACATCAAATCATTACTTCAGGAAAAGGGAGAGAGAACGATGCGTGTGTGGGGGGGGGGGGGGGGGGGGGGGGGGGGGGGGTTGAAGCGACGACGAAAGAGAGGAAAAGAACAAGTGAAAGAACAAGACATAGAAAACAGAGAGAGGTATCAGATTTCTGCTGCTCTCAGTCACTCCATTACAATAATGTGCAGGGACCCATTTTACTAATACATAATGGAATGATACCCATAACAAACAGGCCGAGAAGGACACACACTCCCTGAAGGTAGGCCTTCAAAAATACAAGCCTCAAAGCTCAGAAATTGTATTTTTATGAGAGAAACTGCAGGAACAACATCCACAGCTTATGTCAGCACAACATAGATTAACTGAAATTAAAATAAACAAAAGACAAACTGGCACTACCAGATGTTACATTCACACTAATGGTGATTGATTCCTCTTTGCGCTCCAATACTTTCCCCGACTCTCACCCTCACTCTCTCGTTACTGCACTGTCACCCCAACACTAATCCAGTTCAAATGTAAACAGGCTTAGGTCTTCATTCCTCGCTTAGACCGTATCAAATGTATCAAAGCAGAGGCTCAGTGGTGTCCTTGGCTACAGAGGGGTCAGAGCGGGGCCACACGGGGCCACAAACTCTACTCAATTAGCTGAAGAGCCAGTTAGTCTGTCTGACCAACTCCGTGTGCGTTTCTGCCTGTGTCTGTGTGTGTGTGTGTGTGGCAGACGGGAACAGTGTGTGCACGTCATAGCACAATATGTGTCCCAGAGTGTGCGTGTGACTGAATGTACATGGGGCTGTGTACTGGGTTAATAGGTCAGTTCACGGTTGTAAGGGGCATGAGTGGATATAATCGAGTGTGTGTGTCTGTGTACATGCGTCTAGCAGAGACATGAAGTCTCAAAGCGCCACCAACCAGAAGGGGAAATATGTGGAAGGTTGTCTACAGGCTAAGGACAATAATACAGTCTGTGTCTGCAGCAACATTATTTCTCTGGCTCAGTCAGAAGCCCTGGAGGAGTCCTCGGTGGAATTGAGAGCGCATCGACCCCTTCTTCTGACAACCTTAAATACCGTTTTATTTACTTTTATATTTAACACAGAACACAATCCCCTCTTAGATGAGATACACATGAACTCTTGCAAGTTAATTAGAAAAAACCTTTCCAACCGGGGGGAACTTTAATTACAATCATTTTTTCCTTGTCAAGCTCCAATCTCATCAGTTACTAATATAGTATTGGTCACTTTCACAAGCTTGAAGCCGATTGGACACAATCAAACTAATTAGCAAAAGTTAAAGCATGAGTTCGGCTCCACAGTCAGGTAGAGAATCGGCGAGACACTGAAAGAATAATAATAATAATGTCTATTGTTTGTTTTTTTGTTGAAGTGTCACCGTTGATTTCTTTTTTACCCAGTCAAGCAATCTGTATCATTACGGTCAACATATTTTGTGGGCTCTTTGTGGTCCCTTAGGGGCCCTCCAGTATAAGGGATCCTCCTCCAAATCTCAATCCAAGCCCATCACTCTTCCTCAGGCACTCAACTGTCAATCTGACCCTGATCTGGGAACCAGGTCTTATCTGATCCCCCAGGGCTCCCTGGAGGGGTTGGAGGGGTAGAGGTGGGGCGTCCCAGCCAAGCCAAGCCAAGCCAAGCCATGTCTATACATACCGAAAACTCCCCATAAACAGATACCGCAACACTTAACACCCACTGACGTGCAACCCAACCGTGAGAATGTATGTTTTCATAGTTGGTATAGAAAAAAACCAATTGGGCCCAGGGTCCATAATAAGTAATGCATAAATTGATTTAACTGATGTAGAAACTCTATTGGCCATTTGCCAGTTATGTCTACTAATTATAGAATACCATAACAAACCTGTTTTAAGATTGCTCATACCATGAAGAGAAAAGAAGAATCAAAAGTGTATTTTCCAGTGGTCGAGTAAGTATACTTGTAATATAGTGTGAAGGAGAGGTACCGCAGGTCCTTCCTTCCTGCCGCTGTCAGGCTGCACAGCCAGCTCTGCTCCCAGTAGACCACCCAACACTACAAATCTGTCCAATATAAATACACTGTGCTACACTACAATTATTCTGTCTGTATATATAATATTGCAACACTACAATTGTTCTGTCTGTATGTATAATATTTGAGTTATTGTGGACTTTTTACTTATTTAATATTCTTTACTGTTTTATTACTTACTTATTCATAATACTTGTTTGTTCTTGTTTTTTTACTGTCTCTTGTTTGCACTATCCGCTATGCTGCTGTACTCCTGTAAATGTCCCCACTGCGGTACTAATAAAGGATTATCTTATCTTAGAGTACAAGTAAAAGTAAAATTGTACTCCATATAAATATTATTAGTAAGCATTGGTAAAGGCACTCATTCGGTCTCAAATTTTTTTTATTATTACTGATGAATGAGCGTGTGTGACTGAATGGCTAGATTTAATAAAATGATCAGACTGAATCCTTTGTACGTAAAACATTAATCTTAAGTACAACATAGACTGTCACTGATCAAATGATCCTGGTCTTATTTAAATTATATACATGGTTGATGAGAAGAGTTAAGACCATCTTTCAAGTCCTCATGTCTATAAACATCGACTCTAAAGCGGGTTCTAACACAAGGACCGGCATTTATCTGCTGCTACACAAGTAGAAATCTCAACGGTAAGAATAATTGTAACGATAAATGAAAAATATTCAATGACATTATGAAACAGGAAGTGCTGCGTCATTGCAGCAGTTATGTCTTATCTCGGCTGTCAGCTGCCAAATGAAGGAAAAAATGACCAAAAAAAGAATCATCTTAAACAAGGTGCACCGTCGTGTAACTAGCCCTGACCTTTGAAGTGACTGGAGATTATCTTTACAAATGTGATATCAGGAATCCTTTATAGCATTTAGTGTTTAAGTGAATGCTTCGTCAGTGTGTATGACATTGTATCGGTGTGTTGACTTTCTGTTATCGACAGATTCAATCATGCAGAAATAAGCTCCGTCAGGTCTTGTAGCCGGTCGTCCCGAGGCTCGTCCATCAGACACAGATTCAATTGGAGCCTTTTAATTAATAATGCCGTTTATCGGGGGGGAGGGGACACTGGGAGCTCGTCTTTGTAATTGGGACGCCTGATTAGGCTCCGGAGGAAGCTTTTAAGCCAGCAAGGTTATCAGTTCTCCTCCCTCCGCCTGTCATCATCTCCTCAATGTGGGCTCTCGTCTTCCTTGTCTGATCACTTCTGTTTTATTATCTTCCCCTGCTGGTTCCTCTGTCCTTCCCTTTTTGAATCTTCCCTTTGCTGCCTTCAACAGGTGTCTGGCATGCAATTCCTCCAGTGAGCTGCATTGCACAGTGTATTATTCATGTCAGGACTTCACATTTTTAAACATCTTTTCATCAACTCCCGGCAGTCTCAGTCTGAATCAGGCTTAATGCTGCAGAAAGTGAGGCTCAGCACTCAGAGAGCTGGACAGCTCCTGTCCAGCCCGATATGAAAGGGGACATATTGATCCCGGCAGGCCTCGTTTAAGGGGCCCTAATGCATTTACACCCTGCTGTAGTCCCTCTACACATTCCGTTTGTCCCTCTTAATTACAGCTACAGCATAACAGATCCATACAACTCCCCTGATACTCAGTGACTTTCTCTTGGCTCTCCTATTCTTCCCCCATTTTCTCCCCCACCTTCAGAGCCACTCCTCTGGGATCCCTGGGGCATTATCTCCAACGGCAGTGTTTGTCAGGCCAGTCTGGTGTTGGCATGGCTGATGTGTTTTTTTTTGTGTTCTTTCAAATTGATTCAAACTGACCAATAGCGCACGGCAACAATGAGGAAGCGCCCACAACTGAGGCTCCATGTTGTCATGGGCTGAGTTGCTCTTTACTTGGAAATATAGCAACAGCGTTAGATAATATAATACATATCATGGGATCTGATTCTGAGAACATCACACACATTACTGATTTTACCTGCTAAATAACCACAATGTAAGTGCAAGATAAGCTCAAGGGCACGGGGAGATTCATTTAGGTATCAAACTAGAATAAAAAGTCAGGGGAAGGAGATGAAACAGCATTTAATTTCATTGTTATGAATTACTGCGTCTCACAGATCAAACAACATTTTTGCTAGTGTTAGGACTATAACGTGTCTTCCTTCCTCCCTTCCTCCATCTTTGTCTTCCTCTCTCTTGGTATGCTGTGATCTCTGAGGAACATCCCGCCCCGTCTCAGTCTCAAACTCTTAACCCCACCTTTACTCCCTCAAAACGTTGTCTTATAAACTGCATTATTACATTTCTGTACAGCCCTGACCTTGTTTTAACTCCTTCCGTCTCATTCACTCAAAAAAGGACAATCAGAGGACTGTAGTGTAAAGCATCAAGTTCACTTAGTGGTCTGATAGTTTAAATGAGTTCTTCCTAAGAACCCTGCAGCACACGTTCAGATGACTAACAGCAATAACAAATGATTCACTGTGGATAAAAAAACAAATTTCTTTCCATGCAATAAAACATTTTAATGTCCCATGTGACTAATATCTAACAGGGAGATAATGGTGCTAGGGGTTGTTCTGGGGAGATCTGGGATTTTTGTCTGCCTGTTTAGAAAAGACATGTAAATCATCCGAGAACAGTCTTAAAACGTGACACAAGAGAGAGCCAGATAAGAGAGGTAGAGATGGGGGGGGGGGCTGCAGCGATGAGAAGAGTCTGTTTATGACAGTGATCATCCAAACACTTAACCCAACACTTTCAAACAGCAGCATTCCTGTGTAACAACTAAGTACATTATGTATTAATGTGATTTTCGTTACACGCTAAAACTGAATTATTTTGGACATAGAAATTTGATGAACAGAATGATCACTGTTGGAAACCTTAATTTAATTGAGTCAACATTGTGTTACTGTGTGTCGATGAGGGAGAACAATGTGAAGGAAAAAAATAGTACCGTGTAAGTCTTGTGTGGGGCAGGTGCTCATTTTGTGTTGAAGTGTGTGGTACTGTGTTCTTCATCTGTTCAGTCAGTAGATCAGACACTATATAAACCAACCCCCCCCCCCCCCCCCCCCAAAAAACAAACAAAAACGAAACAAAACTTAAAACGCTTGAGAAAATATGTCTGGAAACGGGGGGGTCGTCTGTGAATGTACAATGTTCTGCCAGATTTGGACCAGTTCTGTCTAATTCATATTTTCTTTATTTGTGTTTTTCTTTCTGTGCTCTTCTCGCTGGTTGGAAGTGGGCGGGCCCCAGTGGGAATGATGTCACATACGTTTGTGCAGCAATCAGCATTTAGCAACATTTACATCTAAATATGATGATGGTTGTGGGGTGTAGATAACATTTTATCAAACCAAACCCAGTCTAAATAAAGCAAATATGTATTCAGTGTCAAACTCTAAATCATAACTACAGAGATGAACTTTAATTATGCAGCATATTCAGTCATGAATATATATTGTAATGGAGAATATCTAAGAATCGAGAACACATTTTTTAGGAGGATCTACATTTTCTCCTTTATTAGTCAGTATGTATTCCTTAACATAGTTTCAGCTAATACAGATAACCATAGGACCGTAGTTTTTCTAACAGTAGCATTAATGGTATATTCTGTATTCAGTGGCTCATCCACTAACGTATCTATGAAATCTGAGAACCCCAGATATTACAACATTATCTGGCTTTTCTTTTCAGGTTGTACACAATCTTTTAACTCGGCAAACAAGCAGCCTTTTCTGATATCCACCTGACCCTCGTTGGCGGTCGTTCATCCTTCCAACACTGCACAATGCATTTGTTAGCTGTCGCAAGAGCTATTCTAATAAAAGTCTGACTGCAATAACACAGTAACACCCACCGTGGTTCAGCGGGGATGGTAAGTGAGATCACTAACGGCTTTAATTACACAATTCCAAAAGGACTTCAGGTATGGACAGGACCAAAACATAAGAATGTATTCTATGTAATATGTATGGGGTATAACAGACTCTGTAAATTAAATTGTATTGCATAAGAATATGTGTGCTACTGCGAGAAAAATCATGGCCATTAACGCAAATAGTGGCCCACTCTTCCTCATTCCTATTTTGACCAAAGTCTTCCTCACATTTTTCCTTAAATTTAAGGTCCTATGAACTTATAATCGGGTGGATACCAGAATATGTGCTATGAAGCCACAACCTTTTATTTTAAATTGAGAATAAATGATTGTATATAGCTTTTGACTGTAAGCCAGAGGAATTTTTACAAAAAGTCCTAGAAGATACCATTTCCATAAACTCCAGGGTGATGTTGGCGGTAACGTATTGTACAATACGGACTCACTTTCTTTTATGGAAATGAGTTACCAGTCCACCCACTGCTGCCCACTGGTCCCACTGCTCTGGGAGTTCTGTCCCGCGGCCCATCCGTTGGCTGGGCCCTAATCCAGTTAGGGCTGAGGAGGTCTGGCGTTTCCCGTTCGGCTGAGCAGGCCGCGCTAAATGTGTTTTTACTTGCCCCGGGGAGCCCAACTTTAATGGACCCTGGCAAATTAATGCATGAAGAAGAGAGTCAGGCCAGTGCAGGGAAGGGTGCTCGGACCAGAGGAGAAGGAAGGACAGTGACAGTAATTAACAGGTAAAGTGATCAGTCGATCCACTCATCAATGTGAATCGGTCCCTCGGATAATCAATGACGAAGTAGCATCACAAGGACACGAAACAAAAACAAATGTACTGATGTCTACCGGCAGCTACGGAGATCAAGCGAGTTAAATAAGGCAGTGGTAATGCCGCCAAGCTCTTAGCGACTCAACATGGAGGCGGCAGCGGTCTATACACTGCTCAGTGCACTTCCTCTCTCCCACTATTGGAAAGAAACTATTGTGTGAATGTATTTATAAGCTGTTGGAGCCCTTTGGTACAGTTAGAAAATAGCTCCATCTATGCCCCTGCACTCGTTGTCCCTCATGCATACGCAGACTCGCAAACAAACAGCCCTCCACCCTTTCCCACTGGGTCCATGGGATGGGCACTGGACTCAGGGGAAATGAGGTAACACACACACACACACACACACACACACACACACACGGAAAACATTGGCAGTGTGTAGCGCCATCCAGGCCTCTGCTCTGCTTTGTCCATCAAAGCTGTCAATCTCAGGGCATTTCTTATCCCCCCCCCCACCCCCCACAGACCTCAACGCACCTTTTAAGGCCTAGAATATTTGGTCCTGCCGGTTGCCATGGCAACCATCCAGATGTTGGCCTCTGATTAGCTGGCGACGGTCAAATGAAATCAGAAGAGGTGTGATAAGATCTCGGGGCGACAGAGACTGGGAGAGTGGTGGCCGCAAGCAGGAGAGGAGAGGGGGGGGGGGGGGGGGGGTAGGAAGTCATAGAAAAGGTGGGGAGGTGGTGCATTCACACACATTCACACACTTTTTTTTGCGATTCACTGGAGAGTGCTATTTTTCCACCCAAACACTTCCATTTTCAATCTGTGTAATCTTTTTGTCTTTCACGTAAAAATGGCAGCAATTTTCACTCGCTCAGAACCAAACAATCACGCTTCTCTGTTTGTTCTCTGAATGAGAATGTGGCAAGAACGTTTGTACAGAGTGACAACGGAGCACCTTTGACTCTTCCCCTTTCTCCTGAGAGAGTCAAAATAGAAGCAAACGGATGTAGCGGAGCAGCCCGTTAATCCCGCAGAGAGTTTGACGTTAAGTGACCTATGTGACTTTGAATTCCCAGTCAACGCCGCGCTTTCTCTCCGGCGAGGCCGATTCCGACGAGTGATACGAGGGCTACGAGCTGCACAATCAAATGGCTTTTATACAAACTCCAAACAGCACTTCTCTTCTCCCCTACCTGTCCCGCAAGTACCTAATCGCATCCAAAGTCCCATTTCCTGTCAATGAAATTACATTAAACATCTCCCTCTAGGTCCTTGTCCAAAGTGACCCCAAACTCACAGAGACTGATAAGGGTGCTAACTAGGTAAAGGCTGAGGCACTTCCCAGTGTTCGGCCAGTGAAAAGAGCCACAGCGGAGAGACCGCCGGGGAACTCGGCCCTGCCCCTGCTCACTCCATTTTCCAATAAACTCCGGCAATCAGATCAGCGCTGCTTTAAATGGACGACTTGATGGCAGCAGGCTGCATTAGCCGCTGGTGTTCTCCCAATTTGATTAGACGGAGACAGTGACAGTTTCCAGCCAAAAGAGGCAGGTAACGCACACACGCACGCACGCACGCACGCACGCACGCACGCACACGCACACACACACACAGCAAAGGCAACATTTACTGCTATTTACATACACAGATATGGATTTAAGTTTGCATAAAAAAAAGAAGGGCATGAACATGAATGGGGATCTCTCTCACACACACACACACACACACACACACACACATGCGCAGGACCTCTTGTGGCCATTTGTGGTGCTAATTGGATGGTCTGAGGCAGATGTCATTATTGTTGATCAGTCAGCCCCTTGACGTTTCCAAGTTGTTGGGCAGTCATTTGGGTGTATTAGCAGCTCCTTTAGGGCAGAGGTCGTGCCCCTAAGGCTATGTTATGTGTCTTTATGTTTACATGTGTGCGCTTGTTCAGATGTGTGTGTGCTTGTTTGTTTACGGGTGATTTATGAACGTGAAAACGACTCTCTCTCTCTCTCTCGGTCTCTAATGGCTCTGCTGCTTTGAGGGCCCGCCTTTTACGGTCCTATAATTACCCCAGATTGTTTTTATGTACGCAACGGGGTACTTTTCTGCCGTGCGCATGCTTGACATGAGAACCTGGTGACAAGCTGCTAAGTGCAACAAGGCAGTGTCATAAAAATGGTTTCCATACCTCAGATAGCTACGACCTCTTTTCTGGGCAGCAGCTCCTCCTGGGGACTTACGGCGGAGAGAATGGTCCCTCAGTGTTCTTATCAGGTAAAGCAAACCTCAATGATGCAAAGTAATGGCCGGGTCATATGAGACCGCACGTGTGAGGTGGAGACTGGAAAACTGGGCTCCTTATCACTGGGCTAGACAGAGAGGAGTGAGACTGTACTTAACAGATTTAGACGGTCAGTGAAGCCCAGCACCTGGACAGAGAGAAAGACGGGAGGAGAGTCGTATCTCAGGTTACAGTGCAGCCAGCCCAGCCTGAATCTTAAGAGATACAGAGGAAACCCGGACAGGTCAAGAGTGGGAAAACTTTCAGCGAGAAGGCGGACCGAACAAGCCGTTTTTACGATTCAGACAATTTATATGCTCCCTTTGCAATCTACAACTTAAGCAGTTCCACAGTTTTTGTAAAAGAAGTGCCGAATGGCAAAAAAAAAAAAAAAAAAAAAGGCTGGATGTAGATGGAAAGATTTTAAATGAGTTTACTCGTGCATAACTCTGTGAGCAGATAAAAGCCCACCAGCGGCTGTTTTTTAGTGTTTTATGTTGGAAACACATTTGTGCCGCGCTGCGCTACCTGACGCCTTCCGATCCCGTAGCTGATGACGGACTGCGGATCAGCCAGTTAATTTAGGCCAGATAAAAGCCTCTCATCTCTGCCGAGGTAGATTACTGTAATAGCAGCCATTCTCATCTTTTGATCTTTTTTTTTTTTTTACTGCTGCGTCGGTTCATTTGCATGTGTCAGAGATACAGCTTTATTTAGGGCGCTTATTAAATGGGAACAGGAGGGATTCTAGATACTAAAACCTGAGGCAGATTAGCACTGACCCCCCTGGATCTCACACGCCGTTTCTTCACTTACATTTTACGAGCATATCATCTGTGTGTGCAGGTACACGCTCACAACCTACAATACACACGTATGAGTAAGATGTAGACAGACACATGTGATCCAATAGCGCTGTGTGCGCACAAACAGCATGCGGAAAAGAACACAAATTCACAGAGTGATGCACAAACACAGAGACACACGCACACACACTTTAGACAAACACAAATATTCCTTCATGTCTGCCCCTCACTGACAGCTTGTTGGACTTCTAAGCGTTCTCTCAGGCCTCGGTCTGTCATCTTCCTGTCTCTCCCCGCCTGCTTCGCTCCAGCAGATATGGTCGATGTGGACGTGTACTTTGTCCAGATCAGCCGTGAGATGAGATGAGAGGAAGTGGGAGGTATTGTTCTTCCTGTGGCGCTAAGCCCCTGGGCGATTACCCTGTCAGGAGGGAGAACTCAGCGCCGGCGCCGACTGCCACGAACCAGCGCTAAATCCCAACTGATCGCAAAAGAGGCCGATTTTACACTTTAGATTCCTCCCATCTCTTAATGCGGCCGATGAGGCAGAGGATCTTCGCCTCTCCCTCATCTTATCCGCTGCCGCTATCCTCCGCAGACGGTGGCGTCAACCCCTAAGCTTGCGCTGCGGGGATAAGACTCAACGCCTTGTCAGGCCAGATCAATGTGATTTTACAATGCAGTCCGAGAGAGAGAGAGAGAGAGAGAGAGAGAGAGAGAGAGAGAGAGAGAGAGAGAGAGAGAGAGAGAGAGAGAGAGAGAGAGGGAGAGAGAGAGAGAGAGAGAGAGAGAGAGAGAGAGAGAGAGAGAGAGAGAGAGAGAGAGAGAGGCCCGTATAGCCGAGAGTGGCAAAACAACAGCACACAGCCCCTTCCACATGCTCAGGCACTGCCTCCAGAGTGACTCTTACCACCTCGGTGTATCTATAGCGTGCTCAAATAAGATAGCATAATCTCACAACAATGTTGTACACAAAAATCTGCCAACTGCATCTCCTAAATCTGACTACCTCACACATACCTGCACCCCCCCTCCCCCCTCCCCCCCTTTCCTCACACTATCGTTAAGTTTATCAGATGGGTTGATCTCTCTCAATGCCTCATTGAACTCCCCCATCGGTTTATCTTATCTATTTTCTCAGAAACACTCCTCGGGACAGTTCTTCAAATTCCACTTCAAGTCGTCAAAGCATTTCTTTAGCGAGATCACTCGAGGATACTTCCCTTAAAAATGACACGGCGACGCGTGAATGTGTGTGTGTGTGTGTGTGTGACAGAGGATGTGTATGTTAAAGAGAAAGGTTTTCCTCTAAGGTTTTTTTTTCTAATTAGGGGCAGGGGCAGATTGACTGAAGGTGAAACGAGAAATAACAGAAATATTGTTCCGCATCAAAGCATCCAGCTGCACGATGACATCCTCCTCTCTTCCAAGTCCTCCGACTGATTTCCTGTTTGGGTTTGATTATCATATAGGGCCGCGCCAGTATATCATCCCCTCCCTCTCTTCTCCTCTCCTCTCCTTTAGTTTTACGAGTGACAGTTGGGAATAAAGTAGAGCGTAAATCTCTGGCAGTAATAAAGCTGCTCAGGCCAATGTTCCTTCCTAATGCTGGTTCATCTCTCCCTCATCACAAATTTGTACTTTTAAAAAGACAAGCCCCGACTGCCTTTCATTGCTCCCACTAAGTCATCCTCCAAGTGTCAGCTCTCAATCCAGGTTTAAGAGCATTGGGAGATCCACAGTGGAGCACAAACACATCCTGGTGAGTAGCAACACAAATTATAAACACACATATATAAAGTCAAAGCGCGCTCACATGCTAAGCCCTACACACAAACTACTTGTAACAACTTTTGAACACACACACACACACACACACACACACACACACACACACACACACACACACACACACACACACACACACACACACACACACACACACACACACACACACACACACACACACACACACACTTCCCTCTGCCTGACCACATTCCTGTAAAGGGCGGTCATGAATCTTGGCCAGGAATCTGTGTCCTCTGCTGGTAACGCAGCCTGTGGCAGCACTCCTCCTATCCCCATTAAAGTCATCCCTGGGTGGGCAGGAGAGCCCCACACCACACTGACCTCCATCCATCAGCCAGGAGGGAGTGCTCCCCTCTGCTCCTAAATCCATCTCTCGAGCATGCCGTGCACACACACACACACACACACACGCACGCCCTTTAGCAGCATCTTACCTGTCCATTGCCCACAGGTGTCAAAACATGCACTAACAGCTCCAAACACACAAAGCCCACAACCATCTAATCAGTCAACCGTTAGATAACAGTGTCAAGTGGTCAGATATTCAACTTATCACTTACAAATCCATTTTCTACTCCTGCTTTGTAGCAACAAGAAGGACAGAATGCCATTAATTCAGGAAAGCTTGAGAATGATCACATGAGCTACATGTGACTTTATATAGCATGCACAACACGCACATTTATCACAGAAGGTCTGAATCTAGGCCCAAACGCCCGGGCGTGCTTCTGCATTCAGAAGCAGTTTCGGTTGGTCGACAACAAGAGATGTGGGTGAGTGCCCTCAGGTGGGCGTCAGGAGGCTAAAATAATTCCCCAAATCAATGCAGCATGTAATTCACAGAATACCACAGACAGATGGGTGCTAAACTGACTCACTGTGCTCAAGACACTTGATCTCTGTCACAGAAAACCTCAGTTTTATTAAACTAATCTCAAAGTGACGCTGCCAGAAAGCTAACCCAGTCAGATTTTGTGGTTTTCAGAATTCTGTTGATCAGTATGTTATGAATAAAATGTAGCTCAAGAAAAAGTGCACAAAAACGTACACATCTGTGTGTTTCATTCTGTGCTGCGGTGGCACAAAGTGAACTACTTTTGAAACACAACTTCTTGATATGACAAGTTACGCTACATCCACACTAAGCCATCTTAATCTGAAAATAATCGGAAGCTGCTTTTAAAAAACGGTCTCTAGGTCGGATAAATGAGGAAACTCTGTTTTTAAATGTGGACAGGGCAAATTTAGCTTTTGGTAAATGATCGCGGAAGCCTGGTCAAGGACCAAAGTTAGGAAGACAACTTCCTGTCGCCTCTTACAAACATTGTGATCATTAGAGCAGGCGATACTGTGCTCCTGAACAACAGACACTATCAAACTTGTCTGGCAAAAGAAAATGATATGAATGAGAACAGCTTATACTGTGAGTTCGGCAGTATTGAACAGACTATAAGGTGATCACAGAGAGAAGGAGGAGACAGAACGGAGGTTAAACCAGCTGAGAGTCAGCAGACTAACCAGGCTGTCTTCACCAGATGTTGAATGGGATGCACAATTGCGAAGTTTGGCTACCATTTAAAGAGGAAGAATAAGAGATATTTTAGATATTTCTATCATTAAGGCGTTCTAATTCCCTTCTTCATAGGCTCTAAAAGATGCTCCCACATTACCAAATCAACTGATGGACAGAGAAGTACCTCATTTCTGGCAGAACCCCTAAAAAGTATTTTTGTCAGTAAGTATTTCACTGACTATTTTTCTGACAGGAGCCTTTCAGTGAAAAATGAATCCCTGGAGTGTAAGCTTGAAAAATAAAGAGTCAGACGGCTATTTGGCCAGTTAGAGCATGTCAGGTCAGACAAACACAGACCCTGAGGCTGCCACAATGTCAGAGGCCAAAGGCTGAGAGCCTCAGCGGTGTGCAGGAAAACCCTCCCGCGTATAGTAAAAATGCAGTCTGTAAACAACAGATTAGTTCAGTAACGGGGAGGCATTTATTAGATATGGATGCGGATACCCAACGCACACATGAACACAGAGATGTCAGCACTCCCCCAGTCCATCGGTCCGCTTCTCACCGGGGTGGGACTGTGGGAACCATGCTGTCACTTCCTGTGCCCGCGGGCCTCAGCCAATCGCCATCAGATAAGAGCCACGGCTCTGCCAATCAGAGCTGTGGCCACAGCTTCACATGGTGGGACAGGGGACGCGATAAGGACATAACTTGCCAGGGAAAAACGTCTTGATCTCAATTGTACCCCCCTTCAGTCCGACCCTCTCCCCCCCCCCCCCACCCTTCCCACCAAAATAGTTGTTTGGAGACAAGGTTTCTTTTTGTCTTTTGCCCATAATTACGCTCCCTTTCATCTGCCCCCCTGTTCCCCTTGACCCCTACTCTGGGGTCAGTGGCCAGGATATCCCACTCTCCTCGGGGCCAATAATGTGCCTTTTAGGGTGGATGAAGAGGGGCATTCATGCCAGGCAGACAGGAGAGCAGCGCGGAGAGTAATCACTCCATCACACTCTGCCCCCGTCTGTCCCAGCTCCTGCCCAAAACACCCAAACAGCTCGCCTCGCTGCTCACATCAAAGAACTGGACCCGGACTGCAGGCCGAGCTTCAGCACTGCGCAGCACAGAAGGCGACTGTGTCACCAGCCAGGGGAAGAAAAAAAATCAAAAAATCATAGTGGTTCACCAATCCAGCTGTGATCACCGTGGAAAACCCCCCGCGAGAGTTTTCGCAATCTCATTTGATGATACAGCGAGGGAGATCGCTGAGATTTGAAGTCACACTCGCTTATAGGTGGAAGTAGCACGCACATACTGAGAGACAAACACGCAGACTGTGATCAAACAGACCTTTAATGAAGAGGGTCTGAACAGCCAGAGACCTGCGGAGTGAGTCATCAAGGAAGTGTGTGAATCTTGGGGAATTTTCCATTCGCCGGACCTTGGGCAGACACACAGACCGTACATGCATTAGCATTGTTCCTGAGCAGCTTTCACAGGAGGTGGTCTGGCTTGTAGTGAACTAGTCCCTGGACGCTGTCTGAGCAACACCAACTGTAGTCAGGTCACATTAACATTGTGGATGTATTTCAAAAAGTGGAGTATGTGAAAAGGAGTGTCACGGTAAATCTACAGCACGTCCATGTGTATCTTATGGTTTGACTTTAATGTAAAATGTTGGAGGGCCTCTCTTGACCCCGCATGCAAAGAACAATAAGCAAAGTGTGGAGCAGTATCTTAAAACATTCCACAAAAAAAAAAGAGTTTGAAGAATGACTGGAATTCTGCCAAAATCCTCCACACTGTGAAAAAGCCCCGCGTCCTCGCTGAACAGCAAACCCAACTCTCAGGTCTGACAAGTATACTGCAGGGCACCTGTACTAGCTGTAGCAGAGGACAAAGAAGTAGAGGGCTCGTCAGGAATAGGTCTGCAAGTTGTTTGTTTATTGGATTAAATCCAAAGCACTCGCACCATCGCCTTGTTCTCCGGCTGCCGGGAGTAGAGCTACCCCGGCACCGTGGGTCTGATCCGATAGAGACTGCTGGAGTTTGTGATGGCTGAATTTCAGTTGCTGTGGCTGCTGACTGGGCGTCCGTCTCCCGGAGCCGTTTGCAAGGTCAGGAAGTAGAGATGAAGATGCGGGTCATTCTTTTCGTTTTCTACCAAAGATTGTGCAGCCCGTACAGTCCGGGTTAGTGGCACAGAAACACCTAAACTAAAAAGGCCTATGCAACACACTTATTTAGATTGTGTGAAGCCTGTAGGTGAGGGGAAATGCTGAACCCTATTTGTTTGGAGCATGTGGCTGCATCTTACACATTGCACCTAAGAACGTCGGAAGTTTAAATAAAATATAACAGTGCAGTGAAGGCTGTGATGCTGTGGCTTCATCAGCAGCCACTGGCCTGAATAGACCTTAACCAGTCAGCCTGCAGCCTTTAGAGTTTCACTGTGATCAATAGCTGGATTAATTGCTGAAAGGGAAGGGGGAGGAGCAGAGCGAGGAGAGGGAGGAGGTCGTCAGAGCCTGGGGCAGGGGAGGGTTTCAGAAGGTGGGGGTTAAGATGGTGCTGACAGGCAGGGAAAGCCGAAGGGATTTAAAAGGCGAGGAGAGGGGAGCTGGAGTTGGAGCAGTAAGAACCGAAAGAACGCGCTTCAACCCCCTCCTCCACCCTCCACCCTACCCCACCCCAGGTCACCTGGCAGCGTGCGGGGCGGCGGGCCGTCAGATTAGGATCTGAGAGAGGGAGATAACGAGTTTATTGCCCCCTGGACGGGGCTGCTGGAGCCAGGGGAGGAGGAGGAGGAGGAGGAGGGCAGGCCAAGCAGGCCGGGGCAGGAGGCTGAATGGTGGTGGGCGTTTGTGTTTGTTTTAACCTGGGGAGCTAGATGCAGCCATGGAGTGTCTTTATAGAACAGCACCTCTGGCAGGGCAGTAAAACACACAGGCAGCAGGGTTAGAATACCAGCAACACCACACAGCAGCTCATCCATCACCCTAAAACACAAACACACACACAGAAACACACACACACACACACACACACACACACGTTTGATTGTACACAAACATACACAACCTTATCATCTCTGCGTGTAAGTCTGTGTTTCCACGGCTTCAGTAGCTACACAAATTGATCGTCAAGTGTTAAGTGAATAACCGACTGCAAATAATTACGACAGTTGCCATTTCTACCGCCCGCGTTTGTTGTGGAGGAAATTCATATCCCCGCATATCCTTTTAGGAATTCCACTTTCTCATTGATCAACAATGCGCACTTTCATGTTATCTCCTGAGTTATTGGAAATGGGATAAGGCCTGATCCTATTACAAGCAAACACAGAATAACGTATGAAATCTATATGTATTTCACACCGCTGTGATCTCTGCTCGCTGAATTCTGTGCACGTATCGGGGAGCCGGTATTAGCTTTGCGTGTCTGGCCCAGGCGCTGCAGGAGAGATAAGGGGAGCGGATATGAGAAATATGAAAAATAGCACTGTGATAGGATGATCAGTGAGAATGAGCAATACGGGCCGCGGTGACAAATGGGACAAGGGAGCCAAAGAGGAGAGCGATGCAAAATGGCATTAGAGCCAAGGACAGAATGATTTTCCAAGAGGAGCGGAAGCAAAACATACTTTCTTAGAACGAACAGGTCAATAATACCCTCCTGATATCAGTCATTTATTCTATTTTTTCAGTTTCTAGCCATCTGTGAGAGTCTATTTAACACTGAAACAGAAACACACTCACAAGCTCAGGTGCTGTGATGTCGCTGCGTGGACTACACCATACTCAGTAAGGACATTAACGGTCTACGATGTAATTTAGTTCTCACATTAGCAGAATATAAGCTACAAATACTGGCAGCATTCAGGAAAGACCTGCTTCAACTCTTGCTCTCGGTACATCTCGTCTTTACAGAGATAAGATTATATGACATGATATGTTTGGGTGTTTTTCAAAGAAACAATTCAACCAAACAATTGAAAAATGGACAGACATCCGCAGCATCAAGAGAAATAGGATGAATAGCACAGATCCTCCTCAAAACACACAAAACCCCCCCCCCACACTTTCTCTTCAACACTCACTCTCATACACACACTCAAAAGGGATTTTGGGGCCCTGTGGAGCGGCACGTGAGCAGCCCTCTGTCAGCTGTGTTTGCAGTGAGGCAGGCGAGGGGCGCCCTGCACCTCCGAAAGAAGAGTAGCGACCCGGGGAAATGGCAGAAAGGAGGGGTGCTGTGTGGAGAGGCCAAAGCCCAGAGTGGAGAGAAAAGATGGTCCACAAAACAGCTTTCCTCCAGAGAGAGAGAGGGAGACAGAGAGAGAGGAGGGGGCTGTTGGAACAATGCCCCCTGAGCTGCAGGTGCAATGGCTAAGACCGTGTGTATGTGTGTGTGTGTGTGTGTGTGTGTGTGTGTGGGTAGAGAGAGAGAGCACTTTCTTTTTTGTGTTAATTGAGCTGATCTGTTGTCTTTTCTCTGCTGCAAGTTTAAAGCACAGCTGATTAACATGTGGCTTTGTAGAGCTCCTGTGTGTGTGCAGAGTGTGTGTGTGTGTGTGTGTGTGTGTGCGCGTGTGCGTGCAGAATTACAGAGTGAGCTCCGCTGCCAGTGTGAGCAGAGTAATGACACAGGCACATGGTTTGTAGACACAGGCGGCCAGAGAGTGTTAACTTGATTTGCACTTGTATGGAGCGCAGAGCAATGGTTAACACATCTGAATAAAGGCTTTATGCGCAACATGTCGCACAATTGGAAGTGCACAGAGGCGTCACTCAGCCACTAGATTAAATAGCATAATCAGACGATTAAAGGCTTTATGCCTAAGAACAGTGTAACGGGGGCATTCAGCTCACCTACTGTATTTACTACCACAAAGTCATATCACTATCATAACACTGCGTCACTGCCAACACGGCGGAGTGACTTTGCACTTTTCTTCACACAAGCATCAACACTGTATCTTCGGGGACAGTTGTTGTGACCGCAGTAGGTTAAACAAAGAACACTTGAATATTGCTGAGTTTCACATCAAAACACTTTGGCGACTGAACTCATTAAAAAGGTCCGGGCTCCTGACGCCGACGGTCTGTCCCTGACAGCAGCCCCCATGGGGAGAGATCCTGATATTCAGACCCCACCAGACTGGACGGCCCTGTTTGGACAACTGGTTCCTATCCCCACACTCGCATGCGGCACCGCGGCCACAGGAGGACGGCCCTGCAGCCCGAGGCCACACCGTGGGACGGGCCTCAGCGCTAGCATGCTGGTAGAAAGGTACCTGTGTACCACCCACCGGCTTTAGAGGTGGTCCTCGCTTGTGGGAATGAACAGTGGATGTGTGCATGTCAGCTCTAACTCGCACACAAACTTAATGCACCTCAAAGGGAGAGCCCCAGGGCCATCGGCGGGGCGCTCAGACAGCCCCAGCGAGGCAGAAACACAGAAACATGTGTCAGGCCTTAAAAGAAGACACTCGCCTCGCTGAGGAGTGTGTCCCCCGTTCCTCCCCCATCCCACACCTCGGCCCGTCCCTTTCATAGGAGATTATTGGGAGAGAGAGAGGAGCAGAGGGTAAAGATGAGGAACCGTGATATGGAAGAGAGCGAGCGAGAAAGGATGAAGACAGAAACAGAGAGATTTTTGCTCTCTCCACCCCTCTCTGCAGATATTACTGCTTAATTAAAAGGGCAGCATGTGCTAAGTATTATTCCAGCTGAGATCTTTATCTTCAGCCTATGTAATAAGATCTTCAGCAGGCTTACAGCTACATTTTCGAGCAAATTTCCTTCCTATTCTTTGCCCTTATTTCCTCTTGGCCTACGTGTGTTTTGTGCCGTCGCTGCAATCTTTTTGCGTGCCTGCATTGTGTGTGTGTGTGTGTGTGTGTGTGTGTGTGTGTGCGTGCCTGAGCCGAGCAGGACTGTTTTGCATGTTAATTAATGTAATATTTTGTACACCACTCGGGAGCGTGTAAGTGTTCTCTTGAATGTGTTCCAATTAAGAAACAGCCCCGAGGCACAAATTGGTTTGGACACACTGAAAATGTTCCCTTATTTTTACATATTTGGGAGACGATGAAGAACGTGAACAAAATGCAGAGTTTACATGCAGTGCAAGTGTTAAAAAATGTTACTGTGGAGTCTTACAGAGTTCTTCCCAACTGTCTGACCCAAAGCAAGCTCTCCTCGTCTCCATCTGCTCAACATCTCGACAATGTTTCACGTCTGCTGCTTAACGCTGCAGCTACAGAGATGGTGGCTGGCTTGGGTGTCAGGCTGCGTGCCTTTAAATGAACATCTCCAAAACCTTAACAGTACAACAACCTTTTGAAGTATTAATAAAAAAAACATGTGCCCAACACTGCTGAACTACAACATGATGAGATACACCATGGATTCTGTCCACACAGACATCCCCTTCCAATCAGTTCATCAAGGAAAGCTGCAGATTTACATACAACACACACTCACATGTACACACACACACACACACACACACACAGTAGGCATGATTGCCAAGTCATTCATGTATCATGGCTACTGGAGGGGTGGCCGTGAGCCCCCTTTGCATTTTTTCCAAAAGAGTGGCTTTGGACTCACATTCAATCATCTGGTAAATTAGTTTAATCCTGCAGCAAATCTGTCCCTCTCCTGGGACGCTTCCAGAGGTGTCAATCGGAGATAAGGCCTGTGTGACAATAAAGCCACCAAAACCAGGGGGTGTGGGGGGGGGGGGGGGGGGGCACTGCTCTTTTACTCTTCCATACATTCGAAGCTATTTGATTTATGGGAGCAGAAAGAAAGAGAGACGTTTCCTTTGTCATTAAACTGTTCAACATATTGAAAGAAATGACGTGGACAGTCACTGTGCTGGACTGAAGTGTTACTTTTAAAAATATCACGATTGTGTAGCTTCTGCGTGCCAGATGAGGAAAAACACAGAATAAAACAGTTTATTAAAATCACTGTAATAGTGCTAGAATATACCTTCAGAAACATCTAGAGGGTCTTCACATGTATTTAATAATTGGTTTATAGGGGTCTTGATGTGCTTTTTCTTGCTGTTAATCTCTGACGGTAGAGCCACAGGGTGTTATATTTATATGACATCATTGTGTGTTAAGGGATCTTGAAACATTACCATCCACAGCAGCTGGACCAGTGATATACAGACATTCATCAAAGGCATAAACAAGCACACACACACACACACGTTACACATACATACAAACAGTCTCTGTATGTCTCTGTCTCCCTTCATATTGAGTCAAGCCCCTGCAGATCACTTCTGCCCTCTATTGACTATGAATGGGACGGCAGCTGCAGAGAGAGAGAGAGGGTGGAATTAAACAAGATGTGGGGATTAAGTTTTGATTTAGCGTGGCGTTATATATAGAATCCAGACAGTCAAAGTACGTTATTAGCTGCTTAATTAGTAATGGACAGCTGGCATTGGAAGCATTTGTAAAAGAGGAAGAGGAAGAGGAACATTGAAGCCCTCTGTTACTGTAAACAATAGGCATAAACTATGATTTATAGTATATTAAAACATGTACAATTATGCTTTTCTAAATTAACTGTCATCTTCATTTTATTTGATATATTTGTATTCGGACAACCAAATAATAAACTTGGAAACAACGACAGAGGGGCACTTTATAATTATCACAAATTAAATGTTTCTGACTACCAGGTTTTACATTAATTACAATAAAGATGTGAAATTTGAAGGACTCAATGACAAGCTCTAAATCCACTTTGGTTTTCCATCAGCACAAGAAATAACAATTTTCGTAGCAATGAAAAATACTGAGAGAAAAATATTCAAGTGATCCATCAGCCACTGCATTGTTTTTGTTTCTTGTAAAAAAAGAATTCAAATTTTAGGAAATTAGTATTCCTATTTTTCTGGGTAATCAAAAGGTGGATCCCATCAACTGATCTTTTATGTTACTCTATCTGCACAGTAAAAATATTCTAAACCTATAAAAGTTTCCAGAAACAGTGAGCAGAGATTAACGCGCTGCTGAATGGCAGAGCGGAGCGGGGGGGAAGGAGAGGCCGGGTGATTTAATGTGAGTCATTTTGAAATTAAAACAAGTGGGACACAGAGGAAACAAAAAGAGCAGAAGAGGAAAGGAAACTTCAAAATGCTCTTTGAGGAAAATGAGATCACAGGCTGCAATTATATAATTCTTGTCAAGTGATGGTGGCGATAGCCTAAGAGGAATGCATGCACGCGTGCACACACACACACACACACACACACACACACACAAACAGAAATAAACTCCAGCGGGATAATGGCCTCCTTGACTGCATTTTTAAATGTTGGAAAATGATGGGGGTCACATGGGGGTCAGGTACAGGAAGAGTACGTGTACATGTGTGTGAGGCCCGGAACACTTGGCCCCTAATAAAAGCACTTCTTCTGATTTCCTCTTTTGTTTTTTGTTTTTGTCCATTTGGTCCCTCTCTTTCTAGTTATGATGAAAGTCAAAAAAGCCAAGCGTTCCCAAGTGTTCCCTGATGCCAAGTGCAGATTTGAAGCGGGAGCATGACTTATGAAGTGTGTGTGTGTGTCTCAGGGCTTTGAGAAGCAGTCAATCTTGATATGGCTCCTTCACATGGACTACAACACGACCGCATGAATACAAACATACATAATGAAGAGTCAGTAATAGTATGGCGCGCGGCTTCCAGATGAACGCTCAGAATAAACCGAGCATTCATGCTGTAGCCTACATATCATGGACGCTACACATCTCTACATCTCCCAGTTTACAAAACCCATTTACAACACCGGGAGGGACTGGAACACAAAAGGTTCCAGTCTGAGCCCTCGTCATCCATCTCCACACACACACAAACACACACACACACACACACACACACACACACACAGGCCAATGGTGGGGCCAGTGGGTCTGCTGCTAGGTTCCCAGGGAGCCTCACTGGTCTGATGGAGGCACTTTGTCTGAAGCTGGGGCAGACTACAGCAGACTCCAGAGGAGATGCCTATCAGCTACTGGCTATGCTACGGCCTGGAGGAGAGAGAGGGAGGGAGAGAGAGCGAGAGGAGACTACAATACAAGATGCTGAATGAAAAAATAGTCAGCATCAACATAGAAATCAGAAAAAGGGAAGAAAAAAAAAAATCAGCCTGCACTTTTGAAAGCCATATGAGGCTACGGTAACTCAGGAAATAAACATTTCCTATGAGTCGTGTGTGCCAGATATTGACATCAGTGTTTTACTACGACGGTCGAATGATCGGGGCAAATCCCTCAACGGGTGAGTCAAGTTAAAGGAGGCCAATTGCTCTCCATTGCAGATAACAGTAGCGGTGGAGGCCATAGGCAAGTGTTGACATGCAGAGTGATGTATAGTGAAACTGAGGGGGAGTCAGGTCGGTGACACACTAAAAGGTCAACAAGGAGCGCGACCTCTCCAGGTGTGGCCTCCTCTCTCAGCTCCAACACAGCAGGCACTCGTCCATCTCTGACAGGTTTAAAATGATATGCAATGTACAGTTCATCTTTCCCCCTGGCAGGTATTGTAAGGTGCTGAGCAATGATAGGAACAACAAAAGGCGGATACGGGGATAAATGTAATTCCTTTCTGCTGTCCTGTTCTCTAATCTCTCTCTCTCTCTCTCTCTCTCTCTCTCATTTCTGAGGCAGTGCCGGGTTATGGATCGGGTGGGTTAGCCGATGTAGTGGTAGACAGATCTAATGTGTGCTGTCTGCTGCATGGCGACTTCTTAGTTAGAGCGTGAGGGCGCGGGGGGGGGGGGGGGGATGCCTGGAGGGACTCGCACCGTGACCCAAGGATCTCCACGGCCTCTGTCAGCGGAAAATTAGATTACAACAGTCGGACTAAGGGGGGGACTGAAGAGAGGGGCGTCAAGCAGTCTAAATATGGAGGGCTCAGTATGTCTATAATCACTTTATACAAGTTACATGAACCAACAGACTTATCGCCTCCTCGCTGTCCAGATTGCCAATGCTGGTGTTGAGCGTATGTGTGTGCGCGTGTGCGTGTGCGTGTGTGTGTGTGTGTGTGTGTGTGTGTGTGTGTGTGTGTGTGTGTGTGTGTGTGTGTGTTGTGAAACCTCTATGACACAAATCCTCTGCAGTCGTCGTACCTCTGCGGTGTCCGTTTACAGTGAATCAGACAAAAAGAAGTGTACAGTGCAGCAGGGATATGTCTGAATGGATGGTTTTGACACGGGAGCAGCCAAAACAGGCCAATTCAGCTGGTGCCATTCAGAATGTAGCCAGAAACGGGCACAAAGTACGTTCGCTTGACTAACACTCAACATAACAGCATGATCAACCCAAGGTGGAACATTTTTTACTTTTTTCATGAGATCTCAAAAGTCTTTTAAAACGTTTCTTTTTTCACACTAAGTCAGTTTATAGGACACACGCAATGTGACCGCTCATGTGTAGAAAGACAACTGACTTTTATCGGCAGTCAGGAGACAGACAGAGAAAAGGGAGAAAAAAAAGCAACAGGAAGGAGCAGTCTGGTGGACAGACGCTTGCAGCGACTGGATGGTGGCAACAGACGGCCGTGGTGACAAGAAAGGGGAGGAAAGGAGCGGGAGGGAGGGGAGGGGGGGGGGGGGGGGGGGGGTGACGGACAGAGACAGAGCAGAAAATTGAAGTACATGTAACATGACACAAATGGACAAAAGTATTTAGCTAATGATTTATTATTAAACAGAGCAGGCTGCCCTCCCCGGCCCGATCCCCCGGCCTATAGCCCAGGCCCCGGCCCTATTGTAGGGAGATGGAGAGGCAGATAAGCAGGGCTGTAATGGTAGTCAGATGGCAGGTGGGCCGGCCGAATCCGGGGTTAATCACTGCTAAGTGCTGTGGAGAGGGGAGGACACGGGGCCTGGCTGAAACACTGTATCCTGGGGGGCATTGGGAGGACAGGTAAGTCGGCCCAGGTAACTCACCTCGGTGGCTCAGAGAGACAGCTGGACTCTCGCACTGGCTGCCTAATGGTGTTAACTCAAGAGAGTCGCCACAATGATACGTTACATCGACGCACTCCCCTCCGTCTCACTCTCTTGTCTTGCTCTTTCAAACCATGTTAGGCTCTTTTGTGTGCGCGCTCCATCCAGCCTTATTGCTCCGAGCATTTCCGAGTAACACAAGTGATTTAATCTGCCTGAGAGGAAGGAGAGAACACTGTGTAACTGCAACAAAATGGAGAGCTCTCTGGACCTTTAGGTGGAACTCTTCTCAAGCAAAACAAAACTTTAAGTCATTTTAATCTCACAGTTGAAATGAAATGAAAGGCTAACGTAATGTGTGTTATAACATGATTATAATGAAGGTCTAAGATTTCAAATACTGTGAACCGACCAAAAACAACAACAAAACTGATATTACTATGAATCTCTAGTTTCAGTTCATTCACATTTCTATATAAGTAGCCCCCTATCGGTGGCTGATTTCCACACTCTGAGCTGCATTCGCCTGCAGGGGATATCCGACTACATCACTTAAAAAAAGAACAAGCGGCCTCTCCTGCCACAGCATGAAATGCGGGCCGCCGTGCGTTTCAACAGCGGATGACAAACCCATAATGAAAGCAGTAATTGGAACAACATTTCAGGTTGGCGGTGCACGTCCTGCTCTGGTATCCCTGCCGCCAACCCAAATCATTCCCAAACGTCCTGCAAATCAAAACAAAACACGGGGAAAGGAACACAACTTTACAGAGCAGTGACTTCTGATGGGCCATTTCTGCTGGAGACTCCAGTCTGCGAGGAGGCGGGCCTTTTTACTCAGCCCCTAACATGAAACAGCCCGCTACTCTGGGCTACATTCTGCTGGGGACAACGAAGGGTTCGGTGCACTGTTACTCCAAACACACATGAGCTGCTGTTGTGTTTGGAAATAAAAAAGCTGCACAAAAGGAGTCTGCACTGCACGCACTCTGCATTGCAATAACAGAAAATAAATGCACAGATACATGGACCTCCACTTAACACACACACACACACACACACACACACTCAGAAACACAACCACCAACCGTATAGCTAGTTTATTTCTCTGCCTGCTCCTATAAAATGGAGTCTTTGTAAACAACGGATGAAGTCATCTCGTTTTAGAAGACGAGGAGAGGTCAAGTTGAGCAGAGAGCCTTAGTTAAATCATCTGCTTGTAGTAAACAGTTGAGAGGAACATCCATCAGCCGGGCACGTGCCGCTGACAGTATAATAATAAGGTTGTGAGAGCCGGAGCGTTCCACTGAAAACAGATGAAGAGAGCCTCTCCAGAGACGGAGGGAGAGAGAGGGAGAGAGAGAGAGAGAACGAGGAAGGAGAGGACAAATAGAAATCGAAAAGTAGCTCATCACCTTTTCCATCAGCGTGGCGGGCGGCGCTGGTGTGACTGAACACAGTAACACTGTGGACCCTGTTCATAATCACAAGGTTACTGTTCATTGTTGGACGTGACCCGGCGGACATGAGTGACAAGGTGGGCAGCCGGGCTCTGTGCTACTGTGCGGATAATTACCTCATGACGACAAAGTGAACTTTGATGTACAGTCTCTCCCGCTGCAGCGCTTTAATGACCTTAGAGCTGGTATTTGTGCACGCCTGTGTATGTTTGTGCAGAAAATGCCTGCACACAGACACTTAAAAGAGCACACTCTCTCAAACACACACACACACACACACACACACACACACACACACACACACACACACACTCGGGCTGCAGCCAGCCAGTAAGCTTGATGTCAATCAAGCGGGTGTCTAATTAAAAGGAACAGGAGGAAGCTGCTAGGGACAGCAATCGCTATCGGACTCACATTTTCATATGAATGGCCTTTTTTAATTAAACTGAACAGCTAATAAGCCTCAGTATCCAGACCATGTAGCAGTTTAACAGACAAAGAGTCACAAAGAAAACACACACACACACACACACACACACACATGCATGCATGGAAAATAATGGGGGATGAGAGGTAAAGACAGAAGGATGAATAATGAAGAGTCAGAAGCAGAGTGATGCATTGCCTTTGAACCTGTTGGCTCTCCTTTGTTTGTGGAGGCGCTTTGCCAGAAGCTATTGTCAACAAAGTTTGTTTAGCGTTGATGGCATTAAAGAACACAGTCCAACAGAATTTGCCTTTGCCATGAGACAGGGGGAGAAATGAAAGAGAGGTAAAAGAAAGAGCACAGAGCGCTATCTCTTCCTCAGATGAAAAGGAGAGTCTACAAACCATTTTGGGCACGCGTGCGCTGGTTATTGTGTCCCACAGCTAAAAGGGAAATTATAAATGTGTTCGAGTTAGGGTGACTGGATCAAACACAAAACAACAATAAAATGAAACCAGCTGTCTTTATTTAGGCAAAGAAAGGCCACACAATAGGAGTATTCTCCACATGATTTGGGGTATCGTAGAATTAAACAGAAAAGTCAGTGTCAGTGTAAAATTCAATCTTATTTCCACCAATGGATTTAGCAGCTATTGAAATCTTTCATAAAAAGCATGACAGCATAATTCAGTCACATGAATTTAATGCTTAGCGGCACAGTTATGGGATGATCAGAGTTGTACTGCCAAGCTTTAACAATGACATTTAGCAGTTCCAAAAAAAAAAAAGAGCTTTGTTCGTGAGCCAGACATAATTAATGTGTTGATCCTCTTCTATGTGAAATTAGCAAGCCTCTCAAATCCCGAATATATGAAGAAAAAAAATTAAGAAAAAAGGAGAGATTTTCCTTCATCAACACCCCTTACTTCTCATATCAACAGTATGTCGGCACACAGACACGATCACACCAGGTTGTTAAGATGTGTGTGGAGAGAGAATGGGGACAAAAGGCTAATAAATAAAAGGGGACATTTGATTCCCATACTGCTAAGATTTCTCTGTGGAGGAGATTATGGTTCCGTTCTAACAAACACGACAAATCTCCATTTTCCCCCAACCTTTTACAGCAGATAAAGGGCCTTGGATCATTTTCCTACACTAAATCCCAGATCAACTTCTCCTTAGCTATTCAAACCACCCAGCAGGTTGTTTCTAAATGGCTTGAAAGTGAGCCTGGAGATAGCCGGCGCTGCCGTCTCAAATGAGCTCTCCGCGCCGCCGTGAACGCTCGCTCGACGCGCTAATTCTCCCCCTGTCTTACTTCTTCGGGAAACTTTTAACATCATGACCCAGAGAAACATTTGCAAAACTATAACAATAAAATTAACTTGTAATGAGCAAAATAATTGCACTTCAAACGCCGCTCGATGGTGGAGCGCGAGCTCGGAAGAAAGGGCCCAATTTACAGATTACATGGCTCATGACTACCGAAGTTCAAAACACAGAGAAATTGGTTGTGAAGTGAGAAAAAAGGGCCCTTCCAAAACGACTCCGAAGCGTACTTTAAACTTGTGTAATGGATACGCTGCGGGCAACTGGGCAAATTCACCATGCAAAGAATCTCCATTCTGCACGCAGCACTTCAAAGGCGAAAGCAACCGAGTTTCAGGGAGCCAGTGGGCACAGGGAGAGGGGGGGGGGGTGAACTCGAGATGCACATTTGTCTCCTGGAGTGACAGAAATTTGCGAGGGGGGGGGGGGGCGGGGGGTGTTCAAAATGAGAGATTTAGTTGATCTAGGGCAGAGTAGCAGTTCAGTCAACACCACAGTGCTTCCTCAATCTTCAAAAACAGAAGAAGAGCGTAATGTAGAGAGGAGAAATGCTGAGAAAGTTACATTTGGAAGACGAGACGCACATCAGAACTCGGAGAGGACTGGAGACGTTTTTCTCTCCTCTGCTGAGGAGCAACAGAAAGAAAGAGAGATATGAGATATGAGAGAGACGGCTGGAGCGACTAGTTGTTGTGTTACATGGTTCTGTATCAGGCAGCGGCCTTTTATGTCGTGCTGGTGGAGGAAGTAGAGAGGAGATTACATTAGCAATGATAAAGTGACCAGTGCCATGCCGTGTACCATCAGATACACACACACACACACACAAACACAGTAGATTACGCCAAAAAACACCTAAAACTTAGATACACTCTGGACTGCAGAGGACAGCTGATATCACAATGTGGGGGAAAATAAAAACCTGGTGTGACGGGCTCATGCTACATGGTCCTCTTTCTGTTCAGCAAGCAAATGGAGTCAAATGTATGATTTTCTTTTTTTATTCCTATATAACGCCTGTATTTTGTAAAGTTTTCCCTAAAGTTGCTATCAGTCGTAGGTAAAATACTGAAACAAGGTCATAGAATTTTTATGCTAAAACGGTCAAATAAAAAAGCCACAAAGTTTCCTCAGACAAATGTGTTGCTATTTCTTTAGCCGGCTCAAAATATTCAAAAGAGACATTTTGTTGGCCATGATGTTTTTAAGCTCATTTCTCAAATTGCCGCTGCTCCCCCCCCCCTCTCTCCCTCACTCTGCCTCTCTCTCCCCCTCTGTCTCTCACCCCTCTCTCCCTCACTAGGCAGTCTCCTTCTCCTGTTCTGGAGTCTTATCTGATGGGAGCTCTGCCACTGTTTGTATAAAACACTGTTTATAAGGAGTTGCATATGTTAAAACATTAAAACACACATTAGAGTGTGCACACACACACACACACACACACACACACACGCACACCAATGATGCATACACTGACAAGTTGAGCTGTTCTGACCTTGCTAAAAAGCTGTGTGCAGTGGATTTGTTTGAATAAGGTTTTTCCTTTTATATTGTCAAGAAAAAAGTATACCACAGACACATGCACAACATTTACATTGTTTAACTACAGTTAAACAACATGGCAGACACATTAATAACATTCATCCTAATACTTTAAAGGTTTTAAGTTGATTTACTCATTTATTTTAGAAAGAATAACACAACACTGTTTGTAATTAATGTAGGTCTGATGTACTTACAAGATAAAAGAATCAGCACAGCATTACAGTGACAGACGGACTTATGTGTCTGCTTTTTAAGTCCAATGAGCTTTGCAAGACAAAAGGCAAAAAAAGTCAATAAATGGTTGAAAAACACCCGTCACATGTTTCTACAGCTTAAAATGACGTCTTCAAATTTCCAAAGAAAATCGTCAAATCCTCACATTTGAGGATGTTTTGCTATTTTGCTTTATAAATGAATGAGAAGTGATTGGATGGTTTTCATAATAGTTATTTTTCCCTCGATCAACTAACTGGTTAATTATCATAGTTTCAACATCTGCCATTTCACTAAATGTTTTCAAACTGTAGCTTATTAACAGGCTCAGGACACACGCTACGGCGCTACGTCGCTACGTCGCTACGTTTTTGTATTTGCATATGCTTTCAAACATTAGTTTTAAGACACTTATCTAAAGCACACTACACAAGACCATTTTATTGAGTTTACTCTGCCCTCTCTTACAAAGTAAAGGGCAGTGATAATTGCTGTGGCAGCAGCCATTAGTCTTTCCATCAGTCTCGCTTCATTTTCCCCACTCTGCCTGGTGAGTTGACCGCTATTGTGCTCAATTAACATTCCGCCATTTGTTTTCTCAGACAATTAGGTTACCTCCGCAAATTTGCACTAATTCACTAAAGTTACGCAAACCTCAGGCTCCAGCCGCTGAAAAGGCCCCGTTGTTTGTTTAACATGCAACTTGAACTCTGTGACTTTTACGTCAACTCTTGCTCCACCCGTTGCCTCCCCTTCTCCGTCCCTCTCTATTCTTAGACCCTCAAATATTAATCAATGGTCCACGGGGTTCAAGCCAGAGACACCTATACCTGTCTGAGATAAAAATCTGTGCGATACATCAAGATGTGGTTTCGATTAGTCGACCGCAGCACTTCCTGGGGGAAGTTTTCCTCTCGGCTCACGCCCGTGGAATACGGCTCCTTCATATCCTAAACTGCCAACAATGGCTCTCTGTGCTCCGGTCGGTCACGTCAACGTGTCTTTTCCTGTGTGGACAGAGGCCTTTAAACCGAGCAGCCGGGGAGTACGGTTCCCAGGAGGTTGAGGAGTGAGAGTTGTGTATAGTTTGGAAAAGGGTGCTGTCAACAGAGACGAGCCTTCTTGCCCCCGACACATGACCCGACTACTTCCGGGTCATGTCGTGATAGCCTTCACGAAGGTTACGCAGAGTGCCAGCCGTGTTTCACATGACCTCCAACACATCGCATTCCTCAGCGCTAATATCATGTAGCCCTTTTTTGCTTTGCTCTCTCCATCTCCCACACACTTTCAGACACCGCGTGCCCACTCACGGTCTACTTATGTCACATCCGATCACGTCGGTCTAACCACACAGACCGCGAGTGTCGATCACGGCCGTTTGATGTGTGAACATTAGACCGGGGCGGGGGTTTTAGTGTCAACAGCTGAGTCATGGGGGTTAATGGAGACGATTGCGAGTGCAGGGTTCTTAAACGCAGCACCCTTTCTTCGGCCACGCGTGACTGAAGATCATCATCATTAGCGCCGAGGGGATGCGGCGATGAGCTCATCGTGAGGAGATGATGGTGCTCATTTGTCATGTCTATGAGGGGGAATAACTCATCCGCTCAAGCAAAAGTGTGAAATGCAGCATGCAGGCTGTACACATATTCTGTGTTTATTGCGTACATTATTTAGTTTGACAGAGAAAAGTTGAAATCTTAACGATGCAAGAAATGTCGGTTTCTTGTACATGCAAAGACAGAGGGGGGGGGGGGGGGGGGGGGCGGGTAATAATCTTAATCATGGTCTTTGTCATTTTGTATTAAAAATAGGAGTGTACGATATATCGGTAGTGATGATTACCGAGATATTAAGAAAATTAAATAGTGATATCATGTTAAAAATACACATATGATATATTGTAAATAATTCAGTGCCTCTTAAATATTTTTTATGGTTAAAGACACTTTCTACACCTCTCTACATATAGCACAATGCGAGTGTAATTAATTTGCCAAAAAAGAGACAAATTCCACAATAAACAACGTTTGACTGATAGTGGGGTTATAGATATCACGATAATATGGGAACATCTACTTTTGGCTAATTCTTTGAATTACATGGAAAGCACGATACTTCAGAACAATGATGCAAAATCCCTTTAAATACATTGCTAACCAACTAACCTATTAAAAAGTGCTAATTGATTTTTTCAACATTACCTGAATGGTCTAATCCATCCAAAAATAGAAAAACATAAAAATGGATATTAATCAATCAAGAGCTAAAACAATTAAGTGATTAATCTCTCAGTTGATTAGTCGATCTTTCTGTTTTTTTCCTTTCTGTTAATTTACAGTTTATGAAGTAATATTTGATCATATTACATTATATTATGGAACTCTTTCTGGCAACATGTGACAACACTGCGTCCAGCAAAGTGCCCGATCTCTGATAGTTTCAAACATTCGTTCAGAGCCTTTAAACCTCTGAATGAACCGCGACTCAATGCCCAACTCTTAGCGGATACACAGAGAGTTGTGTCGGGGTCCATTAAGGCCGGCTAGCGGAGCACCGAGGTCACGTGACGGGTTCCCACAGCTCAGAAAGCTCTGCTTCCCTAAAGCTACAACAGGAAGCAGAGTTTAGGGACAGACTAATGGACAATCATTATGCTTTCTGGCTCCGTTCACTCGCATTTGTTCGACTAGTGTGAGAACATAGAGCGTCCAGCCCCCCCGGCACAGAAAGGCAGTGGTATCTGCACTTTGTTCATTATGCTGCACAAGTGATAGCCCATTTTCCCATTTCTTGGCTTTTATTCATTTTAATTCATCCTCTAGTTGAGCCATTTCCCCGGCCGCCCTGCTCTGCTCAGTCTCCAGGTCTCTTCTCTATCTCTTCAATCCCCTCTGAAGGAAACACTGAAGAAATGAAAAAAAAACAGAACTGGTTCTACAAAGTTTCCTCTTTGAAGCATCACCCCCCCCCTGTCTTCCCTGTGTTTAAAAAGCGAACATGTGCAGAGGTGGCATTGATGGAGGCGGCTAATCAAAGCACAAGCCAACTTCTACTTCCTGTGTTCTCTTCAAAACTTAGATAACCCAATATTGTTTGTTAAAAACGTCTGACAGCATTCTGTCCTCCCGTCTCAGCACCTGTCCAGTCCAACTCAAACGGACCAGAATGGAAGGAAGAAAGGATGGACTCGAGGCAATATGGCGACAATTGTTAAAGTATGCTTGAGAGACAGCCAAAAGACACGGACCCACCAATGTGGGCCAAAAGAGAGCTCGCTGAATGGTGTGTGTGCATGATGTGTGTGTATTTAGGGGGCAGCGAGGATGGGCGATGTCAACATTTTGTCTCCGGAGTGCCCATCGCCATTTGCATAATTTCCATTCCCCACGAGCAACAAAGAAAAGGAAGGAGATGCTCGTACAAAAACCAAATTGACGAGGGAACAATGGTGGCCTGAAGGGTCACTTTGAGGGGGGCTAAAATTTCCTCAATCACGGTTTAATATTTTGTCAGGCTAGTTTTGGGAAAATGCTATTTTGCCAAAGCTCAGTCAGACTCCCGCTTTGTCTGATTTGACGAGCAAAATACATTCAACCTGAATAGTTCTCACATAATAAAAAAAAAAAGAAATAAAAAGAAAACAATGCCTTTCACTTCACTTGTCAGTACCCGTTGACTTTGCAGCAAACCAGAAATGAGCAGCAGCCGCAGATAAAAAGGCACAGAGGATGGTGGACACATCAGTGATTAATGCTCATCCTTCCAAAGTGGAGTTTGAGATGCATAATTCACTAAAGACCCGTGTCACATCAAAAGAGTGGAACAACTGCTAACAATCCAAGGAACTACGGCTCGGGTGGACGGTTGAATGAAAAGCACACACGCACTGTTTGAGTTAACGGGAAAAGTTTACAAACTAGGTCAATATATCTAGAGGGGTGATGAGAAACAGAAATGCAGATAGTGGCTGCTGTATTAAAAGTTTGGTGAGAGCTGTGAGGGGTAAAGGGACACACACACACACACACACACACACACACAGCTGGCAGAGAGGCAGGTGTGAGGAGTGAGAGGGCTGATGTAAGGGCGAATGAGCGGGCGAGCAGGCAAAGATGGATGATGGATGGTGTTGATACAGGAGGCAGCAGCCCTGCTTTATCTAGGCAGCACAAGCCAGACCTGCCGGGGTGATGGGTGGGCTGTCAGCCCTTTGTTTATGGACCACCGCCCATCTCCCATCTCCTATATGCCCCAAAAACCCCTAGATCACTCAAAAATAGCTCCTACCTCACCACTCTTTTGTCTCTCCATCTCCGACTGTCTTCGTTTTTCATTTTCTTTTGCTAACAAATGGCATTTTGTCTTCCCAAAAGTTTGTTTCAAATGTACAGTAGCAACGGAAGCACTCTATAAAAGTGCCCATTCAATAGTCCTCCATTGGTTTGCAAATATTACATTAATTGTAATAACTTCCAAGTGTTGATAATGAAGTGTGTCTTTGAGACATTTAGGTCCACAGAGGAGGAAGGAGGAGAAAGAGAGGATGGGAAGAAGTGAACCTAATCCAACCGTATCCCCACAAGTTGCACGCTTCCAATTAACGACTGGTTGGTTTATCAGTCCGCGACGGGTGATTGCTGTTTTTAATCATTTTCTTTCTCTACACGGTTTCTTCCACTCTATCAGTTCTTCCCACTCTTATCATCTAACCCCTCCTCGCGCCGTCTCGCTTCCCACCCCTTCTCTGTTCAACGCTGCCTCCGTTTCATCGGCTTTCTCATGGAGCCGCAGTCTCACGCTGTGTCCAGCGCTGGAGCTCGGTCTGTATGTTAAATTAAAAAAAAAAAAAAACTTTGATGTGCAAGTTTAAAATCTGACTACGGTTGTTCTTCGACCACCTTCCACAACGCATTATCCAGTTCAACGTACCATCGGAATGAAAACTCCAAACCGACTCTATGATCAAGCCTGAATAATAGAGACAAGAAATGGAATAATGGGACAAGAGATCAATGCATTGCCCCAGAGTGTTGGAAGTTAGATAAACTTTGAGTCTTTGGCTCAGGACAACAGAGGGTATTTTTAAGGCCTTTTCTCCTGACTCATCCAGACACAGAGCGGTAGTCCTCTGACAGAAATCAACAACCACCTCCTCTTTCACTTGCCTTTGTTAGTGTGATTGATTTGGAGGCCTGAAATGTGCCTGTCACGTTGATCGATCTGTCCACTTGACGGGGTTCTCCCCCCTCCCCGCCCGCCCGCCCTTGGCACGGTAATAAATGAGGGGCCCGGCGGTCCGTTGACGGCGCAGCAGTTATGGCTTCTCTAATTTACCCGACGCCTCACACTGACAGAGACTCATAACAAGGTGACACGGCGCTGTAATGGTTACGCTCAGTCACCTCTTTGTCGAGCGGAGAGAGGGAGCAGAGGTGGTAGTGCATGATGATGTGTGTGTGGCACAGAGCTTGTGTGTGTGCGTGTGTGTGTGTATATATATAGCGGCTCACTGATTCGAGGTTGCCTCTCCTCCCTCTGGTCAAGGTGTTATTGAGAGTGGGACCGTTATCTCTGTCCATGAAGATGCCTCACTAACGCGAGTACACCATCCCTACCAATCCCGGCGAGCCGAGCAGCAGCGTGTCCGGGTGGGTCGTTGCTAGCCACATCCTTCTGGGTGGGCTATAACTCATCTCCAGACGGGGATGGGGGGGGGGGGCCCTTATCTCGGTCCCACCCCTCCACAGGCCCGGTCCTCGCCTTCTCCGTCTTAGGGAAAAGATTTCCCGGTGCCCCGGTGTGTGAGTTATAGTCGGGGTTAAGGTGACTGAATAGGCTTGTCTGTTTGAGTTGTCTTCGTGAATTTATGTCTGTGTGGGCAGAGGAATGTGAAGGTGTACGTGTGTGTGTGTGTGTGCATTTATACAGTGTGTGCACATCTGTATTCACCACGTGAACAAGTTGCGCGTCTTCATGCATCCGATCCCATGAGGTGAAACACTATTGTCAGAGGTTATATATTACAGTGAAGGGCATCATTACAGTTGCATCCCCCCCCCCCCTCCTTCTTCCACACGCATAAACCCCCACCCCACCCATCCACCCATCCACCCAATCCACCTACCCAATCCACGCCGCCTTTCTCTGTCATCTCAGCCTATCAATCAAAAATGTATTAAGTCCGGAGTCGTGGCCGATCAAAGGCAGAATTCCTGGGAGGAGAGCAGATAAGGCCTATCTCATTAATAAGTGCTTTACCATCGTAGGGGCCCGCGCGCCTCGCCACACCCTGCCTGCCTCCCTTTGATATCTAATTATCCATCCGTTTCATTCTGTCAGAGAGGGAGGAGAGGGACGACTCAAAGTGTCATCGCAACCAAATACTGTTGCATGTGTGTCTGTGTGTATCAGGATCTGGGCAAAAGGGCTGCACCAAGACATCGTGACATGCGGCGAATCCAAATGTGCAGAGAGTGGCACGTGTAAACAAATGCAAATAAGATGTTCTCGCGAAGAGGCAAGCGGGCCCCGCGTTTGTATGGCACCCCTCCTGAAAAGCTGTCATGCATATAGTGTGAGCCTGAGATGGAGAGAGGGATCTATTTTACAGAGTGTAACACTAACAGTCAACTGCTGCCGAGGCTCGCAGGCGGCTTACAAATCCACCTTTTAACAATCTGTAGCAGCAATGAGCTCTAAGAGGGCTCCAAAGAGCTGACGACGGATAAGATAGCAGCGGGCGAGGAAAGAAACAAGATATTAAAACATCAAGTAAGATATTGAGGAAAGGGGGGGGGGGGACAATGGAGGGAGTGCAAGGGTTAAGAGGATTTTTAAGAAACGCCGGGTAAAGACTGATGGACAAAAGAAGAAGAAGAAATGAAGAGGGAAGGGAGAGGCAGACAGGAGAAATGAGAGAATGGGAAATGGGAGGCAGAGAAAGAGCAGGGCATTCTTTTCCCTTCTCTCCTTGGTTTTCTGTAAGAGTAGCTCAGGAAGATAAGGCTAAAAGGTCCGTCAGTCTGTTGTGGAACAATCCGTTCTGTGTCTCTCCCCCTTTTTCTCCCTCTCTCCCTCAAGATACTGCCTTTCTCTCCGTCTAATGGCACAACTCAGATTTCTAGTGATGCCTCTTGTGATATGGCTCATCTCTGGTGGCATGGTTTACTGACATCACTTGTCCAATACAATATACTCTCATCCCATAAAGAGCAAACCAGCCACAAGTCTATCACAACAGTAACATTCGGTGAACACTTTGGGCTATTTCTCTTTAAAGAACAAACTTTAAAATGTAGCTAATATTCAAACCAGTGTCACTTATTGATATAAAGAAAGACTATTCAAAGCCACAATAAAAAAAAAGGGCTGAAATGACGTCTTCATTTAACTGAGCTGTTCAAACCCTCGCCCCTAATCGCTCAAAGCAGAGCTGGGAGACAAACACAGACCGAGGAGGATTTAGAAGAACAAAACGGAGACAAAACACAGGCGCGCGTGCTTAACAAAGACTCCAAAGTCTTCCTCCCCGTCCCATGTCCTCTTTTAAAGACCTTCATCTCTTGGCGTTCCTGTTATGCAGAGACTTTCTCAAAGAGGAGAGAGGAGGTGTGTCAAAGACTTGGGTCACAATGTTTACAAAGACGACTTTTAATCCAATCACAGCATCCCCCTGCTTTTATTTCCTGTTTCATGGGATTAAAATTACATGAAACATATTAAAAAACAAAATTAATTTATGGCTGAATAACATTTTTTTCTGTTTTAAATGGATGGGTTTAAAGACTGAAAGGGAATCTACAAAGGGCAATAATTAAAGTCAAAGAAGCAAATTAGTTGCTTTGACTTTAAAATTCTATTTTGTATTTATACATTTCTAAAGGAAATGTAGATGTAAATCCAGCAAACAATGCGGTCTCTCTCTGTGTTTCTCTCTCTGACCTGTTGTGAAGCTGCCTGAGGGCTTGAATAACTGTCTGGTGCCATGCTGCCTCACCCCAAGGCCTTATGGGAGATGAAGAAGAGGTCAGAAGAGGTGTGTGTGTGCGTGTGCGTGTGCGTGTGCGTGTGCGTGTGCGTGTGCGTGTGCGTGTGCGTCCATGTGAAGGTGTACGCCCATGGCTGTTTATCGAGCCTGGACCGACGGATACACGGAAAGGCAGAGAAATGGGAAGAGTGTGTCAACGGAAAGACATGAGAATAAGTGGAAAGAGAAACGCGTGTATCGCAATCATGGGACCCAGAGCGCTACACAACAGAGCACAAACAGTAGCAGAAAGCCATGTGATAAACACACCAAATTAGCTATATTCAAGCCAATGGCAGATTCACAATAACAGAACTTATTTTAATCAAATCTGGACTCCATCCATACTGCTACCTCCTTAAATTCAAAAGTAGATATGATGATGATGATGATTACATAACACACACACACACACACACACACACACACACACACACACACACACACACACACACACACACACACACACACACACACACACACACACACACACACACACACACACACACACACACACACACACACAGGAGCGTAGCTGAAGTGGCCGTCAGCCAACCTCCAAGCTTAGCCAACACCTTTCTCTTGAAGCGGTACTGGGTGTGAGGGAACACATCAGACCCACGAGCAGATGAAAGAGAGGTCAACCCGCTGAGGTGAACCTCTTCTCGGGCTGACCAGGGCTGGAGGCGCCCGCCCGCCTGGGTGGCACTGCCGGCACCCCTTAGATCAACGGGTCTGGTTGTGATTTGGTGCTGCGGAACGCTAAGACACAGCAGAGGCTTCCTGCGTTTTCTTTTTTTATTTTTTCGTTCCCAGGATGGCTTGGCTAACGTGGGTGAGGAAGGGGTGATGGAGAGGTCAGGGGGGCTCCAGTCAACTGTGCCCTGAGGGGGAATCCTGGGGAGGGATAGCAGAGTGGTAGCTGAGAGGGGGGGGGGGGGGTATCCCTCAGGAGCCTGGCCCCTCCCAAATCAAAACAAACAAACAGAGTGGTCCTCTGATCTAATCTGGCTGGACTAAAGCCCTCCAAACAGACCGCCTGGAGCAGCTACTACACAGCAGCTTGTCCCGTCCCATCCAGCAACTTAGAAGTACTGTAACTACTATAACATCTTTTTATCAAGAGTTACCAGGTACAAAAGGAACGAAACTCATTTACATTAATACATTGGACGCATTAGGGGCTAGTTGCAATATTCTCCGCTTTGAACTGGAAGTAAGCGCTCACTTCTGAAGATTGAAGACACAGGGCGGGTTCAACTTATTTACAGATATTAACAATTACTTGAAGCGCTGCACTGAAACACTGCAGGGGAACAGTATTTCATCAGCTACTCGCCTGGGAAAGCCCAAGTGTTTCTGGCTCTTTGAATACCTAAACATTCCTCCTGTTTTTGTGTTTCGAAGCTTTGCTATGGTTTAGACAGTAGACTAAACTTCTCAGTGGCTAACTGTTACCACAACACAATGCTAAACAAATTCCTCTTCCCCGGCAGTGCACCCACCAATTGCAGCGCAGCGTTCCGTCAGCTGACCAGCGAGAGCAGATGAGGGTGAGATTAGCCCAATCAGGGGTCAGGCTGAGGTTATCACAACCACTCCAAAACTAAAACAGATGGAGAGCGGAGTGCAGCACGACTCAACATCTACTGTCGGCCTCATATCTTTGGGCCGTGTATCCTCCTGCTCCACTGGACTGGAAGAATGTCAAGACTTAGCTTTGGTTTTGGATTCTGGGTCAAGTTGCTTTAACAAAAATATAGTGCGGATCAGCAAGTCTGAGGCGTAAGATACGACTCGTGATAACACGAGACGCGTAAATCTCACACAGTGGTTAATGCTCTCTGTCCCTCAAGAGGGACAAACACAACATGGCAACAACAAAAGACGCCCGCACGCAAACACCTCTTTCTGGATATTCATGGTCACATAGAAACCTTTTTATATCATGAAGTGTATTATCACAAACACACACCTAAAATAAGTTCCTTTCGGGGAGCAGGGGCGGAGATCAGCCCACATTGGTGTTCGAAATATATAAAATACTGCCAAACAGAAAAACAAAGAGAAAAAGAAGAGAGAAAAAGTATTTTAAAGTATTTACTGTGGTTCTGAGGGTTTATGATAATAACAACAGGTATCCAGCTTTTTATGTATCAGTAGAATAGAGACCTGTACAATGCAGACTTGTCTTGAACTGGCCTCTTGGAAGTACAAATAAAAACGTGTCTAGTTTGTCCCAAACGTCATTCCCGTCGTCTGTCAGTCTGCTCGGGCTTTTCCCCCCCCCCACTTTGTCTATTTTTGCATAATTGTTTGCTTGTTCTTTTCATTATCTCTCCATCTGGAATTCAACTCCCTGCAGTGATAAACATAAGGCCCCTATCAGTCCACTTCTCCTTCTTTCTCTCTCCAACTCCTTGCACCTAGATGAGATGCAATTGTGATTAACAGCGCCATGACAAGACGACACAAGACTTTTGTCACGATGGAAAAAAACAAACAAACAAACAAAAACCGACGAGATAAAATGATGGAAATATGTACAACGTCTTATCACGGATGCTAATTGTTTCCGTGTGGGAGGGGAGGCCGGCCGTGGAGACGAGCGGTGCGCGTGAGGGAGGGAAAGAGGAACTTGAGAATATCCTCCCTGTGCGTTTGGCCTGCGCCTGACTTCAGAGCTAAGCCCTCTCTCAAGAGAAGGTCAACACCAGGTTCAACTTTTCACCTCGGCAGCCTGAGAGAACACACTAAATACCAAGGATTACGCCACGGTGCGCTGCAATATCGCCTGGCCTTCGCCGCATTTCAATTAGGTTGAAATCATTGTAGGTTCAATCTTTTGAGTTAGATTACTTCCAAACTGCATTTTGATGACATTTTGGTTATAAACATGAACTCACAAAGTCAACAGAACATCAAAGAGGACACTAAAGCCCCTAGCCAACCTTCTGTACTGTGGACTACAGTGGCGGAGAGTCGATGATGCGTCATTTAACTTTTGGGCACCATGTCAGGTGCAATGTATATGTGAGCGTGTGTGTGCACATTCTCTTACGTGTGTGTGTGTGTGTGTGTGTGTGTGTGTGTGTGTGTGTGTGTGTGTGTGTGTGTGTGTGTGTGTGTGTGTGTGTGGGCATGGCGATGTCAGCTTCGGTCAGGTGTAACTGAACAGACAGACAGACAGACAGGCAGGCGGCCGGCTGGCGTCAGCGGCCACACGCCTGTCACGACACACCACACGCCGAGGAGCCGCATACCGCAGCACCCACACTGCGTGCACACAATGAGCGCTCAGTCCCCCGCATCACGCACCAGCGGCAGCAGCAATGTGAAATATTCACACAAGGACAAAAGGTAGAGAGACGGGAGGGGGAGGGGGGGGGGGGACCTAGGAGGTGAGGACGGAGGAAAGGGTTGAAAAAGTGCAGTTGAAATGAAATAATATCACTTGAGACAAACTTGAGCGTTCAGACAAACGTGCACTGCACAGCTGTTTGAGAGTGGGCATGTTTGCATTTTCAAGTTTTGTACACAACAAGAATAAAGTTTATTTGGGATAGCTGGTTTTAAAATTACATTAATTTTTAGGTTTACTTTGACAAGAAAAAGTTGTTAAAATACTAGTAAAGGAGGATGTCCTTGGTAGTAAACCGCGTTTATTTTAGAATGATTATACAACTACTTTTACTTTCATTTAAACTATTGCAAAAATCATAACTAGGACTGAAACAATGAATAATTTGCACAATTACCCAAATGACAGTTATCACCAACAATTGTATTAATCAAATAATTGTTTAAGTCCTATATAAAAGCTGCTCTTCACCCTTTTGTAATGATTGCTAGTTGAATGTCTTTGGTTGTTGACTGTTAATCAGACAAAGTATTCAGTTTCATAATGTCACTTTGGGCTCCAGGAACTTATTTCCGTATTTTCTAACATTTTATAGAATAAAAAAAAAAAAAAAATAGATTGACCAAAAAAAATCATCAAGAGATGAATCAATATAGAAAATAATCCTTAGTTGCTGCACTAATCACTACTTTGATTCAGTAACTTTCTCAAAATATTTGTAAGTAAACTATTTATCTTGAAAATGTCATTTAAACACACGCAATACAAAAATACAATGTTCCTGTTTTTCAAAAGAACTGACAAACTGCAAAGATCCTTGAAAATAAATATGATCTCACAGGAGTCAAACCTGACTGTGGGACCTGGGTTGAGGCGCTACAGATGTTTTACAGCCCTCTCCCGCCCTCTAGTGGAGCAGCAGGAGAACTACATTAACCGCCTGCCTCTGCGGCACAACCTCCTTATTAAAACTCTTAGTCTGACCTGATGCTTCTAACCTTGTGGGGATCTGGGGGATGAAGAGCAAAGATATTAATGTCAGCCATGTGTGAAGAAGTCGCTCAAGAGTTTTCTTCAACCAGGGCCAGTGGAGCACAGTGGGGCCCTCTGACACCCTGAGCCCCGCACATCTGGTGTTAATCAGCAAAGCTTACACAAACACACACATACAAAGAGACAGACACACACAAGCAAACACTTCGGCAAAGATCCCCTTAAGAAAATCCCTCTCAACTCCTGAACTTCCGACATGACTGGGGTCAACACACTTGCCCTGGATCTATTAGTATAAACACCAGAGCCGTGTAATAAGAGCTGGTGAGTTGTAACAGTACGGCGTCCTCACACTCACAAACACACAAAATACATTTTAGACTCTAGGGCAAGTACAGCACATAACTAACCACGAATGTAAAAACACTGATAAATTCAAATGGCGGATATAAAGAGGGACAGAGACGAAGGTGTGTTTTGAGCTGCTGATGAAATAAAGATATATCACACCAGACACCACAGCACAATGAGAGTGACTATAGCATTCCAATACCTGTAGTATACTATTTAATATGCCAGATGACCCGAGTACATTTGGTCGCATTTTGCAGTTTGCAAGCCAGCCTGCTTTTCTGGCTATTCTGACCCACAATCCACTATTATGAGGAGCAGTATGTCCCAATTGACTGTATACTGCATGCAACAGTACATACTTTGTAAGGGCAACTGCAGAATTTACTAAAAGTACAAAAATAAAGTATGCGATTTAGAACGTAGCTTCAATGTCTGACAGCTCAAAAGGTAGAGGTCAAAAATGTCCAGAGGCAAGCAGGGGGGTTACATTTTGAGCCAAAATAACGTCTATTTAACAATAAAGCTTTGAACAATGACAACAACAAAAAACACACACCACTGTATGCCATTCAGAGACTTCAATGGAAATAGTGAAATAAAGACAAAAGAAGAGACTAATGATTGTGGATACTGAGAGCTAATGTAAACTTTCAACAATTACCTGACAATTAGATACTTATAACATTATAACAATGGCTGAGCTCTAGCTTCTCTAGCTTCAGGGTCCTGGTATTGTACATGCTGGCTCATTGTCACACTAATGTGGCTTACTGAGCCGTTATTAATGTTATTAGAAACACCTGTGATTTTCCTACTCTGACCAGTTAAAAAGTCTGCTGTGCAGTCCAGAGAGGACAACTAATTAGCTAGTCAATTGAAATCACCTGTGTGGGTGTACCATGGGCGTTCGGGGCCATTAACAAAGGCTTTATATAACAAAACACATTTGTAGATTTGTTGCTTGTTGTTAAAAATGAAACAAAGATAAACCTTGACCCTTTTTTTTTAATTATCATTAGAGTGCCACTTTTATATCCTAATGTCTTTTAGGAAAACAATACATATTCCTTGAAGCATGGCAATATATAGAAAGTGTTTCCTTTCATGACTACTTGCATGTAGCATCAGGAGTAAATGTGAGTACATAGCGGTCACATGTGACTTCATTTTGGATTACTGAATATGTCAACAATGATTGTTCCACCATAAATAATTTATAAAGCATACACGTAAAGGAACATTAATGAACATAATGCAAACAGCATCACTAAGGTTTCATATGTACTGACTGTGGAAACTTCTTTAGTCCTACACTGCTAGATAATATACTGTATGCAGTGTACTATAGCCTACCATACTGTAACAATATAAGTATGGGTTAGTGAGCACCTGGTGAACACATTTAGTTTGAGCACACACATAAAAGTCATACCTCCGTCCACACGTTTATTCAACACCTGCTTCTGGTCTTCTCTCTTCAGGTGAGGTTCAGTGGAGAAAGTCTCCTGTTGCTTCTACAGGGCTAGTATACATGCAGAAATGTTAGCAGGCTATAAGCACATTTTTGACATTTGATAACTTCGTCGGTTAGTATCGTTGTATTCTGTTCGTTTGTAGAAGTGAAACACAATATTTGAAAATACTTCCGATAAAGCACAAATCTCACCTTTTATGTGGCTTGTTTAATTGTGTTTTTAAGTGCGGCGTCTTCTTTACCTGCGGTTTGCGGCGGAATAAGCCGCAGTTTGAGCTCACTGCAGCCCCCTGTGGCCATAAAGCTACCCACAGGTTCCTCTCCACACCTGCTTTTTACTGATATTAGATAAATGAAAGGGCAAACATGCCCAATACATATTTGTAGTAATGTAAGGCGGGGAAATAAATGGCACTATAAAAATATTCCTTTAAATTCACTGCATTTAATGTTTACTAAAGTAAATGTACTACAGTTAACCATAGATTCCACACCTTGACCTCAAAGTACGTGCTCTCACCATGTTCTTGTCAACAGTGATGAGGTTGAGGAAATGAAGTGCTAGCTGTAGGCTACTTGTACCACTCCAACATCCCAGTGCAATATGTACTCACAGTGGACCAGCTACAAATGCTGAGGCAATCAAACAGAAACTGGTGTACATGTGTATTTATTGTAGACACTACAGTCACACAGTCGGTATATACCAAGTAGTGATTGTTAAGGGCAATAAGGCAAGGCAAGACAAGTTTATTTGGCACACATTAAAACACTAAAAAGCAGTGTAAGAAATAAAATACAGTAGTAAAATGCAGAAGTGCAGGAAATTCATTAATATCCTCGAATCTGGTTCAATTAAAGGCAGCAGCAAACAGAAAAGTCTTCAATCTTGATTTAAAGGAGCTGAGGATCTCAGCAGACCTGCAGCTTTCTGGGACTTTGCTCCAGATATGTGGAGCAGAAAAACTGAACACTGCTTCTCCATGTTTAGTTCTGACTCTGGGAACAGAAAGTAGACCAGTCCCAGACGACCTAAGGGGTCGGGATGGTTCATAAGGTAGCAGCAGATCAGAGATGTATTTTGGCCCTAAACCATTGAGTGCTTTATAAACCAACAGCAGGATTTGAAAGTAAATTCTTTGTTGGACAGGAAGCCAGTGCAAAGACCTCAGAACTGGAGTGATGTGATCCACTTTCTTGGTCTTAGTGAGGACTCGAGCTGCAGCGTTCTGAATCAGCTGCATCTTTCTGATTGACTTTTTACAGAGACCTGTAAACACACCGTTACAGTAGTCGAGTCTACTGAAGATAAATGCACGGACAAGTTTTTCCAAATCCTGTTGAGACATAAGTCCTCTAATCCTTGATGTATTCTTCAGGTGATAGTAGGCTGACTTTGTAATTGTCTTGATATGGCTGTTCAGGTTGAGGTCTGAATCCATAACTCCATAGACTTCTGGCTTGGTTTGTGGTTTTTAACATCAGTGATTGAAGCTGAGCGCTGACTTTCAATCGTTCGTCCTTGGTACCAAAAACAATTACTTTGTTTAATTGAAGAAAATGCTGCCACATCCAGTTGTTGATTTGTTCAATGCATTTACCCAGCCCTTGTATGGGATTATAGTCCTCTGGTGATATAGTTATGTAGATTTGTGTGTCGTCTACATAATTATGATAACACACTTTGTTGTTTTCCATAATCTGAGCCAGTGGAAGCATGTAGATGTTGAACAGAAGAGGCCCCAGTATTGAACCTTGGGGAACACCACATGTCATTTTAGTCAGCTCTGATGTGTAATTAGCTACAGACACAAAGTATTCTCTGTCCCAAGTATGATTCAAACCAGTTAAGTGCTGTGCTAGAAAGCCCCACCCACATTTGTAGTCTTTCTAGTAGTATGTCATGTCGAATGTATGTCGAATGCAGCACTGAGATCTAGTAATACTAAGACTGACATTCTGCCATTGCCTGTGTTTAAGTGGATGTCGTTGAAAACCTTAACAGGAGCAGTTTCAGTACTGTGGTGCTGTCGATGGCCTGACTGGAAGACATCAAAACAGTTATTTTACGGCCAAGAAGTTGTTCAGCTGTTGAAAAAATGCTTTTTCAACAGCTGTATTGTGAATCAAGGTTGCAGCTCCCAAAGCACAGAGTGAGGCACAACACAATTGGTACAGTTGTGGCCGAGGTCATGTACACACCCATGTTACCTTGAAGTGAACCCAAAGTGCAAATATGTTAAACCCAAATATGCTGGGCTGAGCAAGGTACAGGCAGTACTGCACTGACAGGAGGCTAAAAAAATGTACAGCAAAATATTGATTGGATTGCAAGGAAGTGTAGAGAAGTTAATTTGGTATGTGAAATACTCAGACTTATATAATCTATGACAGCCTAATATTTGAAAGCTTTATCTACCATATTATTTATGTCATCAGTAAATCCATCGGCCTGCGTTCTAACTTTCACAAACAGCACACATTATCAGTGTCACCATCAGTAACATTGTCATAGGGTCTCTAGCCAGGTTGCAAATGGTTCCTGGTTTGTCGTTGATGTTGAAGCACGTAGCGGCATCTTTCAGGTAAATATCGTAGCTCAATAAAAAATGATCATTTTCCCCTTCCGACGTGTAATCATAATCGCTCATTGCCATCGAGTAATCATCATAGTCTCCTGTCATACAGAAAGCATATATAACAGTCAAACTCAAGTGTGTTTGAAATACGTATATACATGTGTGGTGAATCAAAAGAGAACTGACGTAAAAAACTAAAACAAATGCTGGTAAAATAAAGATTAAATAAGATATTCCACATAATTAAGTTAAAAGAGTTTCTTACCACTGTGTCTCTCTGCTTTCTGTCGCTGGTCTGTGAAACAGGGCAACAATTAGAAAACACACAACACATAGCTGTTTTCTACGTACATATACTTATTTAAAAGGTTTCTACTAACAATATGCTATACATTTTAAAATAAATAATATACTGGTTTTACTGGTCAGTTTAGCAGATCGCTATTAATCATTTTTCCTACTCATCTGTAATAAACCTGGCCTGTTGCATTTCCCTCACCCTCGGTCAGTTTATCAGCGATGAGAGGGCCGACTGGTCCGTCCTCAGTTTCAGGCTTGGTGACCACCATGGAGGTGAGAGGGGTGACGAAGTTGTAACGCAGGGACAAGTCCAGGACCTTGGCTGTCACATCGTCTTTCTCTTGCTGAGTACCAATGTCACTGGGAGATCGAAGAGGAAGAGAGAGCAGAGCAGTTGATTGTTTAATAATGACATATAACGCACATGATGTGCTATTAAAAGCACATCTGTCACAGTTCATGCAGAAGCCTCCTTCAAATCTTGGTGCAGGTACAAACAAAGATGGCAGACACCATTCAGAAGAACAAACCGGTTCTCCAGTAGCTGTTGGATGGTGAGGTAGGCCCACAGACGCTCTGAGAAATCCCCAAAGATGTACTCCTGGTCTGGGTAGATCACATCCATGTTTACCACACTGGCCTTTCCCTGCACCTGGAAGTCTTCCTCCGGCTAATAAAAGAGCAGAAAGATGAGAGATTTAATTTCAAGTATTACTTACAGGGGACGAAATAATAGTATCATTTGATATCAAGGCTAAGAGTGTACTAAACTTTTTCAAAAGTTTACTTAATGTAGGAACATAGATACACTAACATTTGCTAATTAATACAAAGTACAGCTGAGGTTGATAGGAACACCAATAGTTTTGCAGGTATTTGGTCATAAATTTAAGTATTGGACAAATTAGAAATGTTGACCTGATGGTGAAGCCTGATGAAAAGTTAAGGGATCAAGTGAGTAGGATTCATCCTCTGGGGACTATGACTGTATAATTCCATGGCAATCCAACAAAATTGGTGTCAGTGATCATTTTTTTTTCATAACAGATTATTCAGTGATAATCCCTTAAGAGATGGAAGAGTAAAATAGGACAATCATGGCATCGTGATTTGATCCCTACTGAGGCCCTGAGATAGTATAGAAGAAACTGAAACTGCTTAAGTTATAATATGTAGACTGAGACAATCTACTAAAGTTCAATTTGTTTGTATTATCATTCTCACAATTCAATATTAAGTCACAGGAACTGTCTCGCATTTTGTCTATTCACCAAGATAGTGTAATACTAATGATTTAATTGACATATTGTTGTCCTTTTCTCACCCCCTGGGCAAACACCTCCACCAGGAATTTATCCATGTCACTGTCCATCAGCCGACCGGCCACCACGATCTCTGAGCCGTTAAACAACTGGCTGTAGTGGTTTTTGGTCACGAAAACCACTACTTCAGGATAACGCAGGTCTACCTCCAAGAGCAGAGGGCTGGACACCTCCTCATAGAAACCCTGGAACAAAGACACACTCCAAATCATACATTTTATTGGATAAGCACACACACACACACACACACACACACACACACACACACACACACACACACACACACACACACACACACACACACACACACACACACACACACACACACACACACACACACACACACACACACACACACACACACGTATATGTATATAATATGTATATATATACACATATATCTCCAAACAGGCGTGGACATTATGTTTGCTGTAAATACCTTACCTGGAGTTGAACGGCTGCATCTGAACCCTCAAAGATTCTGCGGGCAACTCCTTTGTTTTGTCTGGACATCACATCCAGGAAGGAGTAATCCACATCATTTCCAAATCCAAGAGAGAACAGAGTCATCTTCCCTCCGATAGCAGTGTGCACATTCTCCTGAATCTTCTTCAGGTTGGACTCCCCTACACGTACACAAGCAGGCACACAAGTGTTATGTATGAGCATATAATGACAGCATGCAGTTTAAACAAGACTTAAGTTACTCAACGTACTTCTAAGGTTTTTCAAGAGCTTGTCAACCTTTTGAAAAGTTTGAATTCTTTTGTGATTAAAATCGTTGACAAATCTGTAGGGGATTCAGCACACTAAAGTTTTGTCTTTATTCACAGACAACTTTTTAATCTTAAAAAGATCTTCCTCAGGTATTTCTTTGCAAACAGAAAGAAACCAGAAAGGATAAAACCCTTTTGACTATACTTTCTGAAACATCTACTTCTCAAAATGTTTGTTCACAGTGTACAGAACCACGTTTTAGAATGGAATATTAAAATCTTAAATTAAAATGAAGACATTTACCGCTGTTTGGCATCCCATCAGTCAGTAAAATAATCATGTCCGCACTCCTCTCTGGAAGGTTCTTATTTCGTCTTTCTCTCTCCAGCATGCTCACTGCCCTCAGTACAGCGTCATTGATATTGGTGCCTGAAAGGTAACAATACAATGATTAACATGGACCGTTGTTGAGAAACATCATCGAGGGCATAACTACAAAACATTTCCTCAATGTGTTCTTTAAAAGGAATCCGTTTTCTTGCGGCGCATTGGATGAGAAGTTCCATACCACACTCATTTCAGTCCACTAAATATGAAGCTACAGCCAGCAAGCAGTTTTTTGAGCTTAGCATAAGGACCGGAAGTATGGGGGAAGCCAGGCTGGATCCAAAAGTGAGAAATTACAATTATCTGCACTTCTAAAAAAATAATACATTGTATCTTGTTTGATTACTCAATACAAAAAAAAAGAGTAAATACGACAATTCAACTTCCTGAAGTCTCTGCTTGCTTCAGGGCACTCCTTCCTTTTTCAGAGTCTGCTTTAATCACCTCTTCCTTGCTCTGCATTCAGCTATTAACTTTAGTGACACAGGATGTATGTATCGTAGGTTTACAGTAGTGCGAATAGGCATTTGACATTAAGACTGAAATCAAATGAACCAATTAAAAGATGATAAATTGTAAAATTAGGAAGTGCACAAACAATATGGCATAAAAGTTGCTACCATTTGCTTTCCTCTTACCTCCATCGCCTCTTAGTTTCCTGATGTAGGCAATGGCTTTCTCCACATTTCCCTTTGTTGCTTTGGTAAGAGAGTTCTTCCAGGTGGTAATTTCGTCATCAAACAGAATCAGAGCAAAGTGGTCCTCTTCGTGGAGGTCTTTCAGAATGGCTGCCAGTGCATCGCGGGTCTGCAAAGGTTCCCAAATCCACACATGAAGATGTGCAGAGTGATGTATACAGTATGGGACTTACCGACACAAAAAGTATTTCACCTGTTCAATCTTTGTTCCACCCATTGATCCGCTCCTGTCAATCACAAACACCACATTCTTTGGGACTCTGGGCAGGTCAGGTGGAGCAAAGAAGTGCACAAAGTATCCGTTCACAATCTGAAGGGAAATAGAGAATATGATGAAGACTATTATGGAAATATAACACAAGGGCACAGCTATGCTCGCCTTTAAATGGCTCGGGAAGTAAAACGAAGATCAGAAATAAAATACTAAGCCAAGTCTTTGCTGGCCGCTGACCTGAAGTTCCCCAAGGCCCTCTCTTCGTTTCACATCGTACTTGATGATGAAATCTCTGTCAATTGCGGTTCCTTCACATCCTGGACATTTCATTTGCTGCTCCAGTGTTGGTGAGAAAGAGATGTGTGCCTGAGAGACAAAGAAATTAATTTCACTTGACATTATAGGACTCATCATTTATTCTAACAAAACCATCATAAAGTTCTTATAAGTCTCTAAACAGCAGGATAGAAATCTTTCTAACCCTTTACCTTTGTGTCTGTGACAGTTTTCTCCACCAGGGGAAGCAGCTCATTGGAGAGGAAGGTTGCAGTGGCCTCAACAAAAGCAATGCCCTGGGGCTCATAGATGTTTGTCACAATCTGTCACCACACACACACACACACACACACACACACACACACACACACACACACACACACACGCAAAAGTTATCCCTGAGGCAGATCAATTGTGGAGTCATTGTCATGTAAAGTCTCATTAATGTTGACACAAGTTCCTCCTGACTATTAGCATTCCTAACACTGGACACACATTTCAGCTCCTCCTGAACAGTATGTCATTATTGAGAAAACTGAATGAAGAAAGCGTGTCCCACCTGAAACTCCTGCACCGGTTGTTTGGGTTTAACACGAGTCAGAATCTCATACTGGCCCAGTTTCCTCTGAAGGAGCTCCTCGTAGGTCAGAATGAAAGTCACGTTGCTTTTGGCTGCGATGTTGACCGACACTGAAAACTTCTCCATCGTCCTCCCAGAGGCCCTGTGATGAAACACAGACACCAATGACAGCCTCTCATGTTAACATGATCTGCCCTAAGTCAGTGAAATGCTTTAATATGAATATGCTTTTTTGAATGCGTATTTCATACTGTGTTATGACTCACTTGACCAGTCCAGCAGTGTGTCCAGAGAAAACAGCCTTCTCATACTGTTTCTTGGCTTTCTCTTTCTCCTTCACCTCCCCAACATACAGCTCACCATCAATTTCCCTGTGAGGAACAAAGACACTTGTCAAAAGGTAAAGAAAGACAGGATCTAGTCTAATAGTCACAAGTACTATATTCTGACTGACATGCTGAAGTTGACGATGAAGGCCGTCTTCGGCAGGTCCACTTCGAAGAAGATTTCCTGGGAGGAGTTTGCCTTGTTCAGAGCCCTGGAGGTCATCACGGTGTGGGCGAAACGAAACATCACCGTGCAGTCCACTTTCACGCTGAACACCTCCACCATCTGAAAGGATGGACAGTTTAACATTCTGCCTCATTCATTGTCATTCTTCAACTGTCCACTAGATGCCCTCAGACTTTTCCACCACCCCCACCCACCTGTTTTCACTTTCCCTTCTCAGCCTCGAGATCATCGATGTCACAATGTTGCTTTCCATCTAAACCTGTACCTTCTTGTTAAGAAAGGTCGTACCTCTGTTTTAACTTTAGAATTTTATATGAATATCAAAATTGTTTCCTTACATTCACAGAGCTTGTGCTTCTTTTCTGTAGAAGAAAAAAAAGACAAGTTACGCAGTTTATTTTCAGCAGGATGAAATGAAAATCAGCGTAGGACTTAATTATGCATACCTTTAACAACCTGGGGCCCATAGCTTCTTCGGTCTCCTGGAACACAACATATGACTTAATGGTTATTGGGAAAGGAAAAGCAGGACTGGAGAGAGATGTGCAACAAACGAATAACGATTTGCCAACACTACACTTGATTGTACAATGTTGTACAAACACTGCTTCAGTAGTCTCTATCTGAGGCTTCCATGCTTTTGATATGATCATTAAAATTGCCTCTCTCTTTCACAAGACGTCTTTTAGAGCAAGTGTTTCGAGGAGATTGCGTAAGCAAGGTGTTGCCCCAGAATCAGACAAAATAATTTAGACAGGCGTGGGAAAAGTGTTTTGGAAGTCACGCATTTCATTCACGCTGGAAATACAGTATTTCCAGCGTGGACCAGAGGCGTAGCCAGGTCATTTTGCCAGGTCTTAAGCCTTGAATGTTTTGAGTGTAACTCTGAATACAATCATAAATGTAACCCTGTAAGATCGACAAAAAACTGAATGTGTGTGAAATTATGATATTAAAAGTCATAATTTCGACTTTCTATCTAATAATTATGACTTTCTATCTCATATTTTTGACTTTCTATCTCAGAATTTTTGACCATGGGGATATTTATTCTAACTTTATATATTTTTTTTAACTGGCAGATTCGCCGGCCACATAAAATGATGTGGCGGGCCTTGAGTTTGACACGTGGTTTTGATCAGATGACACATCTTGAAATCATCCTTTTCCCAGGAAAACAGATGTTGCTGCCAAACACGCTACGCACTTACTATATGACTTCACTGCAGATTCAGGCTGTTATAAAGTGCAAGTGCAAGCTGGCCACAGATAATAACAAAACAAGCATTGTCTACATGTAAACGCTGCACACGTTAAATACCTGTGAGAGAGCATTTCTGCGATGAACGAGCAGGGCTTTCCGGGCCTGAGCTGGAAGCCAGACGCAGACACAAATCCACAGTAACATGACTCTACACAGCGCAGGCATGGCTGGGAAACAGCTGTCGCCTCTGCCCTGGGGAAGGCTGAAAACAAGCGTGGAGGGAATTCGAGGCGAGGATCAAGTCTTCCCGTTCGGTCTTCCCGTAAGTGTTTTACTCCACCCACACTCTGCAGGAGGAGGGGCCCTCTGAAACTAATGGGTTTGTGGGAGTCAGTCCTCCAGTCAAACATTGTTCGTCTATTTGTTGATTTCAGGCTTTAGCTATGGAAGCCCATTTCTGCCACTGTGGTGAACAAATAAATATCCTGTAATTCATTGTATTGAGAAACTTTCTCAGAGTAATTATTATGAGATACTGAGTCTTAATTATGAGATACTAAGTCATAATTATGAGATACTGAGTCATAATTGATATATATATAATAATGAATCTTGGGTTTTTCTCTTTTATTAACATATTTATTTCTTCTCCACGGTTGATTAAAGCAATACAAAGTGTAAACCACCAATTAAGTGTTATATGATAATACTTCCTGTAGTAAAAACAATAATTATAAAGATTTGGTACACAGAGGACATTTCCTTTTGGACTGTTTAACAATGATGAAATACTGCAACAGTATGTACTTTGTAAGGGCAATGCAGTATTTACTAAAAGTAAAAAAATAAAGTATGTGATTTAGAACGCAGCTTGGATGTCTGATAGCTCAAAAGGTAGAGGTCAAACATTTCCAGAGGCAAGCAGAGGGGTTACATTTTGAGCCAAAAATGAGTCCATTTAACAATAAAGCTTTGAACAATGACAAAAAAACAAAAACACACACACCACTGTATGCCATTCAGGGACTTCAATAGAAATAGTGAAATAAAGACAGAAGAAGAGACTAATGATTGTGGATACTGAAAGCTAATATAAACTTTCAATAATTACCTGACAATTAGATACTTATAACATTAAAACAATGGCTGAGCTCTAGCTTCTCTATTTTCAGGGTCCTGGTATTGTACATGATGGCTCATTGTCACACTAATGTGGCTTACTGGGACACTTAGAGCGGAGCCTCAATTTATGTTGTTAGTAAGTGTTGAAAAGTCTGCTGTGAAAAAGGTCCGTCTCTTCAAACCCATGCAGTCCAGAGAGGACAACTAATTAGCTAGTCAATTTAAATCACCTGTGTGGGTGTACCATGGGCGTTCAGGGCCATTAACAAAGGCTTTATATAACAAAACACATTTGTAGATTTGTTGCTTGTTGTTAAAAATGAAACAAAGATAAATCATGACCCATTTTTATTATCATTAGAGTGCCACCTTTATATCCTAATGTCTTTTGGGAAAAAAATACATATTCCTTGAAGCATGGCAATATATAGAAAGTGTTTCCTTTCATGACTACTTGCATGTAGCATCAGGAGTAAATGTGAGTACATAGCGGTCACATGTGACTTCATTTTGGATTACTGAATCTGTCAACAATGATTGTTCCACCATAAATAATTTATAAAGCATACACGTAAAGGAACATTAATGAACATAATGCAAACAGCATCACCAAGGTTTCATAAGTACTGACGTGAATATTTTTTTCAACTTAGGGCAGAAATGACTGTAGTCCGACACTACTATGTGAGTGGGTTTTTACACCAGTGTAGAAGTATCCTCTTTTTTGAAGCAACATTTTTGTGAATCAAGGTGCAGCTCCCAAAGCACAGAGTGAGGCACAACACATACAGCTGTGGCCGAGGTCATGTACACACCCATGTTACCTTGAAGTGAACCCAGAGTGCAAAGATATTCAACCCAAATATGCTGGGCTGAGCAAGGTACAGGCCGTACTGCACTGACAGGAGGCTAAAAAAATGTACAGCAAAATATTGATTTGATTGCAAAGAAGTGTAGAAAAGTTAATTTGGTATTTGAAATATGCAGACTTATATAATTCTATGACAGCCTAATATTGGAAAGCTTTACCGACCGTATTATTTATGTCATCAGTAAATCCACACTGACTCTGTAATGTGCAATCTCTAACCATAATAATGTGGCCCCAGTGCATTGCCACTGAGATTTTGAATTTTCAAGATTCAAAAAGTAGCCTTAAAAAGCCCCGACACAATGTAGTCTGAGGCTCTTCCATCAACGAGGCCTGCTCCATCATTGTTAAAAAACCAACAGGGAATATTTTCCCCATTCTTCACATCCCTGCTGAAGTCCTTCTGCCAGTGTCTGTATAGGAGATAATTAAAAAAAACATGAGGTGAGAATATGCAAAAGGAAATGCTCTTTTATCTTGCATGCATTATGTGTGTGTGTGTGTGTGTGTGTGTGTGTGTGTGTGTGTGTGTGTGTGTGTGTGTGTGTGTGTGTGTGTGTGTGTGTGTGTGTGTGTGTTTAAAATTGATGAGGCATGTTCACCTGGTCACGTTGAGTATTTGTCCCTTCACGTACATGGTGGCATCTAATTTCTCCTGGACCTCACCTGGACGCAGGTCCGTCACCTCAAACCCAACCCCGTGGTAGAACTGACCTGGAGGAAGATATTTTTAGAGTTATTAAAAATTAGGAATCAGTTAAGCAATCAATGCATCATTATACGAAACTTTCTCGCAGTCCTTTACCTAGCAGACCATGAACAGAGGCAGACAGGTGGTGGCTGTCCAGGGTGTAGAAACCCAGGTAGTCTTGTTGGTCGTGGCGTCTCTTCCAAACCTTTGTGTGTCTGATGACCATAAATCTAACCGAGTGCCTCAGCGTCACAGTCAGTTCGCAGTTCTTAGTTAACCTGAAGTCCATACTGGAGAAAAAACAAAAAACGTTACCTATTAAATAATTTTGCAAATAATTTAGTTTAAGTCATGTGTCGTTGTCCAATGATATTTGCAAGGCAGTGTTACTTACTTTGTTTCTTTGATAGAGGCCGTATCAGACCACAGCAGCTTGATCTGTTTGCCCTCGTAGAAGACGATGATGTCCTGAGTGCTCACCTCGAGCCTCAGCCCCAGCTTCTGGTGGATGATACCAAAACGGCCAAAGTAGGTGTTGATGTTACCATCTTGAACGACTATCTTCTTGCCAATAATTTGGCCGTTCACCACAAAGCCTGAAAATAATGACAGGTTTGAGTTATTTTTCTTCCATTCTCAACATTTCTCACAAATAAAGAGTCTTGTATTTTAGTAAACTCAGGGCTGACCTGATTTTGGGTCTCGAACCAGGTTGAAAATGGTTCCTGGTTTGTCGTTGATGTTGAAGCACAGAGCGTCATCTCTATCTGGCAGCTCTATCATGAAGTGAGGATCTCCGTCCACTGCAAAAGCATCATTAAAATATAATGTCGGACAGAAACCATATGTAACAGTCAAACTCAAGTGGGTTTGCCCTGATTTCTTCAGTATTAAATACGAACATACATATGTGGTGAATCCAAAAACAACTGGTGTAAAAAAACAGAAGCAAAATAGAAAACAAACCAAAATAGAATAAATACATGCGACAGGTGTCATATCATTAGATCTTATATGGCTGATAAGGCTGAAATGATTTCATTTTAGATAGAATAAAACACATCATTCCTGTGTTCGTTGAGTCTGGTCTTGTATGGACCAAGAAGAGGATTTAAGTACAGTGACCTGAACGACGAACACATAAATACGTTACAATGATGTTATAGTTAAACTACTGCTGCATTAAAGGCTTACCATCTGATTGGCTACGGGAACTGCCACCATGGGAGCTGCCACCACGGGAACTGCTACCACGGGAACTGCTACTACGGGAACTGCTACTACGGGAACTGCTACTATGGGAACTGCTACTACGGGAACTGCTACTACGGGAACTGCTTCTATGGGAACTGGCGGCACTGGAAACACCGCCGCCGGAACCTGTTATCAAAAACAATAAAAGCATACTTCAGCAAAATTGTTCAACCCAAAAACGAGATTCATAAATGGGAATGTCCTGGTGATATAAAGGTTTAATAAGGTATTCCACATAATTAAGTTAAAAGAGAGTGTCGTACCACTGGTTCTCTCTGCTTTCTGTCGCTGGTCTGTGAAACAGGGCAACAATTAGAAAAACACACAACACATAGTTGTCTTTGGCATGTTCTACTTACTGATTCAACACGTTTTTAATTATGTGACAATATGCTATACATTTGAAAGAAATAATATAATCACTATCGACTATTCTTCTAATCAGCTTCTAACTAATTGAACGTGGCCTGTTGCATTTCCCTCACCCTCAGTCAGTTTATCAGCGATGAGAGGGCCGACTGGTCCGTCCTCAGTTTCAGGCTTGATGACCACCATGGAGGTGAGAGGGGTGACGAAGTTGTATCGCAGGGACAAGCCCAGTACCTTGGCTGTCACATTGTCTTTCTCTTGCTGAGTACCAATGTCACTGGGAGATCGAAGAGGAAGAGAGAGCAGAGCAGTTGATTGTTTAATCATGACATATAACGCACATGATGTGCTATAAAAAGCACATCTGTCACAGTTCATGCAGAAGCCTCCTTCAAATCTTGGTGCAGGTACAAACAAAGATGGCAGACACCATTCAGAAGAACAAACCGGTTCTCCAGTAGCTGTTGGATGGTGAGGTAGGCCCACAGACGCTCTGAGAAATCCCCAAAGATGTACTCCTGGTCTGGGTAGATCACATCCAAGTTTACCACACTGGCCTTTCCCTGCACCTGGAAGTCTTCCTCCGGCTAATAAAAGAGCAGAAAGATGAGCGATTTAGTTTATTAAATGTAGTATTACTGACGGGAGGAAATAACATAATTTGATAACAAGGCTAAGAGTCTAGTAAACCTTTTCAAAAGTTTACTTAATGTAGGAACATAGATACGCTCCCTTTAGTAGGTGTAATATTCACTATGTTTACCATCTTAGTTATGTTATCACACTAACATTTGAAAATTAGTAAGAAGTACGACTGAGGTTGATAGGAATATCAAATAGTTTTGCGGGTAATTGGGACAAATTTAAATTTTGACCTGATGATAGGTTAAGGGACCAAGTCAGGAGGATTAATCCTCTGGGGACCATGACTGCATAATTACATGGCAATCTTCTCAAATTGTTGTTGACATTTTTCAGTGACCATCCCTTAAGAGAAGGATCCGTAAAATAGGCCCATCATGGAATCGTGATTTGATCCCTACTCAGGCCCTGAGATAGTATAGAAGAAACTGAAACTGCTAAAGTAAAAATACGTAGACTGAGACAATCTACTAAAGTTCAATTGGCTCACAATATCATTCTCATCATTAAATATTAAGAAACAGGAAATGTCTAATATGAGAGCAAGTGCACATATTGTTTATTCATCACCATGACCAGATAGTGTCTTACTCATACTTTAATTGACATATTGTTGTCCTTTTCTCACCCCCTGGGCGAACACCTCCACCAGGAAGTTATCCATGTCACTGTCCGTCAGCCGACCGGCCACCACGATCTCTGAGCCGTTAAACAACTGGCTGTAGTTGTTTTTGGTCAAGAAGCCCACTGCTTGGTCAGGATAACGCAGGTCTACCTCCAAGAGCAGAGGGCTGGACACCTCCTCATAGAAACCCTGGAACAAAGACGCACTCCAAATTCTTCAACCAATCAGATCTTTAGTTTGACATGTTGGGCGTATTCTTTGACGTGCCAGAGCCTTCTAGCTGGCCTACAAGTACGTCAGCATTAACGTGCAGCTCAGTATCAAGGTGCAGCTCTGCTGTGAGGTGCATCGTACGCTGTGATTGGTCAGTGGGCGAGCACGTGACTATTGTGAAACAAAACTTACGGTAGCCATCAGAGCTTAGTTGGAGTAATACGAGTTCAAATTGAAAGATATGGAAGAAATTATGACATTTTTTGCATTTTGCTTGGTGTAGATTATTTTCTTTTTTACCTAGCTTTGTTTTTTTGTGGGATTAAACTCTTTGTCAACAAAGAAAGGAGGATGGACTTTGTCTTTAAGTGAACAGCATTTGGTAAGTGAACTGCTTTGTTGTTTTACATCTAATATCTAGCAGAATGCGTGTTCCGCTGCAGGTCTGCTGGATTGATTTGTCATGCTTTGTTGTCATATGAATATATGTGACTGGTTCTTGTGAGTTTGTTATATATATATATATATATATATATATATATATATACACATATCGTTCCAAACAGGCATGGACATTATGTTTGCTGTAAATACCTTACCTCGAGTTGAACGGCTGCATCTGAACCCTCAAAGATCCTGCGGGCAACTCCTTTGTTTTGTCTGGACATCACATCCAGGAAGGAGTAATCCACATTATTTCCAAATCCAAGAGAGAACAGAGTCATCTTCCCTCCAATAGCAGAGCCCACATTCTCCTGAATCTTATTCAGGTTGGACTCCCCTACATGTACACAAGCAGGCACACAAGTGTTATGTATGAGCATATAATGACAGCATGCAGTTTAAACAAGACTTAAGTTACTCAACTTACTTCTAAGAATTTTCAAACTTTGATTTCTATTGTGTATCAAATTGCTGCATTCACAAATCTGTAGGGGATTCAGCACACTAAAGGTTTGTCTTAATTCACAGACAACTTTTCAATCTTAAAAAGATCTTTCTTTACAAACAGAAAGAAACTAGAAAGGATAAAACCCTTTTGACTACATTCTGAAACATCTTCTTATCAAAGTGTTTATGCACAGTGTACAGACTCACCTCCTTTTTTATGTCAGAGTAAGCTACATGTCAGACTTGTTTGAATCTACATGTAGTGAACTCTTGACGTTTTAGAATGGAATATTAAAATCTTAAATTAAAATGAAGACATTTACCGCTGTTTGGCATCCCATCAGTCAGTAAAATAATCATGTCCGCACTCCTCTCTGGAAGGTTCTTATCTCGTCTTTGTCTCTCCAGCATGCGCACTGCCCTCAGTACAGCGCCATTGATATTGGTGCCTGAAAGGCAACAATACAATGAGCAGATTAACATGGACTTTTGTTGAGAAACATCATCATACATTATCGAAGAGGATATAACTACAAATAAACAACAAAATAATTCCTGCTGAGCATAAGATGAGAAGTTCCATACGCCTCTCATTTCAGTCCACTAAATGGAGCTACAGCCAGCAGGCAGTTTTCTTAGTTTAACATAAAGACAAAGAATGGGGGAAGCCTGGCTCAGTCCAAAAGTAACAAAATACACCCATCAGTTCCCGGATTCTTCAAGTCGACATTTGCTATTTTCTCTGCCGCCAGAGGAGAATCAGCTCGCTGTTTAACCCGTTGTTAGAGCGATAAGGTCCCTGGTTCTAGGCTTAGAGAAATTCAGCCTACAAATCCAAAGACAAATCCCGCTGTCATACAATTGCAGTTTGACCCCCCAATAGAGTGCAGTCAAGAGGTTCCCGATTCTAGGCTCAGAGAAATTAAGTCTACAAATCCGAAGGAACGCACTAACCGCTATGACGCGATATCAAGACACACCTGTTTAGACTGGCATTTGACTAGAAATTCATGTCCTAGGCCTGCTTTTAAACCATGATTTAATTTTGCTTTTAAACCATGTTTTAATGTTGTACTTTCTGTGTGTATGTCAATTATTGGCCCTTATATGGTCACATTGTGTTGTTTATGTTTGTAATTCTGCCCCTGTTAAGCACTTTGTGACTTATGTCTGTAAAAAGCGCTTTATAAATAAATCTTACTTACTTACTTACTTCCTTTGACTGTTTACATTTTGAACACCAATTTGGAGACTTAATCAGTAGTTTGGTTATTGGTCCCTGATCCCAGGATGGTGCCCGTTATCATTAATATGTTATTAATCTTATTTATATCAATCATTTTATTAATGTTATGAATTTAGTTTTCATGCTTGCTGATAACCAAACACGCTTCTGCCAGATCCCAATAAATTGCACAAAAAATATGGCATAAAAGTTGCTACCATTTGCTTTCCTCTTACTTCCATTGTCTCTTAGTTTCCTGATGTAGGCAATGGCTTCAGTCACATTTTCCTTTGTTGCTTTGGTAAGAGAGCTCTTCCAGGTGGTAATTTCGTCATCAAACAGGATCAGAGCAAAGTGGTCCTCTTCGTGGAGGTCTTTCAGGATGGCTGCCAGTGCATCGCGGGTCTGCAAAGGTTCCCAAATCCACACATGAAGATGTGCATAGTGATGTATACAGTATGGGGCTTAGCTACACAAAAAGTATTTCACCTGTGCAATCTTTGTTCCCCTCATTGATCCGCTCCTGTCAATCACAAATACCACATTCTTTGGGACTCTGGGCAGGTCAGGTGGAGCAAAGAAGTGCACAAAGTATCCGTTCACAATCTGAAGGGAAATACAGAATATGATTAAGACTATTATGGAAATATAACACAAGGGCACGGCTATGCTTTAAACGGCTAGGGAAGTAAAACGAAGATCAGAAGTAAAATACTAAGCCAAGTCTTTGCTGGCCGCTGACCTGAAGTTCCCCAAGGCCCTCTCTTCGTTTCACATCGTACTTGATGATGAAATCTCCATCAATTGCGGTGCCTTCACATCCTGGACATTTCATTTGCTGCTCCAGTGTTGGTGAGAAAGAGATGTGTGCCTGAGAGACAAAGAAATTAATTTCACTTGACATTATAGGACTCATCATTTATGCGAACAAAACCATCATAAAGTTCTTATAAGTCTCTAAACAGCAGGATAGAAATCTTTCTAACCCTTTACCTTTGTGTCTGTGACGGTTTTCTCCACCAGGGGAAGCAGCTCATTGGAGAGGAAGGTTGCAGTGGCCTCAACAAAAGCAATGCCCTGGGGCTCATAGATGTTTGTCACAATCTGCACACACACACACACACACACATACACACACACGCACAAGTTATCCCTGAGGCAGATCAATTGTGGAGTCATTGTCATGTAAAGTCTCATTAATGTTGACACAAGTTCCTCCTGACTATTAGCATTCCTAACACTGGACACACATTTCAGCTCCTCCTGAACAGCATGTCATTATTAAGAAAACTGAATGAGGAAAGCGTGTCCCACCTGAAACTCCTGCACCGGTTGTTTGGGTTTAACTCGAGTCAGAATCTCATACTGGCCCAGTTTCCTCTGAAGGAGCTCCTCGTAGGTCAGAATGAAAGTCACGTTGCTTTTGGCTGCGATGTTGACAGACACTGAAAACTTCTCCATCGTCCTTCCAGAAGCTCTGTAATAATGTTCATGTGTTACTTTAATGTGTTGTTCATGCCAACACAGGTTCAGAGCCTTCTGTAACATACTTCAGTCCGACTCACTTGACCAGTCCAGCAGTGTGTCCGGAGGAAACAGCCTTCTCATACTGTTTCTTGGCTTTCTCTTTCTCCTTCACCTCCCCAACATACAGCTCACCATCAATTTCCCTGTGAGGAACAAAGACACTTGTCAAAAGGTAAAAAAAGGACAGGATCTAGTCAAATAGTCAAAAGTGCTATATTCTGACTGACATGCTGAAGTTGACGATGAACGCCGTCTTGGGCAGGTCCACTTCGAAGAAGATTTCCTGGGAGGAGTTTGCCTTGTTCAGAGCCCTGGAGGTCATCACGGTGTGGGCGAAACGAGACATCACCGTGCAGTCCACTTTCACGCTGAACACCTCCACCATCTGAAAGGATGGACAGTTTAACATTCTGCCTCATTCATTGTCATTCTTCAACTGTCCACTAGATGCCCTCAGACTTTTCCACCACCCCCACCCACCTGTTTCCACTTTCCCTTCTCAGCCTCGAGATCATTGACGTCACAATGTTGCTTTCCGTCTAAACCTGTACCTGTCTGCTCCTTTCATGTTTCATGGACCCTCATTTGATTCTGTTCAGACTTGCCCCTCATGCCAGTAGGCATTTTCATCACCAAAACGTTCCTGTCTGACTGGTCTGTCTACGTTATCCTCCCCTTGTTGAGATAATTCACAATATGTGACACCGAAAGAGGAAAACTTGGCATTCTTGTTGAGTAAAATGCTTTCTAAAAGGTGTCATCAATAATAAATCAAACCCACAAAAAAATCTAAAACATCATATTATAGCAAGACCAGTGGCCAAGAGAACAGGCAGCTTGTTGTTGATGTGTCTCTACTGAATTGCAGATCAGAGGTCATGAGAAATGTTCCCGAAATATTCATGTCACAAAACCCAGAGAGGTCACTTTAATGTAAACATAACAAGTTGAAACGTTTAGAGAAAGGAATAAAGCACAGAGAGATAAATCACTTCCAGCATGTTTATTATCTCCAGCAAAGCAAAGAGAAGAGAGACATACATGGCAATAGACACTGCAGGGGCAGAGAGTGGAACAAGAGACATCTGGAGGCAATGAGGTTTATAGAAAATGTGGACTTCATTTTGCAAACAGTAACAATACCCCTACTGTGAGATAGAAGCTACCAGTCATCTTGACCATGGCCTTGTGTGTATTGAATTATTAAAGCCATGTTTCACTATTAATGTTTAATGATACGTTAACATGCATGTAGAAATGCCTTGTTGTTAAGAAAGGTCTTACCTCTGTTTTGACTTTAGAATTTTATATGAATATCAAAATTGTTTCCTTACCTCCACAGAGCTTGTGCTTCTTTTCTGTAGAAGAAAAAAACAAACAAGAATATGCAGTTCATTTCAGCAGAATGAAACGAACATTAGCGTGGTACTTTATACTTTTGTTGGGAGCTATTTAAATTGTGAGTACCTTCATTAACCTGGGGCCCATAGCTTCTTCAGTCTCCTGGAACACAACATATGACTTAATGGTTATTGGGAAAGGAAAGGCAGGACTGGAGAGAGATGTGCAACAAACGAATAACGATTTGCCAACACTACACTTGATTGTACAATGTTGTACAATCACTGCATCAGTAGTCTCTATCTGAGGCTTCCATGCTTTTGATATGATCATTAAAGTTGCCTCTCTCTTTCACAAGACGTCTTTGAGAGCAAGTGTTTCGAGTAGATTATGCAAGCAAGGTGTTGCCCCAAAATCAGACAACGAAATTGAGACAGGTGTGGGAAAAGAGTTTTGGATGTAAAGGTCACACAACAATCAAGCTGGCAGGAATAAACAGGTAGCGGCAGGCAGGCTGGTTGTAACGTGAACAAACTGGTGGACTGGTCTTAATGCAAACCGTGGAAGCATGTAGGCGGGCAGGTGGGAGAGGCAGAAAAACTCCATGGGGACAACTAATGGAGTTATGAGTTATGACAAGGTCTGAAATTACAGGACATTGTTAGTTAAAGAAACTGAAGTGTAGGTGGTCTGGAGGCCACAAGAAGAGAGGAAGAGGAGAAGAGCAGCAAGCATCACAATGACACACCTCCTTCTTACTCCTTCTTGGTCGAAATGCATTATTTCTTGCAGCTGCATTGCATTCTGGTCTATGAAGCCTTTAAGGAAAAAAACATGCATCTCTGCCGCGTCTTTAATGGATTTCTTATTACGAGATTGTCGATTAAATAGTTTTTCAGCCTCACCGATTACTTTTTAAACGCATGGGTTTAGACGGTGCTGTGATGTATTAACAATAGTATGAAAGGAGCCAATAACGCACTTCTTCCCTCGTCGACTCTTTGATTTGACATGCTCACGTTATTTACCCTCGGTCTTCACAGCAGCTTCGTTAGTAAAACAAGAAACATCTTTATTGATGGCCAGCGGGGACATTCCGTTGTTGCAGGATTATCACTATCCCTACAGTGCTCATTTACAGTAGCCTATAACTCGGGATATTTCTGGTCTAATAATGTCTATATTTATTTACGGTAAAGGATCAAATTGCAAATACCGGAAGTAGCTTATTTCAGTTTTTCACTCTGCAAAGTACTGCGAGGTGCGTGCCTCGGCCACAATGAAGAAAAGTTTTTCTCAAAAAATCTCTAAAACATAAGTTTGATAAGTTTTTACGTAGAACGTGAGGTCACTGCACACACTTGGCAGGGGAGCACCAAGTCATGCAGGAATAATTTTAAAGATGAGGCCTGCCAATGAAGCTGCTGTGACGACCAAGGCCACTAGAGCCAACTATGGATCAATAGCGTTATTGTATCCTCTCATACTACAGTGCATCACATGATCACTCTCTAAACTTTGATGTTTAAAAAAAGGGACAAAAAAATTGTTTCACCAACTTAATGAAGGAAACCTTATTGACGTGCACTTCTCTCAGACTAAGGTAATAGCAGGTCACAGTCCATCTGACATCAGTGATGAACCTGGTTATTATCTCAGATAAAATGTTGCTTTTTTTCCCCTTCTTCTTCTTCAGAGCAGCCTGCGCATGCGCAACGTGGATAAATGGTCCAAAACAAGATTCTCTTTGTTTCGTATTAAGTATTGAAATACCGATTTCAAGACAAAAAGAAAGAAACACGCAATCAATATCCTTTTTTAAAGACTACAACCCCCGAAATAAACCGCAATAGATAATTAAATAATAATAATGATTATATTGTATTCGTTTGCTGATTAAACTAAACAGCCTCATTGAATGATATACTTAAACAGTCTTTATTATAACACGTTCTGCTGGCAGACACGCTCTGCACTTCATTTGCGTGACTATTTAAATCAACTCTTACAACTGAAGTTATAGGGTCTTATAAACTGTGTATGGACTGATCGCTAGCTGACCATAGAAAATAACTAAACAGACATGTGTTTGCATGCAAACGCTGCATACGTTAAATACCTGTGAGAGAGCATTTCTGCGAGAAACGACCAGAGCTCCCCGGGCCTGAGCTGGAAGCCAGACGCAGACACAGATCCACAGCAGCATGATTCTCCACAGCGCAGGCATGGTTGAGAAACAGTGTCGCCTCTGCCCCGGGGAAGGCTGGATAAAAAATGTGTGGAGGGAATTCGAGGCATGTGGGGATAAAGTCTTCGGTCTTCCCGTAAGAGTTTTACTCCACCCACACTCTGCCGGAGGAGGGGCCCTCTGCAGCTCTTGTTTGAGTTAGTGTTTCCCGTAAACAAACTGAAATGATGCTCCTCCAGTCAGGAATTGTTCATCGTTGATTTCAGGATGTACCTGTGTGGGTGTGGGTGTTTAGCCGACCACATGTGTTTAATGCATGCTTTGACGTCACGTAAATCTAGGGGATTTGTCTTTCATAAATGTATTTATTCCTTATGCTGAGATCTAAATACGTTGGATTACAGCATCACAAAGTGTCAACCCACATTTAAGGTGTATTTCCTGCAGTAAAACAGCACTCAGTCATTTGGAATTTTCTTTTTGGACGTGAAGAACTGTTTAAATATTTTGTCACCACTAAGGTGACATTAAGCTACCTTTACTCTTACTCTTCTTTTCATTCAGTCTCTCCCTCTCGCTCCCTGTGATTACTCTATCAGCTCATTGTGGGCGTTCACTTTAAGTTAACCAACCAAATTCTGCACAGTTTGCTTAAAGCCAATCACATCGTAGCTGTAAAACTTTAAACATTGTTCTCCTCTCTGCTGCTGTCAGTTGTCATTTCAACTCATATCAGATGAGACCCTCCTCCACCCCAAGTCACCTCCAGTCAGCATCACAGTCATGCTCCTCATTCATCATCAGATTGCAGCAACTCCCCTCATCACCTTATATCACCTCAGCATCCCTACCCTCTGCTACTGTATATTACTTCAGGATGTAGTCCAATCGCCAAAGACTTTGCACTGTTCATATGTTATGCATGTATAATAAATCATTGTTAAATTCCAATGAAGTCTCTCCTGATTGAAATATATTTGGCATCACGGGGTTTAGGAGTCCTACAGTAGACCTCACACTCATCAGAGTTGCACTGCTTGGAAACAGTTTGGATCCCACTTTATATCTTAGCTTCTGACATTAGCAAACTCCTTAACTGTACCAATTCAGTAAAGCCAGATGTGCCAGCGCCATCATAAGGGTTTTTATTGGAAATTCTAAAAAAGGACAAACTTTAACAATCTTATCTGTTGTGCTGGACAATGTTTGGAACAATGAAACACAGATGAAATGAAGTCCAGCCTGAATCCATCGCAAAGAACTGTCACATTTATTTTAGTACAAGTGATTCTGCTCACTCTGTTTTGGAACAGTGTTGCTTAGCATTTTTTATAATTCTAGCAACTATACTGATAAACCGTGAAATTGTCTATACAATACTGTGAATAAAGCCTGAAGATGTCAGAGCATTCATGGTTGTAAGTACAGGCAGATTTGAATATTTATTGTATGAATTCAAGTTAATTACTTCTGTGGTAGACATGGATGCTTAACCTGTTTTTAAACTGTTTTAAAAAGGCCTGACACAACGTAGTCCGTTGCTTCTCCGTCGATGAGGCCTGTTCCATTGCTGTGAACGAACCAGCAGGGAACGTTTTCTCCGTTCTTCACATCCCTCCTGAAGTCTCTCTGCCAGCCTCTGTGGACCGAGACAGAAACGTCGCACAGACCAGTTATTCATTTAGGACACACATTGCATGCAAACTCTTCCAGGCTGAGATGGGGCACACGTATCCGTGTATGTAGGTATAGTATACCTGGTCACGTTGAGCTCCTGTCCTTTCACATACATGGTGGCGTCCGGTTTCTCTGGGACTTCACCTGGACGCAGGTCTGACACCTCATATTCAACCCCGTGGTAGAACTGACCTGTAGGACGAACCACCATTTAAAGTAAATATCATTTTAAAATCAAATCATTCAGGCCCTGCAATTCTCCACCAGTAAATGCCAACTACAGTAAACAATAATTTGAGCTTTATTATATTATGTATCCCTCTGTTTATACTATATGAAACATGAATAATGTAGACAATCGTTTGATTATGTCTTCGGTTTAGTAACTTCTTTAAACCATATCTTGTTTAGAAAATCCTTTAAAAAATCATAAAATCTGACAAATCCCAACGGGAAATTCCTCCTGTGAGTATTTGTAAAGTAAAGTAAATCTAGTCCTGTTTTGTACAATTTTAAGGTCTCACATAGGGAAACTGTCCAGTTTAATTTGAAGCCACAAATAAAAACAATGTTCTTATTTCTGTAAAGCAGAGGGGAGCTGCAGATTTAGATTGCAGATTCTTTCACTTTTCTTATTTCATATTTTTCCTAAGTGGGTGCACGATGAGGTGGACTTCTGCCTGGGCTGGGACCACAATGTGCAATTGTCAAATTTTCACTATTATGACTTGCCAAATTTACTATTTACAAAGCGAACTATGAAATGAAGTACCCCGCTTAGCCTCCAAGTAAGTCAACATCGGGCCAATCCCCAAACAAAGTGACAGATATAACGGCAATCCATCCATGGAATTCAGAAAAGCAATCCATATCACTTGTTTTGACCTGCTATTCAATTTTAAAACATGCAATCTGTGTGTGTCATGTTGTACCGAGCAGGCCGTGAACAGAGGGGGACAGGAGGTGGCTGTCCAGGGTGTAGAAACCCAAGTAGTCCCGGTGGTACGGGTGCTTCGCCCACACTTTGTGTAGCAGGATGACAAACTTGACCGAATCCTTTAGAGTTACAGTTAGGCTGCGATCCTTGGTCAAGAAAAGATCCATGCTGGAGGAGAAATAAGGGGAAGGAGATGACAACTATTCATCCTGAACTGGAATTTAGTTTTCACATGTAGAGAGATAGCTCTCTTTGACTTCCTTACTTGGGTCCTTTGACAGAAGCTGTTTCAGACCACAGCAATTTGACCCGTTTGCCGTCCTGGAGCACTGAGATGTCCTGAGTGCTCACCTCCAGCCTCACCCCCAGAGTCTGGTGGACGATGCCAAAACTGCAAAAGTAGGTGTTAACTTTACCATCAGGAGCAATCTTCTTGTCTCCGATGATTTGGCCATTGACCAAAATACCTGAGGAAACAACGTGGGATTCAGTCACTCACCGTTTAACTGCTTGGTATGATTTACCAACACGTATATGACAAGTGTCCAAAATCTCAGTCTACAAGGAGTCCACATGTGTCGTGAAAAGTCAAGGGGTAAAAAAGTCATGATGATAATCAGGACTCAAGGCTGACCTTGCGTTGGGTCTCTGACCAGGTTGAAAATGGTTCCTGGTTTATCGTTGATATTGAAACACAGTGCGTCCTCTCGGTTAGGGAGCTCTATCATGAAATGAGGATCTCCATCCACTGCGGGTGACATCAGTAGAACAAACACAATGGAGGTTACTTCGTTCTGCTAGTGACAGCATGTCAACAGTCTACAGTCATGTTAGCTGCTCTGTGAGGCTGCACACAGTGATGCTTCTTGCTAAAAAAAAACCCAGCATGTTAGCAAACATCAACATACTAATACGCGGATGTTTACCAGGTGTAATGTTTATCATGTTCACCATTTTAGTTTAGCGTGTTAGCATGCGCTAATCAGAAAATACAGTTGAATTTGATTGGAATGTCATTCGTTTCACAGGTGTTTGGTTATAAACTATGGTATTGGATCTATCAAGTATGAGATATTTCACTAGGTAAAGATTTTGACCCAGTGATGGCGCTAATTAAAAAGTCAGGGATCACCAAAGTCATCAGAACTCATGCTCTGAGGACCATGAACGTCAGCAATACATTTCTTGGCAATTAATCTGATGTTTGTGGCGATGGACTGACAGACATCGCCATCCCCAAGCAGAGCCATGCAGCTGCCATTGCTTAAAGTGTACTTACCTAAATATGTGGGTGTTGCCATGTAACCATGCCGGGGGGGTGCATACATGGGAGGTTGATATCGATGTGCTAGAAAAAGGAAGAATTAAATTTAAAATTGAAAGCAAGTACGGTGAATTGCTATATGCTATATGGTTAAAAGAAAACCTGTCTTACACACTCTCTCTGCCGCTTGTCTTTGCTCTGTCAAAAAACAACAACAGATGGACAAGTTCAATACATATAAATAATATGTTGAAAACATGAATAAAACAGTCAGTACTGCTTATGAATGTATTACAGTATTGCTTTTCAGAGAAAAAGCGTGACGGCAGCCATGATCAGGAAAGCCTGCAGAGTTATCACTTTTGAAACCCTCTCTTTCCTCCCTCACCCTCAGTCAGTTTATCAGCGATGAGAGGGCTGTCTGGTCCGTCCTCAGTATCAGGCTTGGTGACCACCATGGAGGTCAGGGGGGTGACGAAGCTGTAACGCAGAGACATGTCCAGGGCCTTGGCTGTGGCGTTGGCTTTCTCGTCTGGGGCTCCACTCTTGCTGCAAGAAGGAAAATGTACCGAAGTTGCCACATATGACACTGACATTCAGAAAAACCACAACGGAATTTATGAATCAACAATACAAGATTAATCATGGGCCCTCAGACGATGCCCGAAAAGTATCATTAACAAGGTGGTCACGCGACCAATGGGAAACAAAGATGTCAGGTGAATCCAGGTATCAGCTTAAGTGAAATTACTGAATTACAGACCTCTTCTCCAGTAGTTGCTGGATAGTGAGGTACGCCCATAGACGCTCTGTGAAATCCCCAAAGATGTACTCCTCATTTGGGTACATCACGTCCCAGTCCAAAGCACTGGCCTGGCTCTTCACCGTGAAGTCCTGCTCAAACTATAGGGGAGAAAAAAAAAAGGATTTCTAAATAAACAGAGTAATAAACACAGCATTGTCTCTAAATTTCTGCCATTTCCTTCTCCTCACCCCTTGGCCGAACACTTCCACCATGAAGTTGTCCAGGTTATTGTCAATCAGCCGACCGGCCACCACTATCTCTGAGCCGTTATACAACTGGGTGTAGTGGTTGGTAGTCAGGGAGTCCACTGTGTTTTCAGGATAACGCAGATCCACCTCTGAAAGTAGAGGACTGGCCACCTCCTGAAAGAAACCCTGGAACAAAATGCATACATACATTGAATTACATGTATTTGTAAAACATTTTTATATAACTAGTTATTATTATAATTGTATCTAAAATTGTTTTTTACACAATTGTAGAAGAATGTGACATTATAGACTGCTGCAAGGATGACATGTTGGCCAAGCAATGAAGTAAGCATCACATTGGTTCCCTTGACAAAAAGTCAATGTGATTTTTGGATTGCATTTTGGATTTTTGCAGAAAATAAGCTCAGTGGCAAAACCAAGTTCATGATACTTACACGCTTTGTTCAGCAAGATAACTTTCACAAATGAACCCAGTTTGTATGATTTTTGAAGGGTAAATACAATCAGCAGAAGTAAAAAGCTAACGTTAGCCTTTAAACAAACTACACCACGGCCGTATGATTTCGAGAATACATAACTTGGCTGTGAAGGAGGACTAGTCGGTCTGATAGTGTTTAGTAGTCCCATTTAGCCACCTGCAACTGCCTTTTTTATTACTTGTATTTTATTTCGCAGAACAAAACATTAAAATATCCTCAGCTTGTGTTGACCACAGACCTTATTTGAGGCTTCTAACCAAAAACCCATTAAAAAATAGAGAAGGTGAGGGAAAAGGAATTGCTGTAGGGTTTTAGGACACATTCCTGCAGCACTCTATCTCTATACATTAGCTGGTAGTATTTACATTTCACTAAAATCTTAAAGAATTGCTTTAAAAATATATTCATATCCTTGAGGCTCCACCTGAAGTTGAACGACTGCATCTGAACCCTCAAAGATTCTGCGGGCCACTCCCTTGTTTTGTTTGCTCATCACATCCAGGAAGGAGTAATCCACATCGTTTCCAAATCCAAGACAGAACAGAGACATGTTTCCTCCGATAGCAGTGTGCACATTCTCCTGAATCTTATTCAGGTTGGACTCCCCTACATGTACACAAGCAGGCACACAAATGTTATGTCTGAGCATATAATGACAGCATGCAGTTTAAACAAGACTTAAGTTACTCAACTTACTCAACTTACGGTTTTTCAAACTTTGATTTATATTGTGTATCAAATTGCTGCATTCACACATCTGTAGGGGATTCAGCACACTAAAGGTTTGTCTTAATTCTTTTTTTAAATCAACTTTTCAATCTTAAAAGGATCTTCCTCAGGTCCTCAGAATGAACATTTCTCTGGATGGAGGGGAGGGAAGTCTTTCCTTCAAACGCACAGATACTACATGCGGAAATTGAATGCTAAATAGAAAGTACATATATCAAATGTGCACTCACACAAATATACAGTGGGTCCTACAGTATGTACACACTCTGCATGCATGCTCACCAGAATTTGGCATTCCATCAGTCAGTAAAATAATCATATCGACGCTCCTCTCTGGAAGCTTCTCCTCCTGCCTGTCTTTGACCAGCATGGCCACGGCTCTCAACACTGCACTATTGATATCGGTTCCTTGAAGGAAAACACACAACAAATCATAAAATGTTTAGTATGAGAGTGTATTTCTATCATTTAAGGAGTTCAGATGACATTTAGCATTAAAGCTGTAAGACTTGTTTTTCTATTAACCTCCATGGTCGTGTATCCCTCTGGCGTAATCCATGCCTTCAGCCACCATTTCCTTTGTTGCTTTGGTAAGTGATTCCTTCCAACATTCAATGCTGTCATCAAACTTGATGAGGGCAAAGTGGTCCTCTTCGTGGAGTTCTAGGAGGATGGTCAGCAATGCCTGTCGTGTCTGCAAGGAAGGTCAGAGGTCAAAATGTGTGCATGCGGGCCTCAATAAATCAGTGACACATTAACTGTCGGACCGGTCTCTCACCTGTTCCATCTTTATTCCATTCATTGATCCGCTCCTGTCAATCACAAACGCCACATTCTTTGGGACTCTGGGCAGGTCAGGGGGAGCAAAGAAGTGCACAAAGTATCCGTTCACAATCTGAAGGGATGAGAATCAATGAAGAGCAGTAATGTACACGAAAGAATGAAAAGGCAAAAACTGCAAGAATTTCCCCCTCTAAAATGTTGTTGATTCATTTCACATTTGTCAATTTGTCAATTTTATTATACAACTCAGCCTCCAGAAAAACAACATTACAGTGACTCTGCATAGTTTTACATGTGAAGCCTGATTCAAATGTGCATTCATCAGCAGTTACTGAGTATTTATTGACAGCTGACCTGAACGTCCCCGAGCCTATTTGCTCGCTTCACGTCATACTTGATGACAAAATCTCCGTCGATGAGCGTTCCATCACAACCTGGACACTTCCTCTGCTGCTCCATAGTTGGCGAGAAAGAGATGTGTGCCTGACAAAGGGATAACGATACGACTAGTTTAGCTTTCTCTTGTTTATCGGATCAATCATTTTATTGAATGTGGAGAAAAATAAGTGAGGATCTGCGAGACGGATCAGAGTCAACTTCCTTATTAAAGCCTGTTGTATCGTGTACCTTGTTGTCTGAGACTGTTTTCTCCACCAGGGGGAGCAGCTCATTGGAGAGGAAGGTTGCAGTGGCATCCACATAAGAAATGCCCTGGGGCTCATAGATGTTTGCCACAATCTGTCTCCACACACACACACACACACACACACACACACAGAGAGCGAGGCAGAGATCATTTGTAAGGTAAACCATTAATTCAGAATATCTGAAATGACCAAGAGAGATTTGAACATGAACATGGATTCACCTGAAACTCCTGCACCGGTTGTTTGGGTTTAACACGAGTCAGAATCTCATACTGGCCCAGTTTCCTCTGAAGGAGCTCCTCGTAGGTCAGAATGAAAGTCACGTTACTTTTGGCTGCGATGTTGACCGACACTGAAAACTTCTCCATCGTCCTCCCAGAGGCCCTGTGATGAAACACAGACACCAATGACAGCCTCTCATGTTAACATGATCTGCCCTAAGTCAGTGAAATGCTTTAATATGAATATGCTTTTTTGAATGCGTATTTCATACTGTGTTATGACTCACTTGACCAGCCCAGCGGTCTGTCCAGAGGAAACAGCCTTCTCATACTGTTTCTTGGCTTTCTCTTTCTCCTTCACCTCCCCAACATACAGCTCACCATCAATTTCCCTGTGAGGAACAAAGACACTTGTCAAAAGGTAAAGAAAGACAGGATCTAGTCTAATAGTCACAAGTACTATATTCTGACTGACATGCTGAAGTTGACGATGAAGGCCGTCTTGGGCAGGTCCACTTCGAAGAAGATTTCCTGGGAGGAGTTTGCCTTGTTCAGAGCCCTGGAGGTCATCACGGTGTGGGCGAAACGAGACGTCACCGTGCAGTCCACTTTCACGCTGTACACCTCCACCTGAGACAGAAGGACAGGGAGCGATTGAAACACTAGTGAAAGCCTTCTACCACAAGCATTTCACATACAGCAGTTTTATACAATGAAGCACTGTAAGATCTGCTGTGGTTTGAAACTGAACTGCACCTGGGTCCAGTAAACGGCATGCTATCCTGACTGCTGCCAAAGAAAACCATAACACAAGTTTGACTTTATGTCACTGATTCCACTTTGGGAGTGTTGTGTGAGAGCGATTCGGTGAGTCAACCTGGGTGCTGTATCCAGGGATAGTGTGGGAATTTGAAAACTAAACTCCTTTTCAGTGAATTTAGTTATTCTCAATCGTTATATTGACAGTATTATGACCTGTTTATCAATCTGCCAGAAAAGGACCGATATATTGTTTAATAGAGTTTATAATTCCTCCCTTATCTTTTTCTGTTCTGCTCTGTTAATTTGCTGCTTTTTTTTATTTGCATACCATTACCCTTACATGATAAATAAAGTTGCATTGGACTGAATATTTCTAATCACCATCATCATCAATACATACAAACAATACTAACGGGTTATTTTCTTACCGTGGCCTCATCTGTACTTCTTTTCTGTAACAAAGAAAAAAGAAAAGGGAGATTCTTCTTGGAGTTGGAAAATCAAATCTGGCAATTTTATCGGCCACATCATTCTACCTAATAACATAAATGATCAACATAGCCTCGTTCATTTTTCACATATTTCACACTTTGGAACAACATTTATAGTTTAATGTAAAAGGACTGTCTGTCTTTAAATTGTTTCTCACAAGTACCTGCAGTGATTTGGCAGCTCCTCTTGTCTCCTGAAATACAAATACAGCAGATGCCAAGATACGCATTACATGAAGCAATTTATCACAAAAAACAGCGTTACATTCTGTGTCGTATACGTACAAAGAGGAGAAGTTAGAAGGCATAATGTGATAGTAAAACCAAGCAGTTCAAAACTAGTTTGTGCAGCGATCATTTGGTGAAATCAGGAACCACCAGAGAAAATTAATACTTTCGTATAAAACAATGTGGTTTCCAAATTAGGATCAGAAAAGGTCAGTGTGTGAAGTTACCTGCAGAGCTTCATGGCCCCCGGAGATGACCAGAGCCCCCCGGGCCAGGCCAGGCAGCCAGAGGCAGGCGCTGCCCCACAGCAGCAGCAGTCCAACACCCTGCAGTCCAGACATGACCAAACTTCTACTGAACAGAGTCTGACTTCAGTGCTGAGAAAAAAGCTCTCTGTCCAGGAGAAGGAGGAGGGACAAAAAGTGTGTTTGTGTGTGCATAGGCCTGGAGTATTGACCAACAGACCTGAGCTTAAAGTGCAGGAGGCCCTGAAGTGCAAACATTGGTGAAAATATCTGTGCCTGGGCTGAAAAGTGTGTGAACGTTAGTTGGATTGACACTAAACTTAAACCTAACAAGACATTTGGCAACATGCAAGCACCGAGAGCGTTAGCATCAGTATATATTAGTTATATTATTTAGTTTAGGCAAATACAAACACAGTACAATACATCACAGCAGTCGGTTCATATTGCAGCAAGACATCTGTGTTGCTGTATCTGTATTTACAATATATGTTATTTTGTATATTGTATATGTATATTTCTATTTGTTTCAATAACTCTGTCAGTTACGAAATATAGGTTTATACACGTATCACAATGTCTTTTGCTGTTTATGAACGTTGTTGAATAATCAGCAGATAGATACATGTGCTGGACTCTCTCACTCAACTTTCCCTGCTTCACTTGATGTGGGTGTTTATGTTATTTCCCAATTGCCGGGGAGCAAACAGTAGAGGACTGTAAGTAAATCAGACAGACTCTTGTGTGTTTTCTGAAGTTAAATTATCCACCTCCCCAAAAAAATGTAAACTGATTAGTGGTAGATTTGGCCCACAGGTAGAGTGCATGCAGATGAATCAGACCATTGTGATGTAATACTGGGACGAATAAACCTTTCAAGGAAATCTGTGCCATGGCGACCACACTGATTTCACTTGAGCAGACATATTTTTGACGACTTTGAACCTTTTGAACAACAACCTTTTTTAAGTGGGCGAGCTGTACTTTGCTCTCCATTTTGGCGAGTCATCGTCCTCAGGTGGCACTGCGTTTGGCTCACGTTGTCAAAGGTTACCAGATTGGCACTGGGCAAAACTGACCCGCTCATTTTGTGCCGTATTTCTTAAACTTGATAATTCAGGGTTAGTGATAGATTCAGAGCTCATCTCACAACAGCAGGTGATTTGGGGCTTTGTTGTTAACCAGGTTGCTTTGAGTATTGGTTTAAACACTTCAATCATCTCAGCCAGGGCTGGATTAACCCACCAGGGGGCCAGGGGTGCAAAAATGAGCTGTGTGCCTCGCCCTGTGCATGTATTGGTTAGTGATCAGTATTTGTGGTAACTTGATTAAGCTAAACTTAAAATGGTACAATGCACCATGTAAGCATAATATAAACTGAAACATTAAAGGCCTTTGTGTTTCCTTAAGGCCCATCATTTAAGTTTATACCACGATTTAAGTGGTTTAAACAGTAATAACAATCCAATTAAAACCAGCAATAACAAATAGTTTGGCCACTTGGGTAGAGGTGCTGACTTTGTCCGAACATAACGAATAACATTAATACCTACACTGAGACTGAGATAAATCTTCCGTTTCACTCAACCCATTTGCTTGTACGTGTATATGAATGCAAACGCTCTGTGCTTTTAGGCCTTATTGTGTTTGTAATAATAATTTCAGCACGGTCATGCATCGACATTGAGATCTTCAAGTTGACAAGTTTACTTGATGGGGTTTTACCATTTCCATAGAAATTAACATATGTTTGTAGTTTAGTACCAATACAAAAAAGCACAACTTTAAATTTCAATACAGGGGAAATCATTTATTTAGGAAAGGTCAGTAAAAAAAAAGAACAAATAATCAGACAATCTTTGTCAACACTGATAATAAATCTCACATCTCATTTACAGTTCATCAGCCACATTACAATCCAACCCACTACATCCGTCTGCAGCACAATATGTTGGCATAAAACTATACAATGTATCTCTCTTAAATCATCATCTCTTCATTAAGAAAATGTTTGCAATCCATCACAAACAGCATCACCAAGACTGGAGCGTGCTTCTTCAAGTGTTTTCTTGTATCCTGTGTCTACTTGCCGAACACACTGGCTCCAGGAGCTTTGGCGGCAGCAGGCGTCCCCAGAGCCGTCTCTGTGCCCGTCCTCACGCCGCTGAACACAGACGGAGCCACTTTGCCCATACGCTCTGAACGCAGAGGGAGACACAGACAGTCTCGTCAGAAAATAGAACAATAGTGACAATCATTAAGACAAAAACGGGACAAAAAGAAGATGTTTCTGTTTCATCATCTTCTGTTTTAGGATGCAGCTCTCTCGCCAACTGGCTCATTCCCAGTTGAAAAAAATTGGGATTTTCATGCCTTTACAGTAAACACTGCATGCCTCTCAGTTCCTGATCACATGATCTCTTTCAATCATTCAAACCAAGCAACATTTAAACATTTTCTGAACTGTCTCTTATGTTGGACAAAGTACAGGTAATGTTGGCTTTTTATCTTGATTCTGACCCCTCACACACACACACACACACACACACACACACCCACACACCCACACACACATACACAGTATTTGTATGGCTGGGTAAAGTTTAAAGGGCAGAAAAAGAGAAATATTCTATGCAAGTGCAGCAGTGGTGTGCATGAATGGTGTTAGCATCTGTCAGCAAGAGCACATTGTTAAAGGCAGCTGCAGATTACTTTGGCAATAAGTTAATCAAGAAATAATAAAATATAAAAGCCTAGCACAGGAAACATTTTTCATTAGTCAGCTACTGGATTATGTGGAGAAAACGCTGCAAAAATGCCCGCTGTGTTTCCAGCTTAATTTGTTTTAACAATTTGACAAATTCCATAACCGGCATTATAGCATTAACACAGCAGTCAGCAACAATAAATCCCACCTGGCAGAGTAAAGAAAGAGCTGCACAGTATTTAGACATCGTCACATATCGGTGTGTCTCTAAGATGGTCCTACTTGTAAAATATGAGGATGTGAAGTAACTCAAAATTAACGTAATTTTTGCTGTCAAATAAATGTAAGTGGAGCATTAGGCGAACAGTCTGTCGAGGTATTTCACTTGAGCAAAAGTAATTAATTCCACAAGTGATTGTGTAACACATCTCCACATCCCGCCTCCTGTTGCAGGGTGCCAGATGTAAAATGCAAGTGCACTGCTGTGGGTATAGTCTCGGTAACATCAGCTAGTTTATAGGAAACTGAAGCTACATGTGCTAAACGCCCAGACTCCAACGGTCTTTTACTGACGATAATGTCTTCACTCGAAGAAAGCCGATAAGCGTATCCTCTTCTTGATGTTTTTTAAATTTCTGCTGCAATATAACATGTAGACTTCCCTGGTGGTCTAGTGGTTAGGATTCGGCGCTCTCACCGCCGCGGCCCGGGTTCGATTCCCGGTCAGGGAACGCTTTTGTGACGAACTTACATAAAGTCAAGCTAACACGCATGAGCCAATGCACCAACGGGAAACTAAACAAATGCTGAAATTCATACAGAAATGCTTTATTAACCCTCCTGTTATGTTGCGGGTCAAATTGACCCGTTTCAAAGTTTGAAAATCTAGAAAAAATATTTACAATTTTTTTTTCTGTATGAAACTTCTTCTGCTTGCCTTAATTAGGGTAATCTACGTGAAAAAAATAAATAAAAAATATCATGTATTTGCAACCCCCCCCTGCAGGTTTATATAACAGAGATGATGTTCGGGGTCAATTTGACCCGGCAGTGAAGTGGAGGCTATAAGGGATCAGAGGGGTCAAGTTTAGACCATTTCTTTCTTTGAAAATGTGAGACAAAGTATCTCTTACTCCTCCCAACATGTTTCACCCGATTTCACACACACACACACACACACACACACACACACACACACACACACAGCACCTGTGCGAGAAAGGAAAGGGAAACCTTTTTTTTTCTCGCGGGAAAACTCCACCCACACTTAGCAGGAGAGGGGAGAAACATACGAAAGGGTTGCTTGGGAGTCCTACCCAATCATGTATTTGCAACCCCCCCCTGCATGTTTATATAACAGAGATGATGTTCGGGGTCAATTTGACCCGGCAGTGAAGTGGAGGCTATAAGGGATCAAAGGGGTCAAGTTTAGACCATTTCTTTCTTTGAAAATGTGAGACAAAGTATCTCTTACTCCTCCCAACATGTTTCACCCCATTTCACACACACACACACACACACACACACACACACACACACACACACACACACACACACCTCGTTCATTGTGTTGATATCTTGTTCATTTTTGTAAATGTGTGTTTCTTAACACTATAAATAAACATAAATACAGTTTACTTTCAATACAAATCCTTATGACTCATTTGGCTTGATTTTGAGTGAGCGGGTCAATATGACCCTGAACAGCAGAGGTGTCTCTTCATTTATCTACATCACCCCATGAAAAAAAGAAAGTTTCAAAATGTAAAAAAAATTTAGAAGAAAATACATGTTATGGTAGACTAATGCAATTTACATCTAGGTTTTTCCAATGTACCTAAAAAATTGTTTTAACATGTATTTTTCATTAAAACGAGTGAGTTACCCTCATTGAACTATGATCTATGGAGGGGGGAATAACTCCATTCCACTAAAAACTGATTGAATTGTTAGTAAGGGTGTTGGTGATGAGGTACAAACTATATTTATTAGGATTTTTTGGTTTCTGACAACTTTTGGATGATTAAACCTGCACCGGGTCATATTGACCCGCGAACATCATGGCTGTACCTAAAAAACGAACATAACAGGAGGGTTAAATACAGAATAGCATGAATAAATAAATGTTGTTAATCATTTGGAACATAGATATCTTTAATCCATTTCTACATTGCTATAAATCTACATTTATTTATTTCTGTATTTCTAATCATTTCCAACGTTTATTTATTAATTTAATGGTGCATCTAAGTATTTATATATGTATTAATTTCAACTTCTATTTATTTATTTAGCTTTTTATTTACATCTGACATGGTGTTACACCACATGTCTTGTTTTCCAGAGTCAGAGGGAACGGCATTAACGAAAGGCCTTACTCACCACACTCCACCATGACCTCATAGGTCTTACTCTTGACCTCGCCCTTCAGTCCCAGTTTACTGCGGGCTCCTTTCAGGTCCTCCACCTTCATCGGGGGACGCTTCTTCTTCTTCATCTCGGCTGGCTGGAGTGAATAACAAAGATGGGAAGGTTATGACTGTTAAGGGTGAAAGGGGGTCTGCCTCAAAGCACTGTGTTCAGTTTCTGTAAATATGAAAACACCATATTAAACCTAACGTACCTGTGACATGGTGATTGAAGTTGTCGTATTGATTCCACAGACACCTCTAGATAGATTCGCTGGTTGTTTTCCTAGTGCGTGTCTTTGTCTCCCAGCAAGCCCGACCTTATATATAGTCCTGCTCCAGACCAGTGAGTCAGTCAGGCCCCCTACCCCTGTTCCCCACTCTGTCTGTTGTCAGAGTGTATTATTAGGTGTGACGTGAGGGATGGTACAGCTGCAATGGGTCTCCCACCTTTTAACGACAAGCTTACAGGCCAACAGCTGATAATTCAGGACACAACATAAGTGGCTGTTTGCCCCCCCCACCCCCCTGGCAGAGATACCCTCGTTTTTTAAATGTTGTTGTGGGACTTGTATCCACAACCTCCCTGCAGCTCCAAAGATGGGACTCTGCCTGTCCATTGCTACAACTTGATTCAAGTCTTTTTTGGGGGTCTTGTAAAAAGCATTTCCACATGATTCAACAAAAACCAGGAGAGCTGAGAAAAGTGTCTGGTTTGAGTTGCATGAGGTTCATCAATGCTTTTCTAATATGAGTTACAGTCCTCAGCTCAGCTGTGGCCCCAGAGTAGCTTTTAAAGATATGTATATAAATATGTATAAAGACAAGTAGGGAAGACCAAGTAACCTAGATATTATTTTGAAATGTATTTACTAAATTATCACATTATCATACCATAGCAGATGATAAATATAAACATTAAGGGTTCAGTTGTTGTGAACACGTTGTTTCGCTCAATTCATAATATTACATCATTCTCTTCTTAAAACATCTACTTCATAATGTGTGTGACAGATGTATTTTGAGCCAAGTCGAGTTTTTTCCCTTATTAGATTAAAGTAAAGCAGACAGTTAAAGCAATACTGAGACATTGAGGCGTTACTGTTAACTGTGCGATGACGGACAAACTGACTCACTATTTTAAAAACGACAAACTGGGCGACGCAGAGAGAATCTGAAAGATACATTCAAGTAGCATCACAGTCCCAGGATAGTCTTTCAGTCGGAGAGTACTGCCTCCACAGATTTCAAAACTCAACACACAATCTCACGCGCATGTGATTATTCCTGATTAATCTCCTCAAAGTTCCCATCACTGCATGTCTCACAATGTAATACACGTTTGTGGCCATAGTAGCTACAACCTGTACTTCAAAATCGTGACGCTAGTGTTACTGGGATATGATGACGTTGATGCCATTTATTTTTAAGAGCTTCTGGAAGACAATGACGCCTGATGCTAAATGTGTGTCTTCTCTTCGCTGTTTGTAAGAAGTTACCAGCTGGATGTATTTTTGGACATAGAATCATTCATGACTGAAGGTCGGATGGCTCCAGTGGCGACTGCACTTCTAACCAAATCTGTGGTGTGTGTGTGTGTGTGTGTCAAAGCGCTGCCTCAAGTGGTAAAGAACAGCAATGCATACAATTATTTGTGCCCACTCGCAGATATCCTGCATTAATTGGATGGCGCTACGTTTTTTATGTACTGACACGAGAAATAATCTCTAACTCTCATACAAGCTGTAGGAGAAATTAACCAGCTTTCATGACAGTGTACGTCATTCTTTATTGGAAAAAGCATTTAGAATGATAACTTACCTCCGTCACTTGCCATTATAACCATCATCTAGTAGTTTCACTTTGCCAAATACTTAAAGCCCTCTTTGTCCTGGCTGAGCAGAGAGTGACCAGAACTGCTGCAAGATGCTCCTTTAAAATGTCATTTATTCCCTGCCAACGTGCCAAAAACATCAAAATGAAATCATCACCATCACTGAACTTGCCACAGTCACAGTGTATGTCACTCTGTGTTTACTTTAAAGAGGACCAGCAGTCACGCCCACCACGCACACGTGAACACATGCATCCAGCACACGCCAGTACATGCAGTTATACTGTATATATACACTGGCATAGGCTCTCTCTCTCTCACACACACACACACACACACACACACACGCACACGCACACGCACACGCACACGCACACGCACACGCACACGCACACGCACACACACTTTCTCCCGACTGTCTGGTCCACAGTCACGTAACAGTTTCGAGGTCTTTGCATGTCACATTCTTAACATCAGAGCCAGCTGAATGCTGCTTCATGCCTGAACATCTGGAGCTCTGGATAAAACAGTCCCAAAAATATATATCAAACCAAGAAAAAAAACAAAAAAAAAAACACCTGCTGGTAATTTCACTCAGGCACATTATTGTAACAAAAATAAAATCACACAAACACAAAAGGAAAGGTGAAAAGCTGTGATGAATTGGAACTTGTGCATATCTACTCTCCCGGTTCGAGTTAAGGAATAAAGAACACTTTTGGAAGAAGCATAGTCACCTTTTTGGCCCCCCAAAAAAAACACACTATTAAAAAAAAAAAAAAAAACGACAACTTAAAATTGAGACAAAAGACATTCAGAGACAAAGAACACACGATCAGAGCACATCAGTAAAACGGTCACCAACAAACGGAGACTGCAGTCTTGAGTCTACAGACGAGACGACACATGCTGAGCTGATATTAGACGGATGTTGCATTGTGGTACTTGTAGTCCTGCGGGTTTAACAGTTGAAAGGACAGGAGATACAAATGGAAGGTTGCTGCAGGCGTTAATGTGCTCCCTTTGACACGAGCAACAGTACACACAAGATATGTAGCAGTTAGGTGTGTAACTGGAAAGTGTTCGGAGTTGCATCAATACAGTGATTCAAGCACTCTGACGTGATGCCCATCTAAATTAGAGGTGTGTCTGTAAACACCCTCTCTCTCTCACACTCTCTCACACACACACACACACACACACACACACACACACACACACACTCACACACTCACACACTCACACACTCACACACTCACACACTCATACAGGCATCACAGGCCATGGTGGTACAGCTATATGGCAAAACAAAGGACAAAGTTTAAATGGAATCTACATCAGGAATACAATCACTTTAGAGGACACGTTAGACTATCACATGTAACAACCCCATTCAACAGTTTTGTTTGCATGCCGTTTGGTTCTGTTGTGGCCATTCAGATTCGTCACTGATCCTGGACCATCGCCCCGGTACACACTGCCACCAAGAGTCCAAACAGTAGTAGACCAGTGTTAAGGTTTTTCCTATTATGCATACATGAAGGATTTAACAATGTCCGTTTGTTCATGGTGGGATTCTCTTTCCCATTCTTTTAAAACACTCAACCAAGGAGTGCCACGTCAAGTTGCGACAGTGATCCGATATAACCTGGTTAACCAAAAAAAACATCTCCCAGCGTGTTAAATAAATTCCCACGTTAGACTCTAGTTTATGCAGACGCTCTCCAGGAGTCAACAATAAAAGGACTTCTTCTGTCAAAGGGCATCCTATGTCTGAAAAGATTGGGTCAACTCCCAACGCTGACTCTGGATCTGTGGAGGTGCGGGGAACGTTTGTGTGGGAGGACGACGACAGCTACCGGAGGAAATGTGAACGTAGCAGTTCAGCGAGGCACACGGGTCAAACAGGGATCCCCATGCGAAGCTTCTTCTTCTTCACCGTCTTCAGGCCGGTGAGCCGTCGAACATCGTCTTCATCGGACTCGTCCATCTCATCGTCTGCTGAGAAAAGGATCTGCAAAACATGAGAGAGAAGCGGACAAATAGTAGCAGACAGGTTCATGGTACCACTAGAAAGGCAGACTGCATTTCACAAAAATAGACCTAATAGGCCTAATCTTTGCAAAATTGTGGTTGGCAAAAATATTCAGCTTTAAATGTCTGAATGTTGTAACACGAATCACAGGTACATCCTTAATCCTCAGATACTGGATTATAATGGGGGAAGGAGAAGCGGCGCAGAGGAGCTTCTGTAAGACACATCGCCTGATTTTCTCCACTTGCACTGAGGATGCGACGTCAAACTACAGGACTTTGCTGTGATTAATAAAAGCAGCTATTTAGTTTTGCCCCTCCATTAAGTCGAGGGTCTCCAGAAATTCATAGCAGTGATACAATGTGAGCGGGCATTGGATGAGTATTATTGTGATTGTTTAATGTTTTTCTTCTTTAGGAGAACCAAACCTATGGGAGTGGTAAATGGATGCACATATATATATATATATATATATTTTAGCGATCACTCAAAGCACTTTGTATTCACCCATTCACACACACACCTTCACACCCGTGTGGCAGAGGCTTCCATACATACTGCTTCGTGTGGGTTGACATGAAAAGTGACGTGTCTCTGTTCATCTTTTCTCTACATGACCTGTTATATGCATAACCTATAAGCTTGTTCTGTATATATACACAGTGAGTGCTGCCGTGTGTGCTGCTGTCTCAGACAAATGTAATCATTGTAAAAATTCAAAACAGGTTTTAATCTTACACAATATCCTGCTTCAACCCATATTTGTTGGCGTTCAGCCTCTCAAAACCACATTAAAAACCTGCCATCGCAGACACACACAGGAGAGGCTCGCCACACAATAAACAGACTTTCAAAGCTTCATTCAAAAAACCTCAATAGAAGCCCTGAATATAAAAATAGAACATGACATTTGGCATACATTTAGTCATCTATAAATAACAGTAATTTTCTGTCCCCCATGACATTAGCTAATGAAACATTTCAGGATAATAAGCACATACGAGCAAAAAATTCGAGCTAGCCAGGAGTCGAACCTAGAATCTTCTGATCCGTAGTCAGACGCGTTATCCATTGCGCCACTAGCCCGGCCTCTGATCACACACTGCTGCTGAATAGAAAAACATCTGTCTCAGCACAGCTCGCCCATCCCCCACCGCTCAGCGCTCTGCTGAAAGCATGCTCCCCAGGGTTAGCTGCATAACACAAGCGGCTCGTGAAACAGACCATGAAGCTGGCTTTTGTGTGCACTGCTTTGACCATTGACACGGTAAAAAGCCCCGTAAAGCAGCTTTACATTTCCTTTCACGATCTGAAAAAGTGTACTAACATCTGGCCCACTGAGAAGAAATGCAACTAGTATTCATAACAGAAACAACACTGTGTTTGTTTAAATCACTTTGCACAATTTCACAAATATCAGAAAACTCAAACCTGCACACGTGATTACTTCCTCTTGACTTCTGTCTGACCTGTACTTCTTATCTCGGCCTCATTATCCGACCACAGAAGGAACAATACCACCATGTGTAACAGCCCGTTCAACAGCAGTTAAAAAGAGAAGTGACGCATGTTTGAGTTATAAATCAACATCACTCGTAACAAATGAGGAGACAATTCATTACGAGCTGCTGTTAACTCGAACAAGAAGGAAGTGACGGGTTCTTTTTATATCTGTATTGTTAAACCGGTCATAACAGAGTGTCCTACTTAAGTCTCACATAAAGGGACTCATCTGTTCAAATTAATATTAGATATGACAGATTCAGTTGGTGGTCATGGTGTAACAAAGGCCCTCACAGCTCCCTGGTGATAAGGTGCCTATGATTCAGCGCTCTCGCCGCTGTGGCCCAGGGTTCGATTCTCAGTCTGGGAACAAATCTTTCAAGGGTTTCACAGCTAATGCATTATATCAGCAGCCTGCTCTTTACTAGCCTTCTGGTCTCACAAATAGACAAGAAAGAGCTTAATTGCAGTTTAGATATAGATATATTAAGATATAGAGCCGCAAGAGTGGCCAGAGCTTGTGACTATGATGAATTAGTGGTTGAAATCTATTTGTATGAAATCATCGGTATAAGAGGTATAATTGTGTCCTTCCACCTTCACCCGTTGTTGCTATTACCGTTAGGTGCTGGACTTCTCTGTGATAGAAGTTCTGACTGACAACTTGTGGTGCAACGGCTCAGAGACACAGATCGGATCAGCACAACAGAAAAAAAGGGAGCAAATATAACTTTTAAAGATCCTCGTTCAAGTCTGTAAACCATCAAAAAGTCTAAATGTGTTTTTTTAAACACTATTTAAATGATAAGGAAATAAAAGATTATATTTTGGGGAATTAAAAAAAATCTTGTAATTAGTGGTTTTAATGATGTATTATAAGCTGCTTAGAGATTTTGTTAACAGGTCATAATTCATCTCTAATATCTATTTATGTTGCTGTGAAAATGTCTCAGTATCAGATATCACAAAGTTCCACAGGAACACCACTAGAGGCCGTATGCGATACTCCGACCACTGTTTGACTCCATCAAAGGCCAGAGATTACACAGTACATTCCTGATATAAAGTTATTATTATTAATAAGAACACACACAGACGTCCCTGGGGGTCTAGTGGTGAGAATTCATCGCTCTCACTGCCGCGGCCTGGATTCGATTCCCGGTCAGGGAACATCATATTATGTGTCGGGAATGCGTGATCAGAAACAGTGTTGTAGTTCATCATTCATACATGCGGCCTTTGAAGAAACCTACGGTCGAAAAGTCTCGAGGTAGAGGAAAGATATGACGGAGAATTCATAAGGATTCAGGAAGAGACAACTGCTGTGCTCAGGGAAGCCGACTCCACTAAATATGATACGATGTGTCATTATGATTTGTTACATGTTCAAAATAAATAAATATGAATACAAAACAAAATGGCTGTTGGTTATGAGTCACTGTGACTCATATTTATCAACATAAGTCTCATTAGAATATAACTTTATGAAAATAATTTCTAAATCAGTGCAAAAAACGCATAGTTTGTTTTCATGGCCGGCTGAATGGTGCGTCACTTCAAAAGGCATTATCTCCTTTATCTTTCGTAAAGGATGGACCAGTGTTCCCTAAGCTAAAGGAGATATGAAAGGAAGCAATGAAGCATCTTTCCTTAGCATTTAGATAATTCGACATAGTTGGTAGTGTGTCGAGAGCAAGCTTTCCAAGCTTATGAAATAACTGGGAAACCATAATCTAGGCAACCGAGAACACGTTCCTCCTCAGACTGAGTGAGTGCAGAACTAGTACCAAGCAAGTTCTTTTCTCGTCACCAATGAGTCTGCATTACTAGTGAGACTTACCTCTGACTCGGAGTCGTCATGGGACAGAGCTCGTCTGTAGCGCACCTTGCTGTTCCCCCGTGAGTCCTCCTCTCTCTCCTCCTGCTTTGCTTTTGTCCTGTGCTTCTTCATTAGGAAATTATCTACCACCCAGAACATGAGGGCCTAAAGGAAAACACAGAAAATACTGTGAATGGTATTAAAAGAGCGGATTTTTCTTATATTAGACACTGAAACTCAGACAATGTTTTTTACATTTACACACAATAGAGTGGCCAGCGGAAAACGAACAAACTCTAGACACGGTGCAGTATTGGTGTAACCGGAGCTGTAAAATCAGGGTGCAAAAGAAAAACAACACACGGTAACAGCAGACTTACGTTGATGAAGAACGGAACGATGAGCATGACGATGGCCAATTCCAGGTCAGGATTCTCTATGGGGTTGAGGAGAGTCAGCTGCGACAAAAACACAAACATATACAACACACACACACACATAAGCATACTGTATACACAGAAACACAGACAGCACTCCAGACCTCAGACTAAAAGTTCAAAGCTCAGTCGGAGCAATAATAAAGTAGAAGGAGGGTCTACTGGAACACACACCACAACTTGGAACATCATCATCATATGTCGTTATATTCTGATTACTAGAGAAAAAAAACCCCGATATGTATATGCAATAAACTCAATAAAAGATGAACTTGTTTAATTGTAATGATGTCCTTCGACCTTTACAAAAGAAAAGCTGAATGCCTTGCAGGCTACCAAAATGCAAACATTTCTGCATGTGCACGGTAGACGGTGCTAAATAGGACTTAATATCAAGTTTAAAATAACTACTGTGATATCACATTTATAGTTATTGGTGCCGTTTCTACAGACCACTAGTAGGACATGTTATGAAGCTTCAACAGAGGTCCCTGGTGGTCTCGTAGTGGTTAGGATTCGATGGGTTCAACCCAATAATGTCTTTCTCAATTGTAATATTACGTTCAGAACTCTGGATGTCACACTGTGTAATATCCAAGAACTACACATAACTACATGGACAGGTGTAGCGATACACACTAATGCTCCACACTGGTCTACAGGTGGAGGAAAACAAAGAAACACATTAGCGCTAAGAAAGGCAGCTGGAAAATGACGGCATGTAAATATGGATGCAAACGATACAGTAATCTGCTTTTGCATATTGTTTTGGGGGGGGAGGGGTTAAGCATTAAACACCTCTGTTGATAAGATTGAAGAGGGTTATCTGGAGACTTTCGTGTTCGGGACCACTTGATCACCTCGCCATTCATGTGCGAAGACAAACAGGCCACTTATGCTCCTACTACATTCACATTGAAATAGCAGGAGCGATGGCACATTTACACCAGCGATTCCAGAGAGAATGCCCTGAAAAGGCTGAACAATCATCCCCAAAGTAAAAGCACTTATCTTTGACTTCAAGAAAAGGTGTGCACACATGAAACCAGCTTAATGTGTGAAATCTTAAACATAAGTGTCAATTCCAATTGTTTTCCCAAATTCATCAAGTGTTTTAGTTATCACCCTTTGTTGACTGTAGGTGCTGTCCTGTTTTTCTGATCACTTTGTAAGACTCTGTATCAATGAGCATACTTTAGAGTATTTAAAAAACTATTTGTTTTACCTAAAACTATCTCAATACTCATCTTCAGCAAGTTAATGCAAAACCCGCCAAGTATTTTCAAATGGCGCAAACAGCACAAGTGATGAGAGCCGACGGAGCAACATGGGTAGTGAGAGCTGCTGCTGTATAGTGTCTGTATAGTCTTTATTATAGTGTAAATTAAGGGTATTTTTCCTTGACAAATCCCTCTGATGGGGTCAAAATCAGGCTAATAATAACAGTGAGAGTGCTGCAACACTTCTGGAGACTCTTGTTTTCAAATGGGTTTAACTCCTTTATTTTTCTGACCTTCTTCCACTGGGGGATGAGGAGGACCAGCATGATAAGGACTTTCTCAAACACCATGATGAGGATGTAGAGGATACACTGGCCCAACCACGCTGTGCACTGCACTGGCTCTCCTGCGCGCGCGCACACAACCACACACACACACACACACACACAAACACACACACACACACACAAACACACACACACACACACACACACACACACACACACACACACACACACAGGAAAAGAGAGACAGATTTCTGTCAAAAAAAAATCTGCTTAGGTATGTGTACAGTTTATGCAGCACAGATTGTTTACACGTTTTCTGCTTCTGTGAGCCACAAAGTGTTTCAGGGACAAAAGAGGCAATGTAAGAAAGGACATTGCAGCAGCACTGCATTACTGAGGGCAGCAAGCTGCCACTTTACAACTCACACACACTGGTCCTCACCATATTCACCGAAACGCAGAGAGTCCCACTGCCGCCACTCTACAATCGCACTGACGGCTCTCACCCCAGCGTAGATCAGCAACATGCCCAGAGAAGCGTCCAACAGGAAGTTAATGAGGTATCTGAGACAAGAGGAGGGAATGTCATTTTAAATCAGCAGTCAGAGCTTTCCTACCGAACAACCTGATGATTCACGGTGTCTAGAACATTCAAATACAGGATCGACTCACAGAGAGCAAGGATCCTCCTCTGTGAGGTCTGACAGGTAGACGTTAGCAAAGTGGATAAACAGCATCCCAATGGCCTGTTTTGATGTGTCCAGGAACCTGCCGATAGAGAGAGACAGGACGGTTCATATGCTCCAGAGGATTCATTTGATGCCTTAGCAGAGACATGATGTTAAGTCGGCTCAGCCTTACCAGATCCTCCAGGGTCTCCGCTCATGTTTTGGCTCCCTGAAGCGTTTCACTGTGGAGGAAAGAGATGGTGGGATTTTAACACAGATCACTCATGAACACAGTGGAACACAGAATCAATCAAACAGGATATCTTTTGTTGGTATTTAACCGAGTTACAACCCTCAGGCGAGCGGTTATGGGTCCAATGAGCATTTTGTTGGTTTTATAGGAGGCTGTTTGTTTGGTTCCACTGAAAATCTTACCTTCACCTGACATATTTATGCTTTGGAAATGAGGGCTGACGTTCCCCTCTGTGCAGTTTAACCATCACACAACATCAACATTCTCCCATTGAACCTACGTGAAAGTGAATTGCATCTATTTGTGAGACAGACTGCACAAAAACAGGCTAAATGGTAATATGTTGTTGGTCACAGAGGAAGCAGAACTAACGGCACCGAGATCAGAACCCGCAGCACATGACCTACTACGCTGTGCAGCAGCTGTGAAATGATTAATCTGATCCCCGTATTTTCAGTTCACTGCTAAGTTTACAGGAAACAGAGACACGTTTCTTTTTTAAAGATGGCCAAAGTTGAGAAGTGGATCAGACTCTAAATACTTCAGTGTTACATCACAACCGGACCAAGTTAAGAAACATAGTAGTAATAAAATTACGAAGATTGTTTGTGCAGACCTGTTTGTGTAACAAAGATAACAAACTCTACAATTTACTAAGTGCATATGTATGAATGTGGTGCCTAAATTATGGGCTTTTTAGAAGACCTCACTTTAATGAATCCCTGTGTGTAAAGGAATAACAAGGCTTTAAAGCGAGAAGGCTCACAGTGTAACAATAGCGGCTTGTTTTTCATGACACTACCATCTCCTTTTATCTCCTATTACACACAAAGGTGCATAATGAGAGTACATTTTCTAACATCAGACACATCGTCATTAGAACGTCGCTGCGATACCTCAGCTGGACCATTACCTTCTACACAAGCCCCTTACTTCACAAAGAGAACAATCTCCCCTCTCACTATATACTGTGGCGTTGCCCCAACCGTTTACTCAAGGCTTTTTGTGTGTTCATGCAGGCGAGCTACACTGTGTGACCTCAGTTTCTGCTTTGAGCTCAAGTATGACTTCAGACTAAACACACCCTGTGTTCAGCTGGGTGTGATGTGAATGGAGGCAGAGGCCTCCTCCCTTCTGCTCAGAGAGCTGAAGAGAGAGAGAGAGGAAAAAAAATATTGAAAGTCTAAAATGCTGAACATTCCTCATACCTGTGAAGCTGCTGGGACACACACTGAAGGTGCTCTCATGAGGTCACACAGCTGTCAGTGCTGTCCGGATTTAACCTAGTTTTAAGCCAGAGTGTGATTTTTCTGTGTGTGCAATGCAGTATGTTCTTGAAATGCAGACTTACCAATTCTTCCATAACACTCCCAGTAAAGAGAGGATAATGATGTTTTTTTACAGTGAAGCAGCTGGTAATGTATCTTCCTTCGTAAAAAGTTATTCTACATCTACAATGGGACAGTTGGTTGTCTGCAAATCAGTATTACACAAGTGAATTGTTACTGCATCAAGGTAAGAAACTGACATTGCTCCCTTGACTTCATTACTTTTTAACTCTGACTGCCACCTGCAAAACAAGACTCCTAATGTGGTGTAAACACCTCTCAATTTAACCTGAGAGACGCACATATGTAGCAGGGAAGTTAAAAAAAATGTGTAGAGAGTATAGGCAGCTTATATTAAACCCACAGCCAATAACTTCAACAACAGAAGAAGTCTCGTGCACTGAGCCTGTTGTATCTCTGTCTATCGTGTCATTGTTGTTCTCCTGTAACAGACTCGGGCAAGAGCCTCGCAGCTGATATCAATAACCGAGTTTGATTAACCGATGCTAATTGCCCGGTCACGTCAGTAGCTGTGTGTGTCAGGTATGTGGTTGTCATACTCACACATCAGCGTGCTGAAAGCCACCACAGCCAGAAGTCCTTGCAGGAAAATCCCAAACGAGTCCATCAAGGCGCCGTTCTCGCACCCCCGGTTCTCGGTACCGGGCGTCGGAGTGGCGGACACCGACGTGTTGGCGATGGACACTGGTCCTGGACCCGCCAGCGCCACCTCTCCGAGCTGGGACAGCATGTTGACTCCAGCCATGGGACTGAAGAGGTGGAGGACGGGAACTAGCTGATTTAAAGCCGAGAGCAGTAGCTTTATCACGGACTCCTTGTGTGCTTCGCCCAGTCCTCTCCGGCGACTGTTGGTCAGCTAATCGATATGTTAAGCTGGACAGTCTTCGGTGAAATATGGTGGCATCCTCTCCCTTCCAGGCGCACACTCATCCTCCTGCTTCAGTCATAGCGGGTGTTGTGATTAAAGTAAAGTCACTAAAGGTTACTAGAAGTTGCAGTAACTGTTAAGCCTACTCGTCCACACACTGCAACATTAACAAATCAGTTGCTAATGTAGAAGGTCCGTGCAGCAGTGACCTGGACTATGATAGCTAACAGTGTTAGACACGCCGCATACACGTGTCATGCAGCTACTTAAACAGACAAAACCAATGCTGTCACTTATGTAAACTGTAATGCACAATGCAGGTCAACCAGAAGGGACATTTTGCAGTTCCAGTGTGGGAAGAAAAGGAGCTCCATCGGCTGATGCTATCATTGCTCACCTAGCTAGCTTCGAGCTAAACACTCAGCTGCATTAAGCTAACGCAAGGCTAACAAACACATTCAGTCTCTGGCGCTACAAACTACGGTTGCAGCGGTTTTTATTTTGACTTTAACGCTCGAAAAAAAATAGCTCGTCTTAATATACTTTAAAGAGGAATAATTGCAGGTCACGGCTTGCGTACATCCAGTTGCTCCCCTGCCCGACCGTGCCCACTCATGTTGACAGACGTCGGGTCACGTGGCCTGCGTCACTACGAATTGCATGCTGGAAAATGTATGACAAACTGTACTGAACAAAAAAGTTATGTCACATTTTCCCCTGATGCCTGTCTGTTAATAGTTGTGTGTGTGTGTGTATATATATATATATTTGTGTGCAACATAACGGTCCTTAAATCTTGTTTTAGTGTGTATTTTACTTCCTACATGTGTGCTGCAAATGTTTGTTTGCCAATAAACACCGAGTCTGCTACAATTCATTGTTCACAGTTTTAATTGCAGTCTTTTTTTTTTAAATAGCAGTTATAATTTTCAAATATGAATAAAAAGTTGTTCCACAAGCAAGTTAGTAAACAAAGACACTACAAACTTTGTTTTTGTCACTCACAAAAAAATGAAGCACGTTACAGTAAATCACACTACAACTGGTAAAAAGAGGAACATTTACAGAAGCAGTTTGAGAATATTGTCTTTCTTTAAAACTGCACATGTATCATTAAGGTAATTCTTAAAAATGAAATGGTTCAAATAATCAACTGTTGCCTGATTAGTTTTAACAATACACCCCATATGAGAAAGTGCAGGTGTATTCTGTGCAAATATACTGTAGCCTATATTTAAGGGATTTACACATTGCTTATGCAGAAAGTTAATTGCTCCATAGTTTTTTTTTCTTTCTTTCTAATCACCCTGTTGCACTAAAAGATTTGACTATATACACTATATACAAACATGCACTGTCATATTTGCATACTACCAGTACATGGTTTTGCTTGTGCTTGCATTGGAGTCCTTACAATGTAAACTGCTCTTACATACTGTAGAAGCTAGAACAATAAAGCAATTTGATCTCTTGAGATGAAGGCCCCCTTTATATCCGTTGTTGACCAGAGTGTATCTTAACTCAGTTGGATAACATTTACAAATGTTAGTACAGTATACATGCCTGGTGTTCATACTAAAATCAAATTCATTTCCTGGCAATGGGACACTAAGACTGTTTTTCCAAAACTACTACGTATATATCTAGTAGAATATTACCTCTGGCTTTCAAGAAACTTGAAAACTGTATTCTAGGCAACTTGTAGTTCTTTCAGTGTGTAAACAGTTATTTTTGTGATTGCTTAATTAATGGGCCAAACTATCTATAGAATAGATAAAAGGATACACGCAAGTCTCATTTTAAAACTAGAAAGCATAAAGCCAAAGCAGCAAGATACAGCTTGGAGCTTTTTGAGTTTAATTGATTCTGTAAAAAACAACGTTTGTTTTTAAGTGTTTCAATAAAAGTAGGCTGTCATACACTGCGTTTAGCCTCATCCACACCAGAAATGTTAAGCATATTTTCCACGAAATTAGACTTCAGTGTGAAAAACACCAGATTACGAGGCAAGACCACCTCATTTCTGACTGGAGCAGACATTAGCAAGTGTTGACAAGCAGACACCAAATATTTTAGGCCTTAGTATGACAAGTAAAAGCTGTGATTCAGTGGTATCCACTTTCAGGGACAGCAGGGCAGGCTGGAAATCACGAATGGCAATGGACAGAGAAAGTTGTAGCACTGGCACTCATTCATCCGCATAAATAAAAGAGGAGAATCGGAGACACTCTGAAGACACAATAAATTAAGAAGCCTTCATTAGGACAGAGCTAAAAACTTGGAACTAATTTCTTGATGGGTTTTTTTTTGTAAAACGTGCTGAAGTCAATAAAGGCTTTTAGATTTATTTATGATATCAAAGTGTCTCTTCTGTCTTTCAGTCCACCCCTGTGTCTTTCCTAATGACCTTTTTGACCTTTTGTAGCTCTTCTTCTTTGTTCTGTTTTCAATGATCACAAGATGTTGCTTCGTTCACCTCACGTCCGTGCTTTTATGACACAATGTGGTATATTTCAGGATTCTTAAGGATGTCCAGTGTTGGAAAAGTAAGAATTGGAAAATACAGTGTTTTCCACGGAATTAACACACAGAACAGTATGTAGTCACGTCCATGTTCATTCCCCGTCCGCTACGTTGCAAACTGCTGATAAAAAGCCAGCTTGACCCTCTCAATGTGGTGGCACAGCTTGATGGCTGGTCCCAGCTTCAGGTCCATACACTCCTGCACTGTTGGGAGGTTCAGCAGCAGCAGTGCCTGTCCGTCAATCTCCTATGAAAACATTAATTCACATCAGATGCAGTTTCTTGAATTAGTTTTGACTGGTGAAGTGGTATTTTGTATTTGTGACCATGGACACAATACAAGTGCGTGATGCCCTTATTGCAGTCGCATGGAGTGAGCTCTCATCCTGAGCGGCCATTAAGTCTGTGAGTATTTCTTACCTGATCCAAGAAAATCCGCGCAAGAGGTGCACAGTCAGTGGTCCTGATGAAGCGAACCACATCAGCGACGCTCCACTCCAGGGGGCTGGTGTCCAAACACAACTTCTGAGGAGGCTCGATCTTTGAAGTCTGCAAACGCACAAACAGGGTGAGTCAGACAGAGATCTCCCAGCTGAAGTGGAGAGGCTCACATCTTATGCTGATGAGAAGGGTATCAAACCTGAACATTTCATAAAAGAAACACTGGCTGTTTCAGTTTCACTGATTTCCTCAATTCCTCATCAGCTGTTTAGAGCAAGTTCTGGTCACAGTGAAAACATAATTTAAAATGTTTTTGAAATGGCTTAGTCGGGCAGAAGAAAGGCAGTTGTATTTAATGGGAGGGGCAAAAGAGATGGCATTGTGCATAAAATCTTTAATTTTGTACTTTAGGGAATTTTTATTTTACGCCTAGTGATACACATTAGAGTTTTCATTAAAGACACATTGTCTGGAAAGTAAACTTTGATATAAAAATACCAGAATATTAACATTTTCAAAGTATTTCCACATTTATTGATAGCTAGTCACTTCAAAAGTGTTGGTGACTTTCGTTACCTTTGGTGAAGGAGGTCGGTTCTCATCATCAGAGAATGAGGGCGAGCGGGGTTTCCGTCTTCGGCGTGTGGGCCTGGGTGTCGCTGGAGGGGAGGGGGACGGCGTGGTGGGCTGAGACTTCCCAAACGACTGTTCAGAATCCTCCTGGAGATCGTCCTGCAGCTCAGAGCCAGAGTCACTCAGGGAGTCATCTTCATCCAGATCTTCTTCCTCTCCGCTGCCCTGTGAGCCAAAGACAAGGACAACAAACAAAAGTCGTTTAGGACAGATTCAAGTGAAGTGTGAGGAAGAATCAAAGTTAACAGTGTTGGTTTAACAGTGATACAACTTATGCTTCCTTTAAAAAAAATGCTTAATGAAGGAAATATGAGTGTGCGAGTGTGTGTTACCTGTGGAGACCCGGCAGGTGTGTTGTCCACTGAGGCTGAGGAGCGTCTCTTCTTGTGTACAAAGAGCTGCTTCCTCCTCTTCCTCCTCCTGCCTCTTCGCTTCACTCCACCCTCCAGGTTGGAGTGGCCCCCGGGTGGACGGCCAACGCGTTTACTCTTCTTTTTTCCATAGTAATATGCTTGCGACAAGACAAAAGGCTTATTGTGAAATGACGCATTTCGCATGTCTGTAAGATTCTAATACGTCATTTAGACAGATGGATATTAATCGATCAAACTGACGTTATATAGGATGTAAAAGCGTGTCAGTGGAGGATATATGCTGTCTGGAGCAAAATGAAAACCTAAGTGTCTGTTGCTGTCAAATTGCATCACTTTCTTAACCCCAACACTGCAGTGCAGCATCGAGTAAAAATACCAACAAATCTGTGGCTTTGTGCCGTCAAAAAATAGTTCAGCAGAAGACAAAAGAGGCGAATTCTAACACATATTTTCAGCAAACCATACATTCACTGCCTATTATTGCAAATCACAAATTCCATCCCTCTGCTCGGCAGACTTTCTCTATTCATTAAGAGTGCAGTTCTGTACTCGTTGATCATTTCTATTCATAAGGTTTCTGAAAAAAGAGAAATTAATGAGCTGTGTGTTGAATTTGAAGACGTTTGAATAACGTTGTGAACTCAGGTCACAGCTGACAAGCATGTATAGAGATTTCAAAGCCATTATAATCACGGCAATTAGAGGTTAGGTTCATTGTCTGCCACCACAGATCATCTAATTAATCATTTGAAGTCTCGACAATCAGCAGCCTGTAGTTCTGTAAATCACCTACTGTATTTGGTCTTGGTGAGGACAGAGCAGTTCTCCGAGCAGTGCTCCAGAACCATGCGAGGTCCAAACAGGTTCGGGCAGCACTCTAGCTTGATGCAGGTTTTCCTGCAGAAGTCCGCCACACGGTCTACAGTGCGGACGATTTCCACAGTGGCCCGGTAACTCTTTCCCTTGTACCTGATATAAAAAAGCAAGGTTGAACAATGAATAATTAGTGAAAACCCTTTCGGATTTCCACAGAATATTAGCTTAAAAAGGTATATTTTCAAAAACAAAAAGTAAAACGTATTGGACTCGTCCCACTCTCTAAACCTCCAATTATGTTCATGTTTGATCTAAAAAGGTTGCACGGGCTCTCTTAAAAGTAACTCAGAGGCTGTCGTCGGCTAAATCACTGCTTTAATGAAGTGTCTTGTGCTGGGTTCTGCTGTGAAGATATTTATTTCCACTTGTGAATTCAAGTACATGTTTAATCCAGTAGCACATGTCCTCTAAAAGGCCAGCTGTGAACACTACAACTATTCCTGCAGGTTCTTTACAGAGTGGAGTATTTTGAGCTACGGATTAAACGGTGCTTCCCCTCACTTGGCTTTGAGCGTTTCTCCGTGGCCTTGCCAGCGACTCTCCTGGTCCAGCTGCAGCTCCCTCAGCACACGGCTGGGCTTGTATGCAGAGTTTATCAGCTGAGACAAAACCTGGATACAGGACATGGAGAGAATTACAACAGGTTACAGGTTATCTGCAGGTCCGAGGGTTGTCTTTTAATCTTTAATCAGTGCTATGTGTAGTGTTTTAAAATCACAACTGACTTTGACTGACACAGTATAACATGCGTAAAGAAACAATAAATGGGAATAAGTAGCAAGAGATGGCTGACACTGGCCAACACACACACATGTGAAAAAGGGGCGGACTGGCTCTTATTTATTTTCTCCAACATGATTTCATTTGAGTATTTAAAACAAATAAACAAAGGAATCACAACTAGTTGAACAATTATAAGACTAAGTCTACAGCCATGCTAGGAGCTCTGTCTTTGTCACACACGTGCTATAAAAACATGCTGATGTTCAGTAGATGTAATGTTTTATCATGTTCACCATCTTAGTTTAGCGTGTTAGCATGCTAACATGAACACAAAGGACAGCTGAGGCTGATGGGAACGACATTAGTTTTGTACGACATAAACCAAAGAATTGGACAAATTATAAATTGCCTTGATGCTATATGGAAAGTTAAGGATCCTTCGAAGCAATTAACGCATCCTCTGGGAACCATGAAGGGCCAAAACTTTGTGACAATCCATTCAATAGTGGCAGGCCCATGAAGAGACCGACAGACCGGCAGAAACCCGGCGCTTGCGTAGCGTTATTCATACAGTCAGCAGCTGGACTAGCCACACTCACCTCTTTGAGCACGAGGACACAGTTTCCGGGACCAATGAACTGAGGAAGCTCTGCAATGCGTCCCTTGTTAAGGTAAGGCCCAGAGAAACAGCGGTGGTTGAAGTAGATCTTGGGGCAGCAGTATTTCCTGTTGCCCTGTCCTGCTGGTGGACACAAAATGAGATACAGATTCTGGAACAACCACAGACTAGACAGAGAGTCAGTAGACGGGACACATCGCTGTTTGGAATCCTTAAATGGGACCTGCGACATAGCACGCACCTGTCTCTGACTGGTTGGACATCTGCTGCTTGACAGTCTCAGGTGACGATGACTTCGGTGGAATTCGGCTGTAAAGTGATGAAAAATTCAAGTCAGGTGTGGAAAGGCAACAGGACACGAACCATTCAAATCAATAAACCAGTCAACACCCCCACCCTTCCTCTTATACTCACTGTTTCTCAGGCTGCACCACAGCAATCTTCCTCTCTTTTTCAACTGGGAAAACAAGGACAGACTAATGTGTTCCCAGTCACACTATTACATTATGCCAATTAGTCAGGATAAGAAAAAAAACTGTATTGTGTTTGTTGCAGCATTAGTAACAGTCTCGTAACGGCAGATGTGTGAAGATCATTAGAGTCCACGATGATGAGTCATGTTGTATACCTGAGGGTTTGATTGGGTAGATGAGTGGATAGCCGTTTGTCTCACACCAGCTGACGGGGAAGATGTCGAAGGAGTCCACATGAACTATCAGTTCTGGCATGGGCTGCTTCAGTCCTGCACAAACAGACACACACAGCTATTAGACAAGAGCAGCAGTTCAGATAACTCAGACCACACCCTTCACCTGGCATTATTACCAAATTCAGCTGGAGCAACTGGAATGACGATACAAACGATCATATTAAGACGGCCAGATAGCAATATCCAATAGCACGGCTATGGTGCATGCATAAGCGCGTACATCTGCACAAGCATGAACATGCGGTACACTTAAGGGTCCACGTTCAGGGGTTTGAAAATATGGTCACCCTATCCTCCATACTGCATCTGTAAAGACTTTAAGGTGCTTGAAATAGCAGAAAATGTTGATGTTCTCTGAAGTGTGCAACACTAGTTAATGCATAATCTCAGAAGAAGTCATCTAGTGTGCGAACTCGTGTGAAATACTGTCACCTATGTCTCGCAAATTCTAGCGTTAAAAATAAAAATGTAGCTACTCAACTATGGGAGCCAGGAAATTCGGATTACATCTCCATACATTACATGTAAAGCATTAACCTGTGCTGTGGGACTGCACAGAAATTACACATGCACAGTTTCTACTTCCATCCACCTAAAATAAACACATTCTTTAAGTCCTGCTTTTCACCTTCCAGGCTGAGCCAAAGGTACTGCCCTTTGACCCTGGTGACAGTGGCCACGTGAATGTTCTCAGGTGACAGCAGGTTGATAGCCTCCAGTTTCATGGCCTCTTTGAAGCTGTGCTCACACTGCTCCTGGTAGGTAAACAGAGAGGGAAAACACTGGGTGTGAGAGGGTTATGCTAGGCTATTATGCCTTCTTTCAAATGGGTTAAATCTCATCTCCAACATCCTGTCATATTCTGACTGTATGGGATACAGTTTAATTGTTTCAATTGCTGCAAACAGTACTGACAATATGCTCACTTGTCTGCTTCAGAGTCATTGATCTGAGCAATGTTAAACCTCTGTCCCCAAACAGGATCTTTTCAGCGCGAAGCCCACACATGTGACAAGCAGTTTACACAAGTGGGCATGAGATACAGTAGGTATCACACTTTATAGGCTGCTACGGTGTAATGCTTTCAGAGGAATGCGGTCAATTTCAGTCTCTCATTTTTAAAACCACATACAAACTGAACCTGTAAATATTGCATTTTGTTTAAATTCAAATACTACAGTAGTTTCCTACAGTAGCCTGAGTTACTGCTTGGATATTACAACCCACGTAATAAGAAGGAGGCTTTATCTCCGACAGCTTGTTAATAGTGATAAACATTGTATTCATTCATAGCACAGATGTCATGCAGCTTTCATGCAACAGCAGTATAATAACAGCAGCCTACAATTTCACATTTAATTGTCATTTTGGCAATGACGAATGTAGAGGACTCCGCTGGGAGCCAATTTTAGCTCATCTCACATTAACCCTTTCACTGAACAACAAGTGTTACAAATCAGCATCTGGTGGAAGGTTTGTACACGAGTCTCTCTACACTGAAGCCCGACCAGTGTAAACTCTGTGTAAAAGCCTTTAAAACGGAGGTTGACTTACAGTCGGGAAGCAATGTTGAGGAGCTGCCTCGGCTTCGCACTGTTTCAGGTAATCTGCCCAGTCAAAGTCCGCACCCTGGTATCCTGCACAGGATAAAAGAAAGAAAGAATGGAGAGAGAGAGAGAGAGAGAGAGAGAGAAGCAGATAATGGAAACAAATAAAGACAGGGAGAGAGAGAGAGATGGGGAAAGAAAGCAAGAGAGATCTAATCACTGCCATTCCTTACTTTCTGATATCACTGATAACCGATTAAGTCAGCGGTTATAAAAAAGGGACAACGTTTGTCAAAGCAGACCTGGTGGAGGGCTGAGTGTTAGTCCATTTTTTAGGCTCCACTGAGCAGGGAAGATCCCTGGACTGTCTCTGTGACACAGAAAGGACCTCCCGGCACCCTCTGACTCCTCAATACCACACAGGTCGTCCATCTTCACAAGGAAGTTCTGCTCATCGAACACCTGAAGTGGAGAGGAGGTCATTTTAGGAAACTTTACGACACTCTTTCTTGACAGCTGTCAAGTTTTTAAACACCTGTGTCCTTTCACAGAGTCACACTAAAGACCGTGTCAAGCTCAATTATATAGCAATGTTCAAAAAGACGTAGTTTCAGCCTGGGGGGGGGGGGGTCATTTGCATTTTAGCGAGTAAAGACAGTGTGGTAATGAAGTCGGGAAGCATAAACAACTAAGGCCAATAAGCAGCAAAGAAAGAGATAAACATTGCAGCATTGGAGAGACAGATTTGATAGGAAAGTCTGTTACCTTGGTGACAGTGGCAGGTCTGATGGAAATAGGAGCCGCGGGGTCGACAGCCTCCAGTTTCATTCCTTCTTTGAAACAATGAGCAGCGATGGCCGGCTGATCCTGAGACAAACAACACACACGTCATTTTCAAAAGCTCAGCTCTCAGCTTCAGCATCCAGTTTAGTGGAGATCGTCACGACTCTTTGCTTAATGCACACTTGTCAAATCTTAAGGGACGTGTTCGGGGGCCGGTGGGAACGAATGAGAGCATGGTTGGCAGTACCTTACTGAACTCTGCAGTCAGAGCTTCATCCTGAGGCAGGTCACTGATCCTCTGTCTCACCTCCTCCCACTCTGCCTCGGTCCGCAGGGCCAACAGGTCTGAAACAAACAAATACACACAAATCAGAGAGAATGGTAAAACATACATCTGATTGAATTTCACACGGCACACTTTTCGTTATGTAAATAACTGAACCTGTATGCGTTGCTTGTTCCCGGACCTTAAATTAGGTCGCTCATAATTAATAAAACAAGCAAACACCCGGCATGAGGTCCCAGACGGCCTTATAAACAAGATGGTGAGCAAAATAAATAAGGCTGAACTTCGGTTGTTACCCTTAATTACATATAAGAAATACATTATGTCTCCTCTATTCTTTTATGAAACAATAAAATACAAGTAATGCAAAAGGCTATGATTACTTCTACCACTATAAGATGTTCCAAATCCGTTAAATGCACCACTACTGCTCACTACATTAACTACATTTTGCAAAAGCAAGGCATCCAGGAGTAGTAAAAGCCTGGCATTAAATATCAACAAAGCTGAGCTGTAGTGGAACCAGAAGGTAGATCAGCTGTGTCAGGAGAGCGATATAGCCTCCGGGGCTTCTCACATCTTGCATATTAACAAACTTTATTCACTTGAAGAGCATCATGGCCCTGAAAACAATAATCTATTTAATCCTGCATGGAAAATCAATTTCAAGGCGTACTGATACCATCACACTTTGAATATTGGTTCAGAGTATTGGAAAACGCTGATATATGTCACAAAATAGGTAGTAATTACACATTCATTCTGATGTAGCGATTCTATACAAATGAAACAGTGTCATAGGTAATCACAGGATTATACTATAATTAGACATCCAGTGTTTGATTTCTTAATGCGTCCTTCCGTCATTACTCATGCCCGCTTTGGCAGTAAACATCAAGATCAAGACATTTGTTTTTCCCTTTCTTCCTTTTGTTTCTAAATATAAATCCGACCCGTGTCAGTGGCACTGACCTGAAGGAGGCCTGAGGGTGCAGCCGTGCTCTTTGGCCCAGCCGGGTGGGTGGAGGCGTGGGTGGAGGTAAAAGAGCCAGAGGGTTGCGGGCGTGTCTGGGAGGCCCTCGGTGCCTAGCAGGCGCAGCTTCAGCCTCCCTCCGACGTTCTCCTCCACCTCAGCAGCCCAGACGAGCCCCAGATCGACACCGTCCTGGAGCTCCACGTAGCAGCCCGCAGACAGGAGCTCCACTGGGTCTCGACCACGCTGGGACTGTGGAGGGGGGTGGGGGGTGGGGAGGGGAGGTACATGAGAAGCTGATAGCACACACATGTACGCAAACACAAATGAACACACGCCTAGGCAAGGTGAGGAATTTGCTCTTGGAGAGAATGCACTGCATGACTAAGTGGCAGAACTGAAGCACAGTCACTGAAAGCTAACTAATGGCTCTAAAGAATGTCACAGGCTGTTCCGACAGCAAGTTTGCTTTCAGCAGCACAACCGTGGTGCTGTAAACAAAAGCTCGCGGCCTTGTGATTTTTGTAGCTTTGGGACTTCACTCAGGGCACGCACGCAAGACTTCAAAATTGCTACAAAATCATATTTAGTTCAAGATCAACTTTATTTAAAAGGACATATTAAGTGTGAAGGTTTTGCTCTGTGTTTATATCACATCAAAATGGGCACAAACATACCTTGGATTTTTAAATCTACGCTACAAAAGTCTCAAATAACAGTAAAACAAAACATAGCAGTTGAACAGTCACAGTTCTGATCACCTGAGAGTATAAACAAGTCAACTTGGTGTTTTTCTAATGTCAGATGTATTTACAAGTGATATTAAAACAGTAAAGGGGAAAGTCTGAATATATTATGACAACCAGTTCTATTTACTGCATTATGCGTTTTTAAAGTCGTCCGATTAATTAAATCAGCACCGACAAAGGAGAATTCTTGTCATTCTTGGCAATGACAAACTTGAGACAGAGACAAAAGACAACGCCCCGCACGTGGTGTGTGAGGAGTTCCTGAGCACAGCTGCTGTGTTCCTCTGTCTTACCAATTCCAGCAGGTTGGCAGGAGCGCTGCACTCCTCGCCCAGTGCCTTTTCCAGCAGAGCCTCCCAGTCCTGGTGCTTCTCACGCACACCTGGGTGGACCATACACATACAGCGTTCAGTTCATTAAGCAAACAAGGCGGTGGGCTCAGGATCACACATACACACACATATACACTCCTGTGCTCTCTTAGTCATCAGCTATAAAATAAGAATAAATACTGGAATTGATTAAAAATGATTAGATCCTTACATCTATTAGGACTTTTTCATCCCAATCTGTACGGGCAAAGTATTACAGTTGCTCTGCTATTTTGCTACATAATATTTCTTCAACAAGTTAACATCAGTGCTAATTAGGTCGTATTAACTGAAGATGAACAGAAGAAAAACAGTGAAAATGCTTCAGCGCCATTTCCCAGAGAAAGCTATTTATCATGAAACCAGAACATTAGAGAGACAAAACAACGGTGGTAATACTTTATGAGAGACAGAAATAAGCATTATTTCCTAGTTGAGTTCCACCGTAAAATAGAATTTTTGTATAAACAGTACAAAAAACTGCTCGTCTGTCCCCGAAGCACTCACAGAAAAACAAAGAAAAAAGAAAAACATCTTAAAGTGGTAGTGCTGAAGTTACACTAGAGATGTATAAACATCTGCAAGTTATCATCAGAACTAACTGTGAGAGAATTCCACTTCACTTTCATGTCACATCTCTCATAACTAACACCAGCAGAGGCCTCACCCTCGGGGGCCCTGACTGTCTTCCCATGCTGGCGGCTCCAGCCCAGCGGGTGGAGGTCCGCCGTCATTAAGTCACACCAGAAGTCGGCACGCCGGTCTTCCTCGTATCCCTCGTAGCGTAGCAGCAGCAGCTGGCCACATGTGGTGATGATGTTGGCCACCCAGTAAGGACGATCGGCCTCCGAGCGCACACACACCTCCAGCTTCATGCCTGGAGTCAGCCCTGTCTGCAGGTCCTGGTCCACCTGAGACCAGGACAGAAGAACAGAGATACGTGGAGTCATTAACCTGTATTGGCACAATCTCAGTTAGACAGCAGTTATTTGTATTTTCTGCAGCTGGTTACATAAAAACAACGTACAAAAGTGGACAAAGAATATAAAAGAAGAGAAGGGACGGCTTCTATTTTATTGTGCCATTGGATTTTATTCCTATTAAACCTACCTGCCAGCACACAGCTGAGTATCAGGTGTTAAAATCAGTATTTATAGAAGCTTTGTTACTACTGGTGATAACACAGTGACTTCTGTGTTCATGCTGTTGATTGCTTTATGACTTCGACAGACGTTTCTAGGGGCTTTACCAGCTGACACCTTTCACAAATTTGAGTCAGACTTTCAGATTTAAAACATAGTGTTTTACTTGCGGTTTCTTCAGAACTTTGCACAGATGTTTAGTAATTGATAATGAATAACTGGCACAAGCTTATCCTGTGATGCGTGTTAAGCTGTGGGAGTTGTCAGCACCCACATGTTTGAAGGCGTGATGGGGTACGGACGCGGCTCCAGTCTCCTCCAGGTAGTCATCCCAGTTAAAGTCAGATGCATCCTGAGCAGAGTCTCTGTCTGGAAAACACACACACACACACACACACACACACACACACACAACACATTTTATCTTTTCCAACCTGCTTTCCAACATTTGATCTTACTCATTTCACGCAGCTGTTCACAGAGTACGTCTTACCAGACTCCAGCAACTCCTGACTCATGCTGGTGCCCCCTCAAGGCCGAGACTAGGAGCTCTGAGGAGGAACAGAGGAGAAGGATTATTATCCAGCGAGTAAATGAACGAGCACCGGTCCAAAACTCCCGGCGGCCAAGAGAAGAAAACGTAGTCTGCAGCACAATGCGCCGTGACTTAATCAAACCACACTCACGCAGATCTCCACGTCAGTAAATAGTCCGTGAACTCGCTACTGTTTTCAATGAGATTAATGAGACAGGTTATACCGTTTTGCTTGTAACAGCCCGCTCAGCAGTTCACAAGCCAAACTGTATCAGCAAAAAGTTACACAAACGAGCTGGAAACAGAGATTGAGACGTACTAGAGCGGGCTACTGCATTTACAACGACAAGACACATCTATCGGCACGCAGTGTGTCAGCCAAACAGCTATGGATACAAAAAATATTATTAATACCAGCAACCACGACACACACAAGGTCATGAAAGACAAAATTCAACCGCCTTAATTTAAAAAAAAAAACAGTTTCAAAGCCAAAATGAAATGAATTATCATTTGTATTTTTCCAGCTCTAAAATCAAGGCCTAGGAGACCTTGATTTTAGAGCTGGTTAAGTTACTACATCAATATGCAAGTGCTTCTATCTGGTCCTGGACTCATCAATACAAAACAGGAGAGCGGTGGTGATGAATAAAATCACAAATTATATGCCGCACATTTGCCTTTCATTGCGGCGGCCCAGGCTAACACCTAAGCAGCACACCAGATGGTAGGCTACGTGATGGCAGGGAAATATATTAAAAACTATGCTAATCTCATCTAACTCCACCTCTTCTTGTGAAACTCATTTGGGCTCGTCTTGTAATCGTACACCTCTTTTTCCTGCCCCGATGTGAAGATCCCAAACAGGGCCTTGACGTGAATGTGGACACACGCATCAAGCTTTGACACATCGAACTGACGGAGGGCATTGTGCAAAGCAGATGAAATAAGTCAATACAACAAGAGCGACGGCATGAATGAGACAGAAGGGAGCGCTGGGCGTGACGAAGGTGGAGAGAGCGGTGTATGGGACAGCCGAGGATAGCCGCTCTGTCACCGCAGCTCCATTCAGCCGGCCTGTCAGGCCCGTCTTTGTCATGTCTGACGTCTCTATTAAAACCAGGGCCGCCATCAGAAACCATGCCCCCCCCACTCCCTCCACCCCTCCCGTCGACCGGACTGCCACCGCGACCCCCGTGCTCCACCGGGATCAGCGCCACCTTTCACCCGCGACCCTGCCCCAGACTCCCTCTGTCTTTCTCTCCCCCCCTCCCTCTGACACACACACACAGACACACACACACCAGAGGGCCTTATTGTCCCCGGGGGTCACACTCCTGACATAGGAGTGGGAGAAAAAAGAAGAGCGGAGTAGAAATACAGGCCTAAAGTTAAGAAGCAGTATTCTAACATCTGATACTGAGCTTGCATACTAATAAGAGCATTTATGAGTTGATGGCGGTATTTTAAACTGATTCTGTTTGGTGCTTCGGATGGGTCTACCTCCTGGGGCCTTTCCTCTACAATCACTTTTGTGGCTTTTCTTTGTGTGTGTGAACTGAATCCTTAATTCTTAAAAAAAATAAATAAAATGAAACAGTGTCTGCATACACTCTCTGAGAAGTACATCGATTAAAACTACCGTTTCAAATTTCCACAGACGAGCTTTCGGTATTTGCTCTGCCGAAGCTGTGGGTTTCTGCAGCATTTAACTTCGCAGAGCAGCAGAGGCCTCAGCGTGTACTTGCAGACAGGAAGAAAGGCAACTTCCCCCGTTTCATTATACAGCAAGTGGTCCGTGTGGACGACAGCTAGCAGCAGTCTGTCTGAATCTTTCTGCACCACCCGAGACTGACTGAACCTGAAAGATAAAGGGCCAAAAGTGCACACACCCACGCAAACACACACGTACAAACAAGCGCACACACACACACACACACACACAACCGAGAGCCACACTACATCCTCTTTACAAGCACTCGCTGAATCATATTCTCATCTGCACTTAGCATGCAATGCCAATGAGCCTTCCTGAACCTCGGAGGTCCCCGGGTGGGAAATGCAAACTAACAAAATACACATTCACACACAGTGGACGGCTTCTACTGGAAATAAAATCAAAGTCAACTTTCAATAAAAATCAAATTAGCTGTTGAAACATTTCCCCCAAACACGATTTAATGGCCTCTGCTGATTACCAGTATGACATAAGAAGCAATGTGGCAGAACATTAGTATGTCCTCCGGTTTGATCCTCCAACATTAACTAAACCTATTTTCAGAAGAGCACTTTTTTTGTTTTTCTAATTATTATTTGCATTGGTTTCATACCATGGTGTATGTGAGGCTTAAAAGTTCATTTCAAGCAAAGTACAAAAACAACGTTTTCTTACCCGTAGTACTATCAAGCCATGCAGTTAGTTTTGGTTTCGTGGTGGAAGGTGTTGGGGAAACTTCTGCTTTCACCCTTATGAAACGGAATGGATCGCAATTTTGTTGGTTGAGCTCAAAGCAAAAGTTGCAGTAAAAACAGAAACGCCTCTTTCTAAATAATAAACACTGTGGACAGTTTTCATAGGAACTATTTATGTGGTATAAAGTAGTTCTAATGAAAACTCTTTACAGTGAAGCATGATCTTGTTTCACAGCAATGTTGTGAGCCCCACAAATACTGTATTGGACTGGTGGCAGAAATCTCATTGACCGACGTCTCATGACTTGACACCATAAGACCAAAAACATCTGTCTGAAGACAGGTCAATAGCACCAAGTGAGAAAATATGTTTGTTTGTTTTTTGTAATGTAGATGAAATTACCCTTTAAAAAAGGACTGGGAAATAAAGTGGAGACATGTTTACACTCCATGGCAGCCCAAATAATAATATATATTGTGCATTTTTATATTTTTACTCTGTTATTTTTATTGTATATATTCTGCATTTTTATATTTTTACTCTGTTATTTCTATTGTATATATTGTGCATTTTCATTCTTATATTTGCATTTTTATACTGTGTTTTCTTTATTGCTTTACCTGTACCATAAATGCTGCTGTAGCGAAACATTTTTATTAATAAAGTATATCTATATCTATATCTATCTAACTGCTATAACTGCAGACCAAAATAATCCACCTTTCCAGCACACAGCACGCATAAATAACGAGACGGTTTTCATTCAGTTGCAAATGCAATCACGCTGCTCGTTTCCATTGCATAGCGGCACGTCAGCCGGGGCAGCGCTGCCAGCGGATCACTCAAGTTGCACAATAGGGGAAGTTAAGCGGCCAGAAGAGGAAAAACAATAAAAAAAATTAAAAAAATAGGTTGCAATAACGACCAAAACGACAACCTTCAGAGCAGCCTTCCTGTCCACCCGCTGTTGAAAGCACGCCGGAGCTAAAGGCATTTATAAACAAATGAGTTTATTTAGGTGAGAGCTGCACACAAACACTAATCGGCTGAGGCCGTGCGACCGTCATTATGTAAGGCTTTCCACATAATAAATACACTGACACACAAGCGCAAAATCACTGGAGGAGACCCGCACAGTCTGAACTGAAACTAGCGTAAGATTGCACCGCTTGTACAGACTAACCGCCGCATTGATGGGCCACTAACGCAGAGAGAGAGAGAGGGAGAGAGAGAGAGAGACTACAGCGCCGACGGTCTAACTTTCACAATGAGGAGAACATCACATACCGATTCGAGGGATTTATTAAATTGCTGTCTAATAAATAAACACGCGGTCGTGAATGCACAGCGGCCGTGTGGGACTCATTTGACACATGGTACAACAACAAAAAAATCGCCCGTGTGTCCGAGTCAAGTTACTGAACGTCACACAGCTCGAGCAATAAGAGCAGGCTGACGAGCAATAAGGGCGCTTACACTCGACCGAGCCCGACTCATCTTTTTGAGAGACGGGAAAAAAGACGAATGCGCAGACATAATGCGAAACACCGCGAGGGATGTGTGACTGACAACACAGAGTACGTGAATAATTAGTCGCAAAATTCGCCCCTTACCGCTAAGTAGTTTTTCCAAGTCGGTTTTTTAGATGCCGTTCCTCTCTCGCCTGCTCGCTCGCTTCGCTCGCAGCAACGTTTGAGAGCTAACGCGAATGAAAACCGAGAGCTCCCGGTGAGGCTTTTCAAAATAAGATGGCTTACGCGAGCGGAAGTCGCAGGTCGTCGTCAGAGCAACGGCGGCCCTTTTTGTGTCGAGGGTTATAAATCGCGACACTTCCGGTGTCGCTCCGGCAGCGTGCCGCTAGCTTGACGCAGTTCTCGTTCACGACCTCGTTCCCAATATGGCACAAATGGCCACTGCGCATGTTCTGCCGCCTATATGCCTCTGAGCCCGGCTACATCACAACGACTTCCATCTTCACACACACACACACACACACATACACACACACACACACACACACACACACACACACACAATAAAATACCACTCAGTCAAGAATCAAGACCAAAAATCTAGAAAACCTCACAAAAGAAAAGAACAGAATAAAGCAGAATGATTTTCATTTGCTTTCTTTCTGACAAAGACACGAGGGTCAACGTCTGCTCGTTAAATGGGGTTTATTTTTTGTATCCCCAGCGGAATCAACACTTAGTTAATGGTTGAGCTGGAATTAATTGCACATATAATCGACCCACTTTCGATAGGAGGAGTGCTTTTTGCCACGAAAAAGCAGTTTGTTCTTGAATAAAGTATGCCTGTGTTATTGAAGGTGACCTCGAGTTGCTTGATTTTCATTATCTGTTATTTTTTAAGTACATAAAATAGCCCTACAAATCCCAATAAAAGGACGAACGGGCAATTGCTTTTTTAAATCAAGCACAATAACGCCCTGTCATGAGGACTGAATTCAGTTATGTATGTCATCGCTGTTTCGGTACTTCTGCTGCACAAGGCTGTCAAGTCGGGTTTTTGGAGGAGAGGGCGGGAGAAACTGCTGGAAATATGCCTTCACATTGTGAGTGCAATGCTCAAAGTCCATCCATTTCGTGTTATAAATCTGATTTATGTCTTAAATACGCGTATTTCTCGTTTTGGAAAGCGTTTCTACGAGCCAGAAAGAGCCTGAAACATGTTTTACCGCACACTTGGACCATATAAATGCTATATCTTCCACAATAGACCAACCCTTCGGATGCCTACTACAACAAAAGAAAAAAAAATATGCACGCGTTGAGGGGAAAACAGTCGCCTACAATAAAAATGGGCAACAGAAAAGCAATCGGATCGTGAACGGCCGAAACAATTGGAGAGCCATGAATACATCAAAAGGGGGCAGGCATTTACTCCTAAATTCATTCAGTCATTTTATTTAACTGCAGAGGCGCTCTCTATATATAAGCTTTCAAACAAAAGACGGTAGGCGACTATTATAAGGAAATTAGGTTCAGTAAATAAACAGAGGGAAAAAAACACAGATGTGTTGTTTTTATTATTTCGGTATTTAAATGTGTGGGGTCATTTAATTTGTTTAAGGGTCTACAACTTCGATGCTGCATTGGTCTATGATGCTGTTTGCATAAAGGCAAACGTCTCAACTACTTGACTTGGTTTATTGCTCAGTGGAGGTCGCCGTTATTCGCCTCGTGTTAGTTATTTGTTCACTGTCCACCTCCTGCAGTCGGCAGAGGATTACTGCTGGGGACAGAGGACGAGGACAGGTCGTAAGCCGTGCGCACTGCAGGAATGTCTCCTCGCCTTTCGTCCACACGAGGAGGTGCAGTGATGTCACCTGACCACTAGATGTCAGCAAAGCCAGGCAGGTCTTTCTCTCCCTTAGGTGCCGACAAAATCCCTGCGGTACTTGGAAATGTTTTGGTGCCCTTCCAAAGCAATTCACGTTTTCTGAGGTGAGGCACTACAGACTGTGTCCAATGTCGGCTCCTTAAAATCTAGCAAACAATGTCTGGAAACCAGCAGCGACCAGAGGACCACACCATAACAGCAGGAATGCAGTGATTAGTAGTGGAATTTCTATGCTAGTCTTTACAAAATCATTTTTGTTTTGAAAGAGCGTCTACACATGAAGCCGTGTGATATACATCAGTCTCCAACACAATGTAAACGAAATACAAAATGTAATCAAGTGACACTGGCTGACGGATTTAAGAGTTTACAATGTATTTATTTATAATCAGATGTAAAAGATGAGTAAAAAAAAAAGAAAGACACCCACAACTCACATGCAGTTCATTAGAATGTACATATTAATTTTCCATATACAGCACTATTATTTTCATGTTAAAAGCCCTACATTAAAGTAACATAACACATTTCAAAGACCCAATGCTTACAGTGGAATGCCCATACCTCCCACACAAAATAACACATCCTTCAACACATATACAGGTTAAGTACCATACCATTGCTGTCCAATAAGTGGTGACAGCGCAGAAAATCAATATTAACTGCTGAGCGATTGTTTGCATGACGCTTCAGTTTGATGTCCATCAAGAAGTTTTTGACACCAAGGGTACATTCAAATAATTGACAAAATTTAAAACAGATTAATGCTTTGCGGGAGATGTGAGACTGTGGGGATGTGCTTTGAGCACCTCACATTTCTCAAGACAGTACAGTAAGTGATGGAGGAACTTATTCAGTTCTGCAATAACATTCCTTCAATTCAGAGGGATTTAAATCCTGTGAATCTAAATACAGTACATTCGATGATTTGTTTAGATTCAAGGTGTCATCACGAGGAACAATGACAGAAAAGTAAGAAAAGACAGAATGCATCATTGACTATCCCCCCCCAGCATTGATTATAAGAATCTCCCTTAATTTCCTGGAGCTTTATATTCTTTTATACACCTATACAGTTTGACAGCCGAGACAAGATTTTTGCTTTAGACGCCAGCGTACATCCTGGTTTCAATTTATCTCTCGTCCTCTGATAGAGGAACTATAAAAGTCATAGTCGAGCCCAAATATTTTCATGTTCTTGTTATCCATCCAGTTGAACTTTGAGCCCTTAGTCCAGGGCTAAGACCGTGTTCCCAAAGGAGCCATTTAGTTTTTTTTTCATTTGCTAATCATGGTTTCCATTTTGGGGTTGATGAAGGAAAAGCCAGCGAACGCTGCCTGGTCCATGGAATCTATGAGGTTCTTGTCTGCGTGGGAGAGCCGCGGCTTCTCGCTCAGGAACTCTCGGTCAAAGTTGCTGCAGTCATTGGGGGATTTCTGTGGGTGGCAGGTCAGGGATTTCAGTTAAGCGAATGTAACAAAGCACACTGAAGTAAACGGTATCCTGGATTCATACAATCATATTTACACATATTTCAGGTACCTCCATAGTTTGTTAAGGAAAAAATAGACTCATACCACTTTGGGCTTAAAAGGAGGGTTCATCTCTCTCTTCTCCAGTGCCTGCCAGTTGATGGTTTTGAAGAACGGATGGGCACGGACGTCGCCCACCACACCCAACCTGCGACTGGGATCTCGCTCAAACAACTGGAATGATGATGGAGAGAAAGAAGACAGACATTGATGAGGAGGAGTGTCCGCATTGAAATCATTTATTGTGAATAATGTAAACACCGTGTCTGCCTATGTGGAACAAAGTGTGCTTAATAATAACACGTGTATCCTGTCAGGTACCAGTTCAATGAGGCTCTTGGCCTCCTTGGGGATCCACCGAGGGTAGTGAGGGGTGTCCGACCTGATGGACTCAAACAGCTCATCCTCATCGTCGCCTTGGAACGGCGACTGACCGATCAGCATCTCGTACACCAGCACGCCGAAAGACCACCAGTCCACTGAGAAGGTGTACTTCTGTCCGAGCAGGATCTGAGAGGAGAGACGATTTCACAAAAAGACTTTAGACACGAGTGACAAGAATATATATATATATTCTAAAACATATTTCAGAATTTGATGAAAAAGTAGTGGTATGAAATGTGACATAAGCCCGGCGCTGAATCTAACCTCTGGTGCGATATAGTCCGGTGTCCCACAAAACGTGGTGGCTCTGGCGTCTCCAAACACACGCTCTTTGCACATGCCAAAGTCTGCGATCTTGATGTGTCCGTCCTTGTCCAGCATCACATTGTCCAGCTTCAGATCTCTGAGGAAAGACACAGGAAGAGATACAACTTGGAGTACTGTGGTCAAAAATCGGAAAAAGAGATTCAGTTCCCGCAGTAACAAGTTCAACATAAGAGACTGCAGACATCTTACCTGTAGATGATTCCTTTTGAGTGGAGGAACTGCAGTCCCACTATTATCTCAGCAGCGTAGAATCTGAACGTTGAAATATGCAAAACAACCATTAAAATCACAGCTTGACTGCGCTCAAGAGCTAGTTACAGATCCTCCAATGTGGAAAAGGACAGTTGCTGTATTTGCTGGCAGTTCTTTTGAGTGGTGTCCTTGTGTACTCACGTGGCTCTGTTGAGATCGAAACGGCCTTTGTCTTGGATGTGGAACATCAAGTCGCCTCCATTCAGGTACTCCATTACAAAGAAGAGGTGCTCCTGTGCAAACAACACATTATTGTCAACAAATGAGACATGAAGAGTGTGTGTGAGAGAGAATGGATTCAGACAAGGGGGGCTGGGGGTGTGGGTCTTTAACAACAACAACAATTGGGAGTTGTGACTATTGTCGCTGCTGCCTGGGTTGATTCCCCATCAGAAAACATGCATTTATAGGTTTTACTAGTAGGTGTTCAGTATCCGTGTGCTTACTTTAGACTGGAATGTGGAGTAGAGGTGTGTGAGGAAGGGGTTCTCCCAGGCGAGCTCCAGGACTCTCTTCTCCACCATGGTGCACTCCACGTCGTCATCCATGAGAACGACGTCCTTCTTCAGGACCTTCACAGCAAAGTACTGGCCCTGCCCCTTCAGCTCTGCCAGCAGCACCTGGGGTGTCAAAAGCCACGTAGAGTGAGTACTTCATCAGTGTGATGACACCAGTTTCATGGAGTACACTAATAGCAAAAGGCAAAATCAAAACAAAGAGGTTATTTATATCTCCCCCTCTTTTGGTGAGCTTACATGGACGCTGGATGTTTGACCTCACTGAAAAACACTGCCAGCAGGCCTGATGGGGCCTGGATACAGATGAAACCTTTCATCATCTGCCTCTCTGTTCTCTCAAATAGGTCAACCTTCATGTAGTGTGTATGTCTTTGTCAAATGTTGCCTAGCATCTATAGGGATTGATAAATAACCAAGCTCTTTTCTCATCTGAAAACCACCCCCCCCAACACCGATGTGAGGGAAGTCATGTAGCAGGCAGAGCGTAGATGTATTGATCTAACAAACCTCATTGATAAAAAAAAAAACAGGTACAATACAGCTAAGCTGGTCATCAATGAATTAATTATAATATGAACACAAATAAAGAATGATATCAAATATGGTTTAAGGAAGGATGATGATTATTAAGACGTGATAACATGATGAGAATCTCGTCTTGAAAATGTGTGTCCTTGAGAGCTCGCTTGAATTATAATTCAGCTTTCATCATTTCACTCTTCTTTCATGAAGATATGGAGATATGGACTATCACTGTCATTTTCATGGTCATATTTGGTAGATAATGGTCATCTACAGGGTCAAGTTTTGGGTCATTCACATGGAGACAATTTCCGGAAGAATGTTTTTTTCACCATATATGTGTTATATAATTGGCATAACATGTCTGTACAACGTTTGAAGTTTGAAGTGTTTTCCATTTTTTATGCCGACACAATCATTTCATGTTGAATTCAGGAAAGGATCTAAAGATGGGGACCATGGGGCCTACCTTGCCAAAGCTGCCTTTTCCCAGCACCTTGTGGAATACCAGGTGGTTCATGTTGAGGCGTACCCGGGTAACTGCAGGTGTGCCTGGGCTCAAGCTCTCACCTCCCTTGCTGTCTGCAATAAATGCACATTTGCACACAGAGTAAATACGTATGCAAACCTGAATGCAAAGATGCATGCAAACTCAAACAAAGGAATACAAGATTTGAGGATGTGAATAAAGTTAAAAAGACAATCACAGACATCACTATACCTATTTTACCTTTAATGACAAAACTTGATTTAAACCAAACAACTTTGCATTACAGTGTGCGCTACAATGAACCCATCTTACCACTAGAGTCTGTTGTTGCCCTATTGATGTCTTGATAGATCCCAACATCTTCTGAATTGGAGTCATCAGACTTCTTGGTTGATTTCTGGGGATGAAAAAAAAAAGTTTGCTAGAATATTCTTGACATTGCACATCAACAAGTAGTAATTTACACTTTATTTATCGCTGACTGGCATGAAATTTGTTTGCTCATTTGTTAGAGTACAAACCTGGCTGATTTGAGACAGAACCTCTGCCAGTAGTTTCTGGTTGATTCCACACAGATTGGCCACTTTTTTCTGACAGTTAGCATGAACGTTCATGCAGCACTCTGGTCGGAGGTATGAAAAATGGATTTGTCATGTGGCGACACAATGAAAGAGAAAAAAAAAAAAGTCATGGGCATGGAAGGAGGCAGGAGAAAGGCAGACATATCATTTGAAGACCGAGTATAAAAACCCATTACCTTCACATTTAAGGCCCTGTTTGAAGAGACCCCAGAGCAGACTGCCACAGTGGTCACAGAAAGTGGGGCTCTTATAGTTATATTGCTTGAAGCGATGCGGCATATCAATCTTGAAGCGCTCTTTCTGGAACTACAAGCACGCAGAGATCCATTAAAACACACAGGAAGCTGCTATATGATAATAAAGTAGACACATGTGGGACTGTGCTTTGGACAGTTGTTGTTGCTTTTGAGATTAATGAAATTCCACAGCCAATACTTATTGAATCTATATGTTGATGTTGTTTTTGAATCTGAATCAAGTTGACTCGTGGAATACAGTTTGCATTGTTTTTGAGTAAGGAAAACATACTACATGAATGATTAACGGACAACTTAATAACATCAATGCTCTAAATTTAAAGAGTGTCAGATCTGAGGTGAGGTTTTGCACCGATGTTGGAGAACATTAACTTTGCTCACCACAGTGTCCCGACTGTTGGCTGCTGTCCCAGTGCACTTGCCGATGATCATATCGATGCATCTCTTGTGGATTGCCGCATTGCATTCTGGGTGAAACAAATGAATAAATATTTTGTTAACTGTGAAGAATACAAAACGGTAAAATGTGATAAAAAAAAAATGCAGATAGCGTTTAGTGAAAACACTCACGTCTGCACTTGTAGCCTTGCTTGTTGAGCCCCCTGTGTGGGGAGAAAAAGGAATGTAATTACATTTTTGTAAAAGGGGTGAGATGAAGCAGAAAAAGTATTTTCCTCGGCCATTACTAAGAAAAATATGGCTGCTGATATTAAAGCAATATATCCAGAATGGTTTTTCAATAGTAGGCTTGCGGTTATGACAGTGATGTACTGTAGCTAGCCTGCAGATAATTGCCAGCAGTAAAGCGTCCTTTATGCAACAGCTACCAAACTACATCTGTACTTTCTGCAAACTCTTCTCCAAAGTATTATGTAAGTGCAAAAACAAGCAAAGGAACAGCATGGGACACTCCTTACTGGAGTTGGCACAGCAATGACTCATGGGTTATATTTGTTAACAGCATAACTGGAAGATATTTTACATGTTAGATCATGAGATTGAAACTTTTATATCTAAAAATGGTCAGATGATAATTGGCCAAAGAGTCACACACACACACACACACGCACAAAACTGAAGAAAACATCAGATTTCTTTCTGCCTGCCTCTAAGTGGGATATCGTAGTAGTAGGAGCTTGGTTAGTGCTGCCGACTTAGTTGGAAGGCAACATGACAGCTTTGTGGGACTTTGCGAGACAGAGACTCATTCTCACAATAGCAGTCCTGCTGCTGTTTCTCCCATTACAAAACCCCCTCACTGCTCCATTAAGGAAACTAGAACCGCTACTAATTGGTCTTTTGAGACTCACCCGTGGGGGGGCTGGACTTTTCTTATTGGACAACGGATGTTTTTTTGTCTCATGTGGTACCCAGAGAACATACAGTAGGTGACAGCTTAAATGGTCTGGAATTATCAAAGCTGTGCCAGTGTAATATTGTGTAATATTGTGTTATATTATTGCAGACAAACAAAATTGTCTGCTTATGGATAAGTCGTGCCCAGGAAGAGGCGCATTGGAAATTACTACCATATTCTCTCCCTAGAATGCAGCAGTTATTAAAAAAAAAAAAAAAAAAAGCTGACGGTCAAAGTAAAAGAAGCATTTGATGACATAATAGTGACAGATGTAATGTGGCATCTCACCAGACAAACTCTCTGCAGACAGAGCAGAAGGTGGGTTGGCCGAAGAAGGTGGCGGTAAACTCGTGGTTCTTGATGATGTGAACTTTGGCCTGCTTGAACGCTCCTCTCCTCTTGGTGAGGGTCGTGAGTCCATCCTCGCAAGAATCCTTCACTGATTTCTGACACGACGCTGAGGGGAGAGATTGATTTACAAATCAAACTACTGTATTCACATCGCTTATGTTTTTCAAACAGCTTTAAAGTGCAGTATTATCCAAATACACGTTTTATTTATTTCCAAAGAAAAAGAAAAATGATGCAGCGAGTTGGAATTATTTAACCACCCAAATCTTTTACAATCTAGCTGATGAGCTTTATTGACGTTGCTTAAATGACGTCACAGTGTTTATTATCACATATTAGTCATCAGCTCTCATAGCCGAGGGCTATTTAGTCAAAAAGCCCTACTAGCTATAGAAGAGAGCCTCCGATGCTGCTGCTAAATGCGGGGTAAACACAGAAAAATACCATCTTGTATCAGCGGCTTCGACTGACGCGGGGTGGGGTCAAAAGTCACCCAGAGACCACAGCAAAAGAGGCGTGAGAGAGGTAAACAAAGAAGGCGGACAACTCGGAGAGAGATCGGGAGGGTAAATGGGTGGACGGGGGTGAGGGAGAGAAGAGATAGAGGGAACACTTCATAAAAGGAGGAGCCTTAAAGGGACAATAGATAGACAAGGAAAAGTGGGAAGAGTGATGAGGAGAGCGAGATAAACTAATTTCCTCTCTGCCACTCTACCGACAAGATGTTTATGTTTGGAAAGCGCGTCAGTGAGCTGAGCCAAGACGGTGGGAGTGAGAGTGAGGGCAAGAGAAAGAAGGCAGACAGAGCTGAGGGGTTGTTCACACATGCCTAAAAATACTCCGGGCCGCTTTTCAGGAAACCTGTGGAGTGTGTAGGAGGGAGCTGATGGAGTATGGGGCCTAACCCTCATAACAGCAGACGCACACCACTCTCATGACCCTCTCCAACCCTGAACAGTAAACCCCGACTGTGCTACTCCCACGCAGAAATTCCCCCTTTGAAAATCTCACTCGATCCCACTCCCATGTTGGCAGACAGCAGTGACGGCCATAGACGAGGTTCCCTGTCTGGGGGTGGTGAGCTAGCGGTCGCCACACTGCTGGCCAGTACTGCTCTGCTTAACTTCCGTTTCCTACAGCTGAAGTGAAACTAAAATAGGTTTTTGGAAGCAGATAATGACGGATATACGATTTTGAACTCAAGCTGCCAGTGAGAGATCATTTGAGATGCTGTTCCGATATCTTAAAGTTGCCTTATCAAACCAAAACATCTCAATAATTCCCCCGCGATTGCTACATTTTTAAAGTACTGCCTACAGTATATAACCTAGAAGGACTGTGATAGTGCATTGGCTATATGGCCACATCTGTAGTCAGCTGACAAGCTTAACTTGACACATGTCAGCATGCGGATTAACACTTGGCAGTTTGAGGCAGGCAGTTTATTGCAGGGCAGTTGGCCCGGAGCATGACGACTCCACACTCTCCAGAGAGGTCCACAATAACTAACATGTTTAGCTGTGGTTGTGTGTGGAAAGTGCATTGAAATGAACACTAGATAGGGAATCATCTCCGCAAATAGAGGGCACATAGAGACACTGAAGGAGAGTGATTTGCTGTGGATCTACACGAGTGTGGTTGGAAAGGGGGGGGGGGAGCGAAAAAGAGAGGGGGAAGGGGATCTGAGAGCTCTGGTTACCCCACTATATTCCCTCCCCACATGTCCCAGCACTCCCTGGTGGTCTAGTGGTTAGGATTCGGCGCTCTCACCGCCGTGGCCCGGGTTCGATTCCCGGTCAGGGAACGAGCTTTTTAATACAGAGTATTGGCAAATTCGAAATTAGAGTGGTAGAGTGGTAGGGTCCTAAAACAACACGCAATATCTTGGCTAAATTTGAGTTATTTCACATGGGAGATGTATGTCTGTGCTGCTTCAACCAGTTTCAACTGGGTTGGGCTCATCGAGAAAAAGGTGATGCTGTGATGTCGCATATTTTCAAAAAGGATTTAGCAATATTTTAATCCAAGTGTAATGACAGTTGTGGAGTTGCTCTCTGAAATTGCTGGGCCACTGTCGCTTTAATCTGATCAAACCGCACCCACATGGTCCTGCTTAAGCAGGTTAGAGTTTTAAATGAAATACTCTTAACAATTAAATATCAAAGAATGTTTTTTCTCTGAACTTTAACAGACTTATTCAGTCATACATATCCAATGTTAGAATAATACGAAAGAGTGCAAACCAGGCTTCCAGAGGCTTTAAGATGCAGCAGTTTTACCTGCATCAGTGTCCTCAAGGTAGAGCTGCACAGCCATCTGGACCCTCCCTGAAGGTTGCAGGTCCAACCAGAACTCAGCACGGCCGCTGGTCTTGGACTTCTTACAGCGTTCTGCCAGTACAGACAATCCAACCGTGGCCTTGGCCAACGGTTCCTCGGCACTCTGCATGAGGACCACTTCTAAGACTCGCCCCTCAAAGATGTGAGCATCGAAGGTGGACTTCCAGGGTGGGTACATGGTGGGCTTCCTCTGGACCAAGGTCTTTCCTCGCTCTGCGAAAAAACGATCAGTGGCATTAAAACGTTTGTCTTTTACTCTCTCAGTAAAGTCTCAGCAGCGGAGCAATTAATGCACAAAGTGGCTGGAGGTGCAGAGTTAGCTTGTGGATTTGTGAGCTCAGCAGATGGTGGCTGTTAAAGCAATTGAACTTGGGACGTCAGGTCTCGTTGCTCGCTGAGGAGCTCCCCTATCTAGGTAAAATTATGACTGTTTGTGTGTGTGTGTGTGTGCGTCTGTGCATACCTGTGTTTACAGACTCTTTCATCTTGATGGCGCAGATGGGAGGTTCAGACAGAGGAGGCAGAACGCCCACGTCATAAGCATTGAAGGCGATACGCAGGAAGGGTGCCATGGTGACTACTCACCTAAACCTTCAAGGAAAAAAGAGCCACAGTTAGAACGTTGCACACACAATATGTTCAGAGGAGCGAGAGAGAGTGGTATGCACAGATTGTAAAGCCCATTGAGGCAAATTTGTGATTTGCGATATTGGGCAATATAAGTCAAATGTACTTCAAATGACTTGACACGCAAGTACTTGGATTGCTTAAGTTCTGCACTCAAAACAAGAAGGAAGAGAGTCTGTGCCCAACGGTGTCTTCAGATGCGAACCACAGAGGAAGTTTCAACTTAAGTCACAACTTTGGAAACTACCTGCCATTAATGAGGAAAGAAGAAATTGACTCATTCCTTTCATCCTGCTCTCACTTCCTAAATCAAAAGGATCATATTTCATATAACAGTCTCAATGTTAGGGTATAAGACAAATAAAAGGGTAAAAGATAAGCAGTAAAGTCTCTTTGCCACTTTAAAGTTTTTACATTGATGTCTCTACTTGTCTTCTAGACTAGCATCAGGCCAAATTTGTAAAATGCAGGATTAGATCTATTACGCTGACAAAGACAAATGACCTAATTCAACTCATTTGTAAAAAGGTTTTTTTGATGTATTATTTGTGCTAAAATGTATTCGTTCTTAAAGAGTTCTACACTTAATTTCAAAAGTGACCAGAACTGAAACAGAAACCACAGCTTGCAAAAGCGTCCGCCCGCTTGCTTCATCTAAGCTGAATTGCTCCACTGACAGATTTGTTCAGCACTCGTTTCCATGAATTTCATCCACTTCCTCTTAAATTGCTTCATGTGGGGTTTGAACAGCAGTAATTCTTAACCCGCCCAGCTGACCTGGTCCATTCTATACATTTCTAACACAACTCAAGTGGTGTGGCAGAGACTCTCTACAAAGCAGTACAAAGTGTTAATGAATGGTTTCTGCAATGGAACTGCAATCACAATCACTTACTGAACCGCTCTTGTTGTCAAAGCTGTTTCACACCACACATATACGCGACATCACAGACTAGAAGGACCAAGACGGCACATCATCAGCCCACATCCAGAATCCTAAAGCAGCAACGAGATCCCACAGAATTCCTCCACGCTGCACATTTCGTGAGCTTTTAAGTTCCTTAACTTGATCTCTCGTGGCTTCAGTCTCTTGCAACATTAACATAATCTTGGTTTAATGGTCGCTTCTGCAACACGGCACACCTGTGATCTCTCATTTTACTACACGATGGTGTTGAGCTTCCCTATGAAATGGTATTTCTATACAGTAATGCACAGAAACATGTCCTTCTCTCACATAAAGTCCTGGGCAGGAATGTACTGCATCCCCCCCCCCCGTGTTTGCTTTCATAATTAATCATCCATAAAGGGATGAGTTTTGTTTGTGTTCATGTTCACATTGCTGAATGTCAAGCTCAGGTCCTGAGTGACTGAACCGGTGTGTGCTGTGAAATATTTACATGAACGCTGCTCAGCCTACAAAAGGTAGACACAATGATTATTTGAGCTGAGTGACACTCTAAATGCAGAATGTTAAGAGAGAGAAAGCTTTCGGTTCTCAAGAATGTTCTTGCTGTGATGAAAGGTTTTTGAAAGTGGAAACCTTGTCTCTAATTCTCCAGTTTTTTTTCTAAATCACTATGTGGAGCTGCTTAGCGATACAAGACGTGACAGCACTGAACAGATCTCGGGTGTTAATGTATGTGCAGCAGTACGAATGTGTGCAGCTGAACATGGTTCTTGATAAACCGACTCAGGATATGTAGTGTGTAGGAGGAATTGGGGAGGAATTAGCCCCCCTAACTGCTCCAAAAGTCAGAGGTTACTCAGTAGCCAGGAAATAGGTGAAAGAATGTCAAACAGTCCAGTTTACTGTAAAGTTAACATGCTACCAGAACGGCACGAGAACAAAGTCTTTGACTGTAACTTTTTTCTGCAACAAATAATTTGAAATACAGACAAGCAATTTTCTATTTCAAAGACTTTGGAGGAAACCTCCAACATCTCCACAGAAAGAAGCCTTCAGCCAGTTCATTCAAACCCAGGACCTTTGTGTTGTGATGCGACAGAGCAACCACAGAGCCATCACACCACCCTGTATTGTTCCAAAACCACAAACCCCTGCCCAGGTTTAAGTGTTCAAGACGGACGATAAAAGGAAAACTTTAAAAGGCGCTGTCATAAGTCAAAGGAAAACTGGACCAAGACAAAATTGGAGCCCATTATTAAGCTGAAGAGATTTTTTTTTGGGATAAGGCTACTGTGATAGAGAATGCAAGTTGGCTACATCTTTACATCTCTTAGCCAATTACATTTTGGATACTGTGCATTTTCAGGAGAATGACACGTCTCTTGTCGTTGCTGTGTAGTCTTTGAGTGACCCTGCTAGCCTAGTCGCAGATCGAAAAACTCCTAAACAAGCAACTGTTTGAGTGAGGTCAGGAGGGTCCAGAAACCATTCCGAGCTCTCATAATACAGCCCACGCATGCTCACATACAGACAGACACAAAAATAATATTAATTACAGTTATTAAGTTTGCCAGACGTGAGACACACACTTAGACATACATTTTTAGAGTCCATTTCCTCTCCACTTTACACACACACACACACACACACACACACACACACACACACACACACACACACACACACACACACACACACACACACACACACACACACACACACACACACACACACACACACACACACACACACACACACACACACAAAGTCTCTTATGTAGGCCTACACATAGACAGGCATTGCCACAAAGAAAAGAGAGCCTTGTTTCTCCAGAGAGAGTGGAAAGAATGAGCACATGCAATCGGGGAAGGGGTGGGTAGAGTAAAAGAGCAGAAGGGAGGGAAAGAAAAAAACACAGTGGAAGGCAGGCCAGTGGCCATGAGGAGAAATCAGACTCAATGATAGAACCAGACTTGCCTTCATAAGATACAGCCACAATGAAGTCAAGGACCAGTGAGATGGATACTGCTCACGCGTGTGTGGCCTCAACGAGCTTTAGCTACTTCTAAAGGCTTTTGTCCGAGACTGAAATGACTGCAAAGTATCAGTAAATGTAACGTGTCATTTAATGCCACTTTGACTTGACGAGAACATCCCTGTCACCCGTTTCATCAGCTCTGAGGAGGTTATATGAACTACTTAACTTGTAAAACATATGCTTTCAGTGCAATATATTTCAGAATCAGCATTTAATAATGACAACCTCAAGTTATTCATGTGATGAACAGGACAGCAGAACCACACATTTTAGCAAGTAGATAATAAAATAAGTCGATTATTACACAACATGAAAAGTGACCTTTAGTAGGAATGATGTGAAAGCAATATTCCAGTACACTGCATGCATTTATGCAGCGCATTGCTGAGATGCGTGACTGTCTACAATAGATAGACTCATCATCAAAGTCATGTTCTGTGAAGCACCACAAACAAGTCAAGGGTTTGGTATGTGCTGAGTTAGTATGTCATTTAGCGGAACAAGTGACCAAGCAGGTCCAGCAGGTTGAGGAATTTGTTTTGCGCGTCAACCTTTAAATCAGTAGGAATGAACGCAGACAGGTACGACTACACAGAGAGCAACAACGGAGTTTCCTTCCTTCCTGCAGCACCTTGAATTTTAAATTGACTAGGAAATCTTCAAATCAAAAAGGAAGAGAGTGTTAGATTACTAATATACAGTATTAATCCTCTCATAGAGCCACCTGCAGAACAGCTGAAAGAGATTCAGTCTCTCTCTACAGTGTGAATGTTTGGCAACACAGCACGGATGAATGTTTAACCCCTTCGCTACATAATTATAAGGAAGGCTTCTTTACATCAAAAAGAGTACACATTGCATGCATCTATATTGGGGGAACAGTGTGGAACCTGGAGCCCATTCCTTACTCTACAGTCCCTCAATTTAAGGGAAAATCCAACAGGACAACACTCTTAAACATGTAGAAAAGGCAACCAGTGTTTATGGGCCGACAGTGGGATGTTCTTGACTGAACAGTGAAGTCAGTTACCCGACCTCAGTCCAACTGAGTATGTGTTTACTTCGCCAGGCTCAAGGCGAAAAGCCCCTGAAACAAGACGTGAATATGGCTGCAGTACAGGCCTGTTAGAACATCGCCAGGGAAGATACCAAGTGTCCACTGATGCAAAGGAACCAAATACTAAACATTATGATTTAAATTGAGTTGATGGTAACTTGTCCGATTACAGTATGTCCCCTTAAATTGGGAGTCTAAATGTTAAAAGGGCTACAGTTCCTACATTGTTTATGTGATGTTAAACACCCTCAGTGCACTGGAGTAAGAGGCAACAGAAATGTACAAATACTTGGTGACAGCACAGCACTTTTAGACTGTATATCTAGAAGAACCAAAGGCAGCAGTGATGTTTTTTTTTAACTATAGAAGACATTCAGGACTAAAGGCACTGAGACCTAAACATGGACACATACCAGACATTTTGACTTGTCATAGGAGGAAACGCACAGGTATAACAATAACGATTGGCTCAGTTACAGTAAGTGTCAATAGAACTCTCAGTACGTCATTCCAGTGAGTCAGCATAGCATGAAAACGGGAATGCAGCCATTAGCAATGTCGTGGATTACACCTGTGCATTTTCTTTTACTGTGACGTGCCCAAACTGTCCGCAGTGAAGAAAGGTCTATTTCAAGTTTTAATACCCATGTTTAAATTCTGCTGACCCAATACCTATAGGCATTTTGTCATGGAAGATGTCAGTGAACATGTCACAGATGGAAAAGCACAGGTCTTAATAAAAAAACATTGGCTGTATATTATTTGGCTGCTTCGGTTTCAGGGTTCTGGTATTGTGTATGCTGGCACACTGTCACAGGTTACGGAGACAAAAAAGGCCATCGTTAATGTTATTACTAACACCTGACTGCATCATTATCCTCACATGTGTTTTCAATAGAGGTTCGTTAGGGCGCAATGGGCCTGTGAGAGAGCTTTGTAAAAAAAAATAAAAAAAGATCTCTGCCTCAGTAACAGAGGAAGACATTGAGCGATGAAAACTGGCCTGACAGGAAGCTAAATAAAGCTAGAATATGAAAAATATAAGACACAGCTAACAGATCAACTTATTCTGACAATTTCAGTCTTGCAAAACCACAAGTCACAATCACAATCGCTCCGAGAGTGTGTGTCCGGTTTCACTGGTGGTCATGACGAGCACAACCAAGAAGTGTTTGACACATTCCCGTACTGTCTGTAACATACACGGTGATCAATATCAGGAAACACGGAGAAACGTGAAGGACGAAGATGCACCCCATGTGCTCAAAACCCCTTTCAGTTGAAGAATTACAAACACTTTGGTTTCCTTATCCTCCCCTTATTCCAGTTCCTTCAAGAGACTGTGCTGTCAACACACAATGACGAGAGAGAGAAATGGTGAGTGAAAACTAAAAGAGTACCAGGACAGCCTGGCTGGACGGAGCTGGGCCAGGCGTGGCCTCGCCTGGCAAATTAGAGCTGAACAAACACGCTCCGCACGATTGTAATGTACCTGAACAAGCATGGCCAGCGTCAGCCAGTCCACACTCGCACCTGAACCTAATAACCTGGTTGGTGTGTAGCTGTGTGAATAAACATCTATTGGATCATGAAAGTGCTCTTTATGATATAGCTCAAACAAAAACAATCCCTCCGCATTGGAAATCAAACAGTGATCACGGAGAGGGATTGTTCTGAACTATGAAAGCGCTGTTGATTGAGGGCATCTGCTCTGTATACTAGAAAAGGACATACTGTACCTCTGTCAAGTCTGCCCAATCCCCTACATTTACCATTTTAATGACTTTCAGTGGTTTTGTATCTTGCTGGAGGTAATAACATGAGATAGGGTAACTTTTTGAGCACAAATAATCACTTGATTTTTCTTATTCAGTCCCGATTTTGAAGAATTCGCTCAAACAAAGCAACGTAATTCTCACAAAAACCTGCTTTAATCCACCAGTCTTTGGCTGAGCCACGGTGGCATGTATTATTACCGCATTAGCACCGCCTCGAAAGCACATAAGTGTACTTGTGCGCGTGCACACGCTAATAACCTTGAACAAAGCGGCCTTTAATGAATTTTCGGTGGGGACTGGCTTGAAAGAATCAAAGCCTTCCTTTCTTTCACTAACCAAGGTTAATGTTACACACACACACACAGAGGTCATGTCAACAGACGTAGTCAGATGTTGTCTGGAGAGACACCAACACCTAGAGGCAAAAAAAGAAAGTCGCCCCCCCCCCCTCTTTCTCTTGCACACACACACACACACACACATCAATCAGGACAAAGTAGGACAGGAAAGAAAAGTGAGATTTGAAGGAGAAAGAGACCAGAGCAGACATTGCTGGTTCAAGGTCAGAGTCAGATGAGTAGCTGTTGAGATAAATTAATTCCAGTGATAGTGTTATAATTTCACTTTATGTCTAAGACCAAATCAGCACAAGCTGTTAATAATTCAGACAGACAGTTTTTCTCTCCTATCACTCAGTTTGTTGGCACACTGTCAAACCTACTATACCAGCATGGAATGAATCCGGCTTCTACTCTATGTGTGTGCGTGTGTGCGTGTGTGTGTGTGTGCGTCTCCTCTCCACATGCATTAAGAGCGGTGTCCATTTCTGCCTCGCTCACAGTTCACAAAGCCTTGGTTAAGACAGACAAAATAGCATCTGAGCAAGGAGAGCAGAGCAGGATAGCATGATGTTGAGTGTGTGTGTGCGCGTGACAGAGAGAGGTCTAGTGACAAGAGGCCAAGGACAAGTAGCTTAACTATCATCTCCCAGTGCTGATTTACCAAATGCATGCCAAACTGCTGTGTTTTCTGTGAGTGTCTGCTGCCTGTGTGTGTGTGTGTGTGTGTGTGTGTGTGTGTGTGTGTGTGTGTGTGTGTGTGTGTAGTTCTGCATAAACAGCAAGTGCTCTTTTAACGAGTATCATGTATTGTACATTGGAACAGAAGTGCTGCAGTATAGCTACTGTCCCTTTCATATTTTAATGGCACATAAAACAAACTGTTTATAGTTTCTGTTTTTTATGCTATTGCCAAAATGATACTTAGATGATACTTAAAAAGTACTGGATCAATACCCAGCTCTGAGTGACTAGTTGATGGTTTCGGTTGATGGACTTTTTATTTGCCGTACCTATCTGAGCTTCCTTGACTCTGCAGTCCTGCCTTGCAATAAATTATGAATTATTCTGACACACAATAAAGCCTAACAGCAATCTAAACATTGTCTAAATTAGTCGGGCAAGTTTTTTTTATACCCGTCTTGTACTATCGAGGGGATCAGTGCTGGAAGGGTAACTCCTCACTGAGCAGATGTCCCAACCGCGTCCTCCGAGCAGCTCATGAAGCCTCAAGCCAATATTGACACATCGGTAACCGCAGGCAGATGCAGGCAGATAGTGTTACCTGCGCTCACAAAAGCGGCATCGCCTCCAGAAGATAACAACAGGATACAGGGTCTTGCCACAAAGGCAGAAATGTGTTGTAGTTTGTGACACAAGTCATTTTTTCGCACGCGATGGAAGGAATATTTCAAAATAGGATAATGTGTTTAGAGTGTCTGGGGAGCTGGCCAGTTATGTTGTCTACTGTGGATTCACAAGGCTGAGATGTTTACACCCACAAGTGTTCAAACAGAGACTTATTTAGTCATCCTGATGACACATGGCACTTATTTCCGTCGCCACAAATAGTCGGAGTGTTTGTGTTTTGCGGCCTGCTTCTCAATCATTGACTTTATCCAGAACAGGTGATGAAGGATGGTAAGGGTGTTATGCAATGGAAATTTGAGTTGCTACACTTGAGTTGCAAGGATGAGGGCTTTTGATATGCATACTGCACATGGACTACAGGCTCAGCTGAACTAGGCAAACCGGCTCCAGTTCAAGTTAGGCCATGTTGTGACTTCATGTACAGTGAATCTTAATGTGGATTGTCAGTATGTACTCCCTGTATACAAACCGGAATCACACAAAGGGACATTAGAGTTAATGTGTTTCAAAGGAAAGATTGTCCCCTGTTATATAATAAAAAGGTAACATTTAAAAAGGGTGATAAGGACTTCATTTAAATGTTGTTGTTTTTTTATTTGGCATGTGTTCATTGTGGTGGTCGCTCGCATCTTAATGAATGCCATTGTTTAGCCCCATTTTGATTTTCAACAAAGTTTACTTCACTAAAAAAAAAAAAAAAGGACCTCTCTGTTGCCATAGAATACAACACTTGGCGAGACGGATTTATGAAGCAAACACACTGGTTTCCCAGTGTTATATATACACATAACATCATAATATTGCTTCCCCCAGTAGCAGGGGGAGACGCGTTAAGTTGTGTCACACCAACCCGGACCTGCAAAGCACAGAAACATGGCTTTCTCTTACGTAACTTTACAACTGAAACACGGCGAGAGAGGGAGACATTCTTCGACAGTAACTCCTCTCATTCCCAACAGACAGACAGTCACATTACTTCTACTAACGATGCCAAACGAGGTTTTTGCAGTCGCGCTTCGCTTCTTTTACGCGACAAAAGCACGAGCCAAAGCGCGCCCACAGTGTTAAACAGGCAACTCCTGGCACGTAGTGCTTTGTAACCAAGTGCTGTCAAACAACACAGTGTACTTTTTGCCCCCCCCCAAAAAAAAACACAATGAAGTTGAACCTCTTCTCGCACCAAACTGTGACTTACCTCTTTCCGCCGAGCTGGAAAAGTGTCTTTGTTTGTCGCGGGTTTTGAGTTGGGTTTTTTTGGAACCGCGGTTCTCCCGGAGGATTGACTTCAAAAGAAAATCTTCACCAGCGGTTTAAGGAAGTGTTCAAGTCGTTACTCAAGCTGTTCCTTCGTGCCCCCTCTCTCTCTCTCTCTCTCTCTCTCTCTCTCTCTCTCTCTCTCTCTCTCTCTCTCTCTCTCTCTCTCTCACTCCGCCTGTGACTGACTTTGTACTGCAGCTCAATGTGCGGAGCCGTTTGTGTGTGACGTCAGCCAGGTGAATTCCCAAACATACACACACACGCGCACACACATGCGCACACACACTCTTAACACACAGAAGTGAGACTGTATGGTTTAGTAGTGGTGAAGTCACAAGAGGATCGGTGTTAAAATGCTTTGAGCTTGTTATTTACATGTCTGACAACATTGGAAACCTGATATTTTACATTTAGCCACCATATCATGAGTTAGGCTAAAGCTTTGTTTCTTTAAACCCTTGCCTTGAACTTGACATTGTGGAGACATATCCGTTTTTAAATGCAAACCATAGAGGTGGATGTGACGCTCTGCAGTTGCACATTGAGTGTTAATATCCCCCAACAATGTTTATTCCCTCAGGTAAAACAACAAATAATATATGTCAGGAGAAACAGGAAATCAATGCAACATGTATGCTCAGATACACAATTGTTCTGGTCTCTCTCTCTCTCTCTCTCTCTCTCTCTCTCTCTCTCTCTCTCTCTCTCTCTCTCTCTCTCTCTCTCTCTCTCTCTCTCTCTCTCTCACAGGCACAGACAGGTTCAGGGAGAATTCAGTTATAGGGTTGATCCCAACAGCCAAGCTTCTCTATATTGGCCCTGCCCACATCACCTCCACACAGACATCCACGTGGTGCTGAGTCATCAGCCCCCACCCACCACAACTGTATGACTATAAGAGAGAATGGGCCAGTAAATTTAGACAGCCTGTCTCAACTCCTAAAGAGCTATTTATAGCTACAAAAAGCACACAACAATGAGGGGCAGAATAGGTGGCAGGGTTGAATGCTGAGAGAGATTTCTGAGTAAGACTATGGAGTTACTCATCATGTCATCACTACCACACGTATTTGGGGCATGGGACAACAACTGAATAGATTTTACTACAAAAAAAATCTCCCACCACTCAGAGAGCTTTGGCAACTGGACATTCACTTGCTGTCAAGCATATGTTACAATTTAGTAATTCCAAGATCACTCAAAAACTATAATTTGTGATTGTGACAAAGAGTATTAGCCTATTACTTCCCCACTAATAATTTACCATGTTAGCCAGGTTTCCAGTATCTAACACACCCAAACATCCAATAGAAAAACGTACAGAGCCGTGACAGAAAAACAAGTCCAAGTCCATTACTTTCATGTCCTGGGAAAATGTCTTATCTTTACGGATGACCTCATGCTGCACCAGTAGTTGTAAATAAAAAGTTCCACCCAATAAACCTATCACAGACTTTCAATCAGTGACCCCTGCCCTCCTCTCCCATCAAATAAACCTGCCCCTGGCTTTAAACTTTAGTGACTCCTCCTTCAAGTTTTTCCCGCACAGCATTCTGGTTCAACAGGAACTTCATCAAATATGGGAAGCAAGACTTTCTCCTTAACATGAGCAAATACAAAAGCATTTTGTCACCATCACCACTTTCTGAAGGAAGACATGTAGGACAGAGAGACACATATTAAGCTATCTGACAGGAATGAAGTTCATTTCTCGCTAACACCTGGGGTTGCAGGAAAGCCTAATTAGCCTGTGCAGCTTTAAAGTTTAAGTCGTGGCATCGTTGTCTGCTCTAAGGATTCCAGCTTGAGTTAGCTGACTTTGAAAAGGGAAAAAAAAAACGGACTGCTGTAGAGTCTATGTGGGTTATATAATGTTACTGTAAGCGCACCAGTAGCATGACGTGAAACAGCAAACTGTATGAAACTACTTTCATTGCTTGATACTTTCCCTTTGAATTAGACCAGTATCCGGGCAGGGGACCCAGACAGTTCCTGTTGTGATGGCCATTTCTGCCGACCCGGCAGTGCCAGGGCAAACATCAGACTGAGTAATGAGAGGAACAAACAGAGGGAGGGTGGGATGAAAAAAAACAATCTCTAAAAAGAAAGGAGAGAAATAGTCCTTTCATCAAGAGACATGCCACAGACTAACTCTGCCTTTCCTCATCTGTCCTCATTTACGTCTCCTTCTCTCTCATCAGCTGTTATTCGGTTCCTTGCCTTTCACAGTCCCCTCCTCTTTCCCATGCTCCGTTTTCATGTTGCCAGGCTGATAACTGCATGTTTGTAGACAAAGAGAAGCTCATCATTCTAACATTTGGCTCGCGGGGTGCTTTATCGCTCTAACAGCAGCGTAGCCTCACTCTCCTCACTTTCAAAGTGACTTTCCTCTTTAGTGGTGATAAAAGAACGTCTAAAAGTGTTCGTGTTGTCTCTGCTTTAAAATGTCGTTCAGATAACACCCTGAGCTGGGATATAAGCAGGGCTTTGGTGCATCCTGTTGTGTCCATTAGTGTGCTCAGCTTCTTGTGAGTATAGAGCATTCTACTAGAACAGAGATCAAATGGACGACTTCCCCTTAAAAGAAACCCTCACCTCAAAGTTGGGTCAGGTGTGTTCATAGTATTACGAAGGGAAATGCTCAACTGCCTACGTTGGTGTTGTCATGTGGGCCGCTCAGCCTGGCAACACCGGCTCCTTTGACATGTATTGCATACAGTTAAATCTCACACACCCTCTTTGCTTTTCCTATCGATTACTTATAATGATCTCAGTTTGATTCTGAACTTTTGTGACTGCATATTGAAGTAGTTTATGAAATGCAAAACAGGCCCTCTATCTTGAATTCCTTATTGACCTCCCGGATGTGAACGTTTTCGACTGTGTACAAGGAGAAGTTGTCCTTTTTTTTTCTATTTTAAGAGGTCCTCTTCTTACAATTTGCCGAGACTGCTGAAATTGAAGCTAATGATTCATACAAGCAGGCCGTTACCTAATGACTTTGTGCATCTCTGGTTGCCTGGCTACTAAGGGGAAGGTTTTGTGAATGTGTTCGCATGAGTAAGAGACCGTGTCACGGAGTTCATGCTCAAGAGGAGAAGTGGAGCAAGGTGTCTTTAACTTTCAGGTGCCTGAAGGAAATGGACAACTTTCCACGCTTACAATGCCTTTTTCTCACTCCTCTCTCGCTTTTGGTACTTCGAGTGAGTATTGGGTCACTGACACTCCTGGGATCATGTATCTAGAGCAACCCCAATCTTCCTATTTTCTGTTCTGCCTACTTTCTGTATGACACGCAGTCACTCCAACTTCACTCATCTAATTTGAAATGATCTTTAGGTTTTGACCTCTGTATCCAGTAATCTGAGCAAACACTCCGCTCCGTGTCCTTCCTTCACTATTATCAGAATAGACCGTCTTTTCAAGTTATTAATGAGCAAATCAAATACCAGTTTTCAATTTTTCAAAAGACTGGCCGATAAATGAAAGCCACATCCTTTTTCTTTTCTTTGGTGAGCTCTCACATCGGGCCTGCTGTGATAAACTCTCAGTCATTAATATTGCAGATGTTGAAAAAGAAAACAGGCCCAAATGTCTCGTGCTGTTTCTTTGTCTTTAAATATTAATGCGAGTGCTGCTTTCTTGGTCGCGGTCCCCTCGCTGTGTGACTTGGTTGTTCCAGCTTAGCGGAAGTCTTTGGCGTAAGTCACTTATCTGAGATTGCTCGTATTACCCAGCAATCTGACCGGAGCTGGGAAGTGAAAGCCTGGAGAGAAGAAGGGCTCATTATGGTCTCTCCTGGAAGGGGATGGGAATGTGTGTTTTATATTTGGCCAAAGTAAATCAGCAACAAGGCAACAGTTACCAGTAATGATGTGTTATCCCTCTGGGCAATACAAATATGTCACCTTAATATGACCTGCATTTGAGTGCCTCTCTCGGGTCAATCAGTGTAGAGAAAATTAATGGAATGGAATGTCGTTGAATTCTGATCCAGCATGAAGTAAAAATGGTTTGACAAATACAGCATGTCTTGTTTTTTAGTGGGGGCATCACAGACCTTTGAAATAATACATATAGTTGATGACAAGAACTGTGATAGAGTTGTTTGAATCTTAAACACAATCTGCACCAATATTGCACTTCGATGTGCCATCCTTACAATCACCAACATCATTCCTAGGCAAAGGTAATAGCAGCATGATACGAAAAATCAACTGAAATGTCATCTTATGCGTCTGTTAATTGTGTGTGTAAAAGGATTTGCAGCGTACAGGGGACACCTGGTGATCCACGTCACACTATTCCAAATATAATCTCTCTCTTTCCCCTTCTTATTCCGTATAAAGCTTAACATGTTTTCAAAGCAACAATGATACTTCAAGTTTCTTCTGATTTTCCTTCAATGATGGAAAACAGTGCTGCTTGAATTATTAGTACGTGTCATGCAATAGTAAATGGCATGAAGTACCGCTGCCCTCTGCTGGATGAAAGAGACATTTAACTAAACTGTGAGCCAATGTCTCAAACAATGGACACAAACAGGTACAGCATGTACTTATTTCAGCGTCATCCCAGAATTCATCACTGACAGGCGTGAAACGCAACACAAACACCTGTACAAAGAAACACAAAGCATAGCGTCAACGCTCCCGTGAGTTCTGCTTTTGTGAGGATCATAATTATAGCTGCTGAGATTGTGTCAGACATGTGTCTGAACGATTGTTTACGCCTACTGTGAGTGTGCAGTGTTTTTGTACTCATTTGAATTATATTTCAATAAAATATAGATGTAGGGATTGAGTAGGAACACTGACTGATAACATGCAATCTTGTGTATACAAAATACTGCCTTAAATCTGACCAATTCTCATCAAAGGAACACTGCACTTTAAAAAGGAAACGTATACAGGGGGCTACTGTCCTGCAATGGGCATCAATGTTCAGGTGTTCATGTTATTGTGTCCACTCAGTTTATGTTTTGTAACGTATAATAAGGAAACAGCACCGTGAAGGCACGTGAAGTAAACTTTTTAAAGGAGTTTATTTCTATATGTATCTATATACACAAACATTTACAATGCACTATATGCAAGAGGTACAGTCCATTATAACACTAAGAAACAGGTAGAAAAGCCAAACAGTACTCGATGAACAAATGTGTGCTTTAGAAATAATGCAGTTTGACGGCGGAAAGATCTCATGTAGTACAGCCGACAGCCGAATGGAGTAGATAAAGTCTTTAGGTAGGTTATTTAAGAGAATCTATGCATGTCGGATGATGCTAAACTCCAGACGTCATGACTCCTAACACGGGCAGTTTAAAGGTGGTATGAAGATGTGTTAACCATTAAATCGAGTGATTTTATCCAGTAGTCATGTATATACAGCAAGAAAAGAGCAGTAATAGAAATGGCACAAAAGTATTTTCTTGTGTTACTGGACTGTAACCAAACTGTTCCAAAATACTAGAGGTTTAAAGTATATGCAAGTAGATAAAAGGCTAATGTTATCAAAGTCTCTTCTGGCAACATGACAGCAGTACAGTACTTTGATAATATAAAGACGAAAAAAGGGGTACAGTTTCATTTCAGGCACATCATCAATTTGCAAATTGCACTGCATTCAACTGGAAGAAATCAATTGGCACTTAAGAACTGTATGACTTTTTTTTTTCTTCTTTCAAAACCTTTAGATTCAAATACAAAGCATCTTTGAAAGTGTTCATCCTTAGAAATACTCCCGAGTCATGCCGAGGGTCATTCCGTATGCTTTGTAGATTCAATATAACAGTAACATTGTGTTAAACTCCACAACCAACATAATGTACACGCACTGGGACGATTAAAAGGACCTCTTACTCAGAACATCATGTAACAGCATTTCTATACAAACCCTATAATTCACTTCATATCTGCAGTGTGTATTTCACAATATATATTCAGAATACCAATTACCAATATTTTCTTTTTTTACTCGCTGCAAATACGACTACAAAGCAAAGTTTGTTTGTGATCTTATACCCATCACAGAACAAAGGCTGGAACTGTTTCACATGTAAAAAAAATGAAAAGGATGTAACGTTCTCCTGCAGAACCAAAGAGTGGTTTAATAATCCAGTGGAACCTCAGGCACAAGACACCAGAATACAGCAAAGTTGAAAGAGTTGACTTTTTGCAGGATGCGCCGTGTAAAAAGATGAAACAGTCGGAATAAAACGTTCGTTTTGATGAAGCATTTGATGAAGCTGCTCCTAAAAAGTGAAGGCTCCTGTGAACTCGGCTGGACCAGTAGAGGTTTCATATGTTAGATCATTCTCCAACAAGAGGTAACCCCGCCCCCCCCTCCCACCTTTACCTTCCTACCGTCGGGTGGCAGCCTGATCTGGTGATTAAATTGTCACATAATATTCCACACAAACAGGTCACATGTGATGAATTCTTACTGGTGGTCTGAGTTGAGAAGCAGCAGGTAGCTATGTTGTGCTCCACAGAGGAGTTGTAGCAGTCACAGACAGCAGGGCGTGTTCGTTTTACTGAGCGGGCGCTATAAAACAGTAGCCTCCTCCATGGCATTGACCCATCTGAAACACAGGAAAGATGACTCCTTTTAACGCTTCACTGAACACTTAATGGGACATTCAAGCTTGCATTATATTACCAACAAACCGCTACACACCTTTATAAAGGATCTGAAAACTGTTTGTGTTTTATGTCTTTTTCTTGATTTTCTAATTGTATGTTTTGTGGTTTGTTCACCTCTTCTCATCTCTGACTTTTTATTTTGTTCTGTCAACTCGTTTGGTTATTGCAACATGAACTAATTCTGTGCAATTCCTGAGCCTGATGTCATCGTTCACAGATACAGATTAAAATGCTGTCAGATTGACACATTTTACAAAACATCTTGTCATCAAAGAACACATATACAGATAGAACACACAAATTAAAACATACTGAGGAACACAAAAGCAGATATGTCAGCATGGAATTAGATCATAGCAGTATTTTAGGACCTGAAAAAAAGAGACGTCCAACATTCAACCCATGTTGAGGCACTCTCACACATGACATACACATGTCAACCCTCAGTAATTGCTCGCTACCCATACCAGGCTTCGAACCAGGTCCCTGGTGGTCTAGTGGTTAGGATTCGGCGCTCTCACCGCCGCGGCCCGGGTTCGATTCCCGGTCAGGGAACTTAGTTTTGACAGCTGCAGCAGCAAAACAGATTTGAGAGACATAAACATGCTGCTAACCTGCGCGCGGTTTGCGGATCTTCGGCCCTGAAGGTATAATATAGGGTTTTCTTGTGGTAGAGATGGAACACATTGCTTTCCTCTCCCTCTGGCCTCTCTGTTAGCTTGACAGTGAAGCACTGCAGCGGTAGACTCTCTGAAGCCACTTTATCCTGAAGGAACCAGAGTGAAGACATCAAGCACAGGCATACAAGTTTAAAAAAACCGCCAATCTCGCTGTCAGCAGCAATATGCAAATAACAAGAATGTCATGCTTCAAGAAGAACAAAAGCAGTGCAACATTCAGATGTCAAAAGAAACACAGAGAGCACAGAGAATCCCTTCATTAGTCACATGAAGTGTTCTGCCCTGGAGGGAAGGTTGAACAGTGGACATGGGAGTGTTAAATAGTTCTGTACTGCAATTGGCCAGATGTAAAGAGGAAAATGGTTAGATAAAGGCTGAGAGGAAAGGCCTGAGAGTGCGCGAGTGTTTTGGGGCTGGTGCGGGAGACTCTGTGCCCCCTCACCTCACGGGCTGTGAAGGTGTAGAGCACCTTGTCTTTGAGGAGGAACCACAGACGCTTCCACTTCCTCTTGCTCTTCTTCCGGCGCTGCAGGCTGCCACTCATGGTGGATCCCTCCACGGTAAGCGACATCTGATGAAATGCATGACACATTAAAGCCTCAATGAATGCATACTAGACAGCTAGAGGGACTGGATAATATAACCGGAACCTTTTTGCAGTATAATGTAACCCAGCTAAACAAAACCACAAACTACAAAATCCAGCTCCACTTTTTCCTCTGACACTGTCAACCAGAATGGACAACAAGGATATCACATGTCGTTTTTAATACAGGTGCAGGATTACATTACAATCCTGTTATTTAGTCTAAGCGCTAAAGATAGGAATGAAGGGTCTAGAGCAGGGGTACACAGAGACGTTGTTACTACTACAAGGCTTCTTGAATATATATATATATATATATATATATATATGGCACTAAGTAGTGCAAGTTAGATATTATTGTAAGGTTCCGGACCTTTGCACGAGGAGATTTTCTCAATCTGGACCTTTTGGAAATTGACTTAAATACCCCTGGTCTAGAGGTAGACAGTGTACCCTGCTGGTAGGTCTTGTGCACTGCACTTAAAAATCAGGTCATCACCTCCCTGGTAGTCTAGTGGTTAGGATTCGGCGCTCTCACCGCCGCGGCCTGGGTTCGATTCACGGTCAGGGAACGCGCTTTTTAATACAGAGATAACGCAATTTCTTGGCTAAATTTGAATTATTTCACATGGGAGATGTATGTCTGTGCTGTTTCAACCAGTTTCAACTGGGTTGGGCTCATCGAGAAAAAGGTGATGCTGTGATGTCGCATATTTCCAAACAGGATTTAGCAATATTTTAATCCAAGTGTAATGACAGTTGTGGAGTTGCTCTCTGAAATTGCTGGGCCACTGTCGCTTTAATCTGATCAAACTGCACCTACATGGTCCTGCTTAAGCAGGTTAGAGTTTTAAATGAAATACTCTTAACAATTAAATATCAAAGAATGTTTTTTCTCTGAACTTTAACAGACTTATTCAGTCATACATATCCAATGTTAGAATAATACGAAAGAGTGCAAACCAGGTTTCCAGAGGCTTTAAGATGCAGCAGTTTTACCTGCATCAGTGTCAAGGTAGAGCTGCACAGCCATCTGGACCCTCCCTGAAGGTTGCAGGTCCAACCAGAACTCAGCACGGCTGCTGGTCTTGGACTTCTTACTACTACTACTAGGCTTCTTGAATATATATATATATATGGCACTAAGTAGTGCAAGTTAGATATTATTGTAAGGTTCCGGACCTTTGCACGAGGAGATTTTCTCAATCTGGACCTTTTGGAAATTTACTTGAATACCCCTGGTCTAGAGGTAGACAGTGAACCCTGCTGGCAGGTCTTGTTCACTACACTTAATAAACAGATCGTCACCTTCCTGGTAGTCTAGTGGTTAGGATTCGGCGCTCTCACCGCCGCGGCCCTGGTTCGATTCCCGGTCAGGGAACATCATTTACTTAAATATTTGAATAATAACCATTAGACGTAGTACCACAGAAGGCAATTATGTTGAAAGTGAACATGTCACATGAACATGAACAAAACACTGAAGTCATATCAAGCTTGTCAGTCATCATCTAAACATATATCACGTCCATATGTACATTACAATTTGAACTGTAACTTTTAATCAAATAAGGCTAGTAAGCTGTCATATTTTGAGGCTCGTCAAATGCATGTTTGAAATGAAAAAGTGGTACAGATGACATGTGTAGGCCACCTGGTTGAGAGGGGAGGTGCTCTTCCTGCTCTTCCACAAACTCGGGGGCTGCAGGCTCTGGAAGACAGCAGAGAGGGGACGGCTGGCCCGGTGAGTCCGAGGGCTGGAGTTACCGCACGCCCCCGACACGCTGCAACCTACACACACACACACACGCACAGACACACAGTTAAGACCATATCAAAGAGGAAGAGTCACACCAATCTGTTTTTCTTTCTGCTGTACTGCCCCACCAGTGAGACGAAACCGCATAAAGAAAAAACTGAGATTCACCTCTTTTCCTGAGCTCGGGATAGCAATGGTCACACACTTTGGCCACCCTGTCTTTGAGGTACTTCAGTGGGTATCTATTCCTGGAACAAGCACGGCACACCACCTGCTCACAGAGACAGAGATTTGCAACCAACAGCAATAAATACTCTCACTGAATAATCAAAAGTCTACTTAAAGGAACCTAGGATCATGGGTTTACTGGATAAACAATTTCTGTTTTCCTTTCTACCTCTAGTCCTGGTCAGTGATCTACTAAAACTCCAGTACAGTGAAACACAAACAAGTCACAGTGGCTTTTGCAGTTTTGTGAATCTGACCTTGCCGCAGGCGTTGCAGTGGTGTCGTCTCAGCGTGAGGCTGAAGTCAGAGGTACAGTTCATGCACATCATCACGTGAGAAACTGGCACTAGTACAGGAGCAGCCTCACCCAGGGCCATCCACAACTTCTCAAGGGCCTGTGGACACATATGATGATAAGCAGACAATATATGTAAAACACAATTTCTGAAACTAGGGCCCTCTTAGGTCTATTATTGTAAGGTTCCGGACCTTTGCACGAGGAGATTTTCTCAATCTGGACCTTTTGGGAATTTTCTTGAATACCCCTGGTCTAGAGGTAGACAGTGAACCCTGCTGGAAGGTCTGGTGCACTGCACTTGATAAACAGCTCGTCACCTCCCTGGTAGTCTAGTGGTTAGGATTCGGCGCTCTCACCGCCGCGGCCCGGGTTCGATTCCCGGTCAGGGAACGCGCTTTTTAATACAGAGTATTGGCAAATTGTAAATTTCTTCGAGTGGTCGGGTCCTGAAACAACACGCAATATCTTGGCTAAATTTTAATTAATTCACATGGGAGATGTATGTATGTGCTGTTTCAACCAGTTTCAACTGGGTTGGGCTCATCGAGAAAAAGGTGATGCTGTGATGTCGCATATTTCCAAACAGGATTTAGCAATATTTTAATCCAAGTGTAATGACAGTTGTGGAGTTGCTCTCTGAAATTGCTGGGCCACTGTCGCTTTAATCTGATCAAACCGCACCTACATGGTCAGTGGACACATATGATGATAAGCAGACAATATATGTAAAACACAATTTCTGAAACTAGGGCCCTCTTTGTCGAAACCAAAAAGATATGCACAAAAATAATTACATAGACATCTCTTGGGGAAGCAAACATTTCATTCAAAACAATATAAACCCTTCTAAAATGTCCACATGCCAACTGAGTCTTTGGCATTTTCATTTGTCGCATTCTGTAAATATAGACTATGAACACAAATGCGATGGGCAAACAAAGACAACTGTATCAGACACAATTACTTAAACTGAAGATGACATGAACATATTCACTGTGTTGTACCGTTATTGTGCACGCGAAAGAGCAAACCTCAATCCCATTGTAGTGTTCAAGCTCTGATTTCTACGTGATCTAATTGATTGCAGATGTTTTCACAGGTGCATTCTGGGTGCAGGCGATTGATAATTGAGTGTGGTATTCTCATGGCAGTGTTTAGTAAACAACACACAAACGTATAGGCTTTAAGTTTTGAATATTATATAGAGAAGTACCAGTTTTTGTGTCAATTGCAAAAACTGTATTACTCTTAGTGAAAGCAATAGAACTACATTTTTGCAGAAATCATTTCAAAAGTAAACTTTTATGAATCAACCCAAATGAGAAAATGTCTTTAACTTCATCAAACAGCATTTCTTTACTGTTCTTACCTCACTGCAGGGTCCACCAAACGTACAGAGTCCCGCTGCATGGTCTGCTATGGCTCGACTCAGCGTGTGGAACCAGTCCTCCCTCTCTCCAACTGAGCTGAAGAGGGAAGCAGACAAACAATCACACCTGACCCGGAAGCCTTTGGATTGGACAAAAGGAGTCTCGGGCAAGTCCTAAACAAATTCACACACGTTAATTTCAAGGTTTTTGCCGTCAGATGCTCACCTTGCTGAGAGTGTTATGGTGATGTCAGACACCTCAATTTTAAGACAGTTCAGCACATTGTCTAGAACCGGTTTGCTCACCTGTGTGAGGAGCAAAAAACACATCACAGGTCAGACAAAAAGACATTGATGACGTTGGAGATTGTCAGAGAAAGGATAAATGAATGTACCTTCATCCCAGACAGAGAGAGCGTGTTCTTAAGCCTGTATTTCCCATCCTGCTGAGGGTAGGTGTACAGCATTATATCGTTCATCTGATAAAGAACATAGAAAGAGGAAAGAAGAGGTGTATTATGTTAGGTTTGAAAGAGGTTCAAAGAACAACAGAGCAGATAACTGAGAATGTAAAATCGTAGAAATATTCAGCTATTCAGAATGTAATACCCCCTAATTTCCACAAGGCGGTGGTGTTACCTCGAGAGAAATATATACGCGCACACACCTCTTTGTTTATTCTTTCTTTCTTGAAAGCAACTTTCTGGGCCCAACTACTTTGATCATGTTTCCTTTCACAGCGTTCACACATGTCTGTGCAGCCCCTCAAAGCAACATTCCCATGTATGCACACAACAAAATAGGTGTTTATTTGCTTGTCAGACCAAAAGTATTGTGATCGCCCGAACTCGCTGAGAAGTCCATTGTGTTGTGGGAGGCATTTAACTTCTTCCCAGACAAAAGAGATGACATCATTGGTCACACCTAATGTGTGCTCTAAACATCCGCTGGGGCCGTAAAAGCAGCATCCAGGAATTCTCCACCCTGCTCCGGACTCCAGGCCTCCCCTCGCCCTCCCAGCCTCCTCAGGCTATACACTGTGAACCAGGACTGGGTGGAACCGGCCACCTTCACCACCACCACAACAACAACAACACAAACAGCCGCAGTTACGGGTTCGCCGGCTCGACTGGCTGGAGACAAAACAGTGCGTGAGCCCGAGCCCTGCCTGCGACCTCTGCACCGCAGTTCGTCTGCTCCACCCTGCGCCGGCAATTTACCCAAAGATTCCTTCCACAGAAACCCAATCCAAGTGCCAAGTCGACATACTTCACAAACGACTTTCCCAGATGAGACACAACGTGCACCTACTTGACCCCTTGGCACCTAAGACATTTAATTTAACCGTGGCATTTCATCTCGTCCACGAACCCTTCACCTCATTCACCTGCCTCCTTCACTCGTACTCTCTTTCCTCTGGCAGCTTTCTTTACCTCCATCCTCCTCCTAATCCCTTCCCTCACTCATTCACCCCGCTTCTCCTTCTTCTCCGAGCCCAGGCTTGTGACATGGCTGCAGCTTCTCCCCGTCGCTTAGGTGAGTGATGGCTTTCATCTTCAACGTTGTCTGGATTCTCTTTCCTTAAAAGCCCATAAATAACACCTGACCCACTGAAGCCGTCAAATTCAAGGAAGCAAATGGCTTTATAACCCCGATAGCCTAAATGTATCAACCACAAACCCCTGCTAGTTGTCGCTCAACTGCAATTCTGTTTAGATGGACCGGGAGAATAATGGAAAAGAGCAAATTGAAGATAAAAAAAGAGATACATAAGTCCATATCTTCACGTTATGTTCTATTTGGATCAGCTAGAAAAAGCCAAAATCATAAAAGCTGCTCCGGGGGATATGCAGCTCCAGGATAATTCATAACATAAGACAGCACGGATTGCACATGGAACAATAGAGTGGGCTTCTCTATTTCACGTTATGTGTTTGTGTAGCACCACCACCCCCTCCTCCGCCACCTCCTCCTCCCTGCATTCTACAGGGTGTCTGGCCTTCACTTTGCTGTCAGTCCCCTCCCAATACACAGGAAGCCAGCATCCAGTGACCCACACCAAACATCCTGTAAGGAAGTGGGGCCCTGGAAAACAAGTCCTGAGAGGGGAGGAGAGGAGAGGAGCGGAGAGGGAGGCCCTCACTGGATGGGTGTGGTGCCAAGTGGTGGTCTCACAGCCTTGGCCTCGTGCACCCCCCCCCTCCCAAATTAACCTACCTCGCAGACCGACCTCCACCCAACATTCCACCATTTTTTCATAGGCCTCGCTAGCTGTGTGTTTGCTTCAACAATATGGCAGGTGTTTTCTACTGCCAGATGTAACAACTGTTTACCCCTCTGTCATTACAAACTCATGGTGTGCATCCAAATATTGTTCAATCCCACAGAACTTTCTCCGCAGAGATCCCAATGTTTCCAAATATACGAAATATGTGAGGTTACATTTTTGGGAAGAGGGTGTAAAACCATGCAAATTCAAATTTACAAGTCTTGTCCTAACCCGCAACAAAGAGACGGAACAAGCTACAGAATATACTGTCAGACAGTGAATGGTTTTAACAAGACGGTGGTTATCTTAAAGACTGGAAACAGGTAAAACATTGAGCCTGGCTCTATCCAAAGGTAAATACACATACCAACACCTCTGAAGCTCACTAATTAATACGTTAGATCTCGTTTGAGTAAATTGTACAAGGTTGCCAGAAAACTATAGACTCCAGGAAGTCACTGCACCTGGCCAAGAAAAAGCCAGGCACAAAACCCCCTCAAAAATACAAATTGTAATCTTTACATAAATATAATAAGCTGTGATTGTTGAACATTAGAGGTGCTGGTAGGTAGAGTTCTTTACTCTTTGGACAGAGCCCGGCTAGCTGTTTCCCTCTGCTTACAGTCTTCATGCTAAGCTAAGCTATTCGACTGTTTGCTGTGAGATATGAGAGTGGTATGAATATTACCAGAAACAGGTGTCGCGGCTGCCTGCTTTTCCTCGAGACCTTCATGAGTGTGCCTTCTTTGACAAACATCTGCAAAAAGAAATAAAATGCACAAAGAAAAAGCATAAGAAAAGCACGTTTGTCTCTCAAATTGCAGCTTACATCCACTATGTTTTTAGACCCTGTGAAGGCCTCCTAATACTGTTCTTCAGAATAGAACAATGCTCTGCCGTGTGTTTTTGCGAGTGAGACAGTAACACTGGCCACATGGTGCTCACCCTTCCGGGCTTCAGGACGTCCCTCTTGCCCTTCACGCTGTACTCTATGTGGACCAGACGCAGCAAGTTCTCCTGAGGGAGCAGAGAAAGCACAGAGATGGAGGGAGATTATCCAGTGATGGACAGAAGAGGAGACAAAGAATGAAACTGTCCCTGTTTGTTCGTGAATGAAAGGGAGGGAGGCGGAAAGGGATGTGATACTGAAAACTGAATAGGGGGGGGACAGAGATAGAGGGAGCCTGTGTTTCCACTGTCTGTCAGCCTGTGTGTGTGTGTGTGTGTGTGTTGCCGCATGTGCATATAAGTTTAAAAAAAAAGCGAGTGTGATAAACAGAAGAGGCAAGCCAACAGGGGATCTTGACAGTGAGAGGCGAGAAAAACAGTGGCAGGGGGGGGGGGGGGTTGTAAATTATCTCCATGAACAGCTCATGTTTGAGGGGGGGAGCGTAAGTCATGTCCACCCTCACACTGCTCCCTTTGTAACGATACACCTGGGACTTTCTGATGACATCATCTTTCCTCACCCCTTGCGTTAATCAACAAGCTGCGGAGGCCGACCGCCAAAGAGGAATAGACCTCTCCTTCACTCCAGTGTGTCATTTAGAAGAGGGATTCATACACAGAAGAACCTCAGCTGTCTTAACTTCTTCACGCTTGATCTCCATCCGAAAATTGCTCTTTCATTGTCGAGCCGAATATAAAGAGGTGTCTCTGTAACGGCACGCTGGGCTGGGAATATATCAAACTCAACAGGGAGCTAAACAGTCGGAATGGTCGAAACACATGGAGCGTATCCAGAGTAAACTCACCCCCTGCTTCAGATTGTCATTGGCCTGGTCCGCCACCTCGGACACGATCACCAAGGCAGCTGCAACACAAACAGAGGAAGAAAGAGAGAGATTTATGCGCAGCCCAATTCAATTAAGACACACTCAGTGACTGTGACTCAACAAATAGGGCCTGATGCATGTAGAGCAGCTGCGGTGATGTGTGTCAGTATGTCTTTGTCTGCTGAGAAAACATCACCGTAATGGTTTTGGTTACTAATATCTAGTTGTATTCTGCGGGTTTACCTTGCGTGTCCTCGTATTCTTTTGAATCAGGAGAGAGGTTGTTCAGGTAATCTAGGGAAGACGCGGAAAAATATTCAAGACATGAAAATATCATTAAAATGCAAAGTGAGAAAGAAAAGAGAAATGGTGAAATTGTTTTAACTGTGTGTAAAAAATGTCGATGTTCACACAACTTGCATCTCTTAAAGCTTTGGGTAGAGAATTACATTGTTTTGGCGCATAGCTTTAAAAATGAGCTGCTGATTTTCTTATTTGTGTGATTAGTTCGTAGATATTTAAATAACTGACAGCAGAGGATCTAAGAGGCCATGAAGGATTATAAAACTACAACAAAATCAGTAATGTAGGCTGGTCCCAAACCATTAAAAGCCATGTAAACAAGTCAAACGACTTTAAAACCCAATCCTAAAAAGAGCCAGTGCAGTGTGTTAACTAAACTGCGGTTATGTGCTCTCTCGTTCTTGTTCCAGTTAAAGACCTACCAAACAGAATTCTGAATCAATAATACAGCTCACTCTTATCTACATGTGCTACTGTTGTATTGAGTTTTAGCAGTTATTATTATCCCATAATTGCTACTGCTGGCCTCTATGTCCATTATTGAGCAAAAAATGACACGGGCTTGCTTTAAAGATTACTGTGTGCGTGCGAGTGTTTGTGTGTTACCTGTGAGTAGCATTCGATATTGAAGCACTCTCACAATAACCTGCAGCAGCTGGTGTTTCAGTGGGACTTCAGCTTCCTCTGGGCTTCTCTTCTGCACACACACACACAAAGAAAGTGAGGTAAATATACAGATATCACCACTCCCCATGGGTGAGTGTTCAGTTATTGATTATTTTATCTGAATACACAACTGGCATATGATCATTCTGCTGAATAACATTATGGTGAAATTAAAAAATCTTGTTCATTGTGATTTCCAATCGAAGGACCTCAGGGCGTCCCCGAAGTGCACCCAGAAAACCACAGCTCTGTGAAGGTAACCTCTACAATACGCTGCTTCAAGTCGAGGTCACAAGTGACCATTGGGACACTATCGGACTGGGTGACCTTCACGCATCTCTCAAGCGCACAAAAAAACCCTCAACAACTCCCATTCTTCTTCTCAGAGTAGTCATTTGTAGGTGAAAGGGGACAGAAATTCGCACAATCAAAGAGAGCTTTAGAAAATCAATCAGGATCTAATTGTCTCTGACAGGTATTTATGCCCTGAGCGGTGGAGGAGCAACAGGGAACAGGGCACACACACACACACACACACACACACACACACACACACACACACACACACACACACACACACACACACACACACACACACACACACACACACACACACACACTGTCTTTTCTAATCCAATGAAGTCCTATCCTTCATTAGAGAGGCACAGATAGCACCCTGCGGGAAACAGCATCTTCATCTTATTTACACTGCACACACACTGCACACACACTGCACACACACAAGAGCCCACGCAGACACATACTGTACCCATCTCAGACACATTCACAAACACATACAATATATTATTGATGATGCGCACCCCCCACACACAAGCAGACACACACACACACACACGCACAGACCTTGGGCTGGCGATGAGATAACACTGATTCGGCCTGTAAAAGGGAGGGATGGGAGGCGAGTTAAACACACCGCTCTTTGTCTTCATTATCACAATCTGGAGTGCAGGAGACAAAAAGGAAAACCGAGAGCTGATGCTTCTTTTAATGAGCAGGCCACCCGTGAATACTAGCTTCATTTTATTTATTTCTCCGTCTCATCATCCTCTTCTCCTTTGACTTCGGTCCTCAGCAACAACCTCTGATTTGAGTTTCTCTCACATTTCCTTCCTCCTCTCTCCTGCTCACTGCATGATGCATCCCAGTACAATAATAACCAGCTCTCCATTATTACACCCGCTTGGCTTCAGCACTTCCGCTCTCCTCAAGTGTCGCTTGTAAATTGTCATCCAATTGACACTTGTTCAGAGGAAGTGGCTTTCCAGAGATGGTAATTAGCACGTGGTTTGTTTGGGTGAGCGAGCCAAAGGGAGGAGGAGAGAAGAGGGAGTGCGTGATGTCTCGTGCTGGGAGATAAACACACACACACACACACACACACACGCACACACACACGCACAGACAAACAAACACATCTTTCACACTCTGTCACAGCCAGCTGATTTTCTGCCGACACACACACACACACACACACACACACAACTGATCTAATTGGGGGGTTGTAAAGGAGGCTGCTTCTCTAATTAGCTTCTGTCTGCCTCATTGCCCAGCTGCCTTTACAACGAATTCACTCCATTGCTCTCTCTCTATCGCTCTCCGTCCACCTGCTGCACAGCCTCCTCCTTATGGGCTTCTTGCACAAGAGACAACACACACAGGCTTTGCACAAACACCGACCATGGCACCAATATAAACCCAAGATGATGTGCTTTGGAAAGAGATTTCCTCAGCACGGCATTTCTTTGAAGATAAAAATAGTTTCACAAGATCCACACAATTCGTGTATGCACATGCCCCGGCAAAACGATCAGACGCCAGTACAACGAGGAGCAAACCCTCTCACACAAAGGGACACACACACACACACACACACACACATCACACTCTGTTGGCAAATGTTTGTAGGTGGTGCGGTAAACAAGCAACTGGCTGTGGAGAGGTGGCTTTAAGGCCTGTAAGGGTCTAGCTCTGATCTGATCAGGGTCTGTGGCTACTTCATCACTGTCATCACCACATCCACAATGAAATTACTACCACTTATACTTCTGGCTTATACTTCTGGCTTGGGGAGGAGCAGGAGGGTGGAGAGGAAAGAGACGTGTTGAGGGAGCTAAGGGTTTAAGTCTTGGACAAAGGAAGACAATGAAATGGGGGCAATTGATGAAGAATCAACATTTTTGAATTCACAAAAATAATTGCAATAAGTTAATTAAAACAGCCAAATCAGTACTTCCTTTCCTATGAAGTATAACGACTTGTGAAGTGTCAAACGGCCAACAGATAAAGGACTGCCGTCCCTCTCAGTAGTAAATATTGGGTATCCCATGACCTGTACGATCCTCCTTGCTCTCCCGCGGCCCACCTTTTCGCTCATTACAGTGGGGTCGCACACACCTTGCAATTCCCAAGGCAGTGCTCCGATTTAACGCAGCATCCATCACACACACACACACACACACACACACACACACACACACACACACACACACACACACACACACACACACACACACACACACTCACACACATAATGTCCTGGTGTGGGAGGGTGGGGAGTACAGGCCTCAGATTATACACTTATGCGCAATAAGGGAAACATAAATACAATCTGCAGTGCGGTGAATCTGCCAGCAGACTGAGAAAAAGGATTGAATATGCCTCTGGGTGTTGATTTTAGAGGTGTGAGAGGAATCACAGTCTTTACATGGACACATATGAGGAGTATAGGAACAAAACAGACCAACCTTACTGCAGAGGAAAAAATCTACTTGTGTCCTTAAACAAGACGATATCCTTTCATGCATTTATCGTTCTTTGCAAACCAAGCCTTTCATGGCTACTCCAGATAGCAATTAGTGGTTTATGGTGTGAGAAAAGGGATATAATATCAACTTCACAAGGCTAAAATCAAGAGGCACATTATTGACTTTGTTCGAGGTTAGCAAGGGAAACATTATTAGCTGACTTAGTTCAGGTGTGTGTGAGATACTAAAGGTCAGTGTGACGGTTTACAGTCTCCACCCCTCACCTCCACTCCCTTCTATTTACATTAGCTCCACCAAAGTCAGGCAGAGCCAAAGTTTTGCTGGGCAGGGGCAGCTGCCTCTGAATATTCATGAGCGGAGACAGTTGGTGCCTTGTCCGCTCGCTTTTCTTATCAAACTAGAAACGCCCGGAACCATTGTGGCAGCCACTCACTGCAGCGTGGAACTGGTAATGCGTCCATTGGGGGAGAAAGGTGCAGAGTTGAGCAGGTAGCTTTGTGAAACCTTATGTTCAACAAAAAAACAGAAGCCTGGTAAAGGCTTTTATTTCGTTTCTTTCTGAGCCTTTCCAGGCTTCCTTACTCAGGGTGACCTGTGTGCTGCTACATAGCGGTTTTAAACTCTGTAAATGGGGAATCAATTCTATAGAGCAAGACACAGCCGCATGGAAATGAAAAATCTATTGCTGTATCTCTGCGATCTTATCTATTGTCTCTCTTAATATCCCGTCTTTTAGTTAAAAATAGTCAATTACATTGTTACCAGCTTGGACTATACCCATTCCTGTTCAACATAAGGATATATTGTTGCTTAGGTCGGCCAGGCACACAATCTGTGGACGGCTTTAGAATGAGCTTTTTTTGTGAATTTTGATCACAACACTGAAATCCCACTTCCCTACTCTCCAAGGGAGTAAAAAGGATGAAGAGATCCATGCTGGACAAAGGACGAGTATTTGGTGTTGAGTGGGTATGAAATATGCGAGCATGACAGTGGAAAGGTCAATCCCGTGGAGAGGAGCGGGGATTGAGTTTTTTTTTGGAAAGGCCATTATATCCCCGTGGAAGCTGGGTGACAAAATCTAAGTTGCGAATTGCTGAGTGAGTGCCAGGGAAATACCAGGTTCAATGTCTGCTCCCTGGAAACAAGCAAAAGGCTTAACTTTCCCTCCACAAACAGAGAAACTAAAGCCGAGATTTGAATATGTGACTGTCAAAATACTTCTTCCAG